>NW_026136715.1:19781939-20249439 GCF_905237075.1 Dicentrarchus labrax
ACGGCACCGGCCGGAGGGCCTCCTCCCTGAAGCCGGGAGGCTCGCTGGATGAGGATAAGCCAAAAATCACGACATGGGAAGCTGGCTGGAACGTCACCAACGCCATTCAGGTACACTGTGATCACTTTCATCCTGCATGCAGTAACACCATGTGCTGCATGGATCAGGCCTGCCACTGGACAAAAAGTCACCTTGAAGATTTTCATGTTTTAAGATTTAAGATTTCTGCAGGGAGAGAGAGGGTCTCTGTGGATGCGCATTATTTCACACATGCAACCCAAGATAAAGGCAATGGGTTAAATAACGAATACAATTATATTGAGCTTTTAAATGTATTTTTAAAAAATGTTAGGGCTAATTGTTATTAGGCTATAATTAAATGCAGGTTTCAATTTAACGTGTAGTACCTAATTCCTGGTTTGTGGTTGAATTGAAGCCAGTGGGTCTTAAAATGTATTTATTCAAATCTTTTTATCAGTGGCCTGCAGGCTGGGCCTGTTTGACTGTGATAGCCCTGAGGCTGAATGGCACCCACGTGCTTATCAGTATCCTCATCAAATTGAAGTTGTAATCAAATGAATTTAAAATTTCGTTTTCAAATTGTCTTTTTAATGCCTTAACTCGATTCAGCGCACCCGCAAACTAAAGGCCTGTTTTCAAGGGCGAGACGAAAGAGAAACTAATTGCGTGATGCAGAGGCTGGAAGTGAATCAGCTGTGATAAATCACACGTTTCTGCGTTGCGCTGTTAAATTAATGCGTACAATATCACGCTTTTGTTACTGTTATTATGTAAGATGTGAGCAGTGTGAGCAGTGTGAGCCGGCCATTGCATGCCTGGGCTGGCTCGGCCTGTCACTGCGATGTGGGCCTCGGCCATTACCACTCAACTGCGCCTCTCTGTCCGCAGGGCATGTTCGTCCTCGGCCTGCCGTACGCCATCCTCCACGGCGGCTACCTCGGCCTCTTCCTCATTATCTTCGCGGCCGTGGTGTGCTGCTACACCGGCAAAATCCTCATCGCGTGTCTGTACGAGGAGAACGAGGACGGCATCAAAGTGCGCGTGAGGGACTCCTACGTGGACATCGCCAATGCCTGCTGCGCGCCCCGCTTCCCGGCGCTGGGAGGGCACGTTGTGAACGTGGCTCAGATTATCGAGCTGGTCATGACGTGTATCCTTTACGTTGTGGTCAGCGGCAACCTGATGTACAACAGTTTCCCGGGGTTTCCCGTCTCCCAGAAAGCTTGGTCCGTGGTGGCCACGGTGGCGCTGCTGCCCTGCGCGTTCCTGAAGAACCTGAAGGCCGTGTCCAAGTTCAGCCTGCTCTGCACCGTGGCGCACATCATCATCAACGTCCTCGTGGTCGCCTACTGCCTCTCCAGGGCGCGCGATTGGGCCTGGGAGAAGGTCAAGTTTTACATCGACGTGAAGAAATTCCCCATTTCAATCGGCATCATCGTGTTCAGCTACACCTCCCAGATCTTCCTCCCCTCCCTGGAGGGGAACATGCAGAAGCCCAGCGAGTTTCACTGCATGATGGAGTGGAGTCACATCGCAGCCTGCGTCCTCAAGGGCCTCTTCGCCCTGGTGGCCTACTTGACTTGGGCAGACGCCACCAAAGAGGTCATCACGGATAACCTGCCTTCAACCATCCGGGCTGTGGTGAACCTCTTCCTCGTCGCCAAGGCGCTGCTATCTTACCCTCTGCCGTTCTTTGCTGCAGTTGAGGTTCTGGAGAAATCCTTTTTCCAGGATGGCGGGAGAGCCATCTTCCCTGACTGCTACGGCCCCACTGGGCAGTTGAAATCTTGGGGTCTGGGTCTTCGAATTATCCTGGTAGTCTTCACCTTGCTCATGGCCGTCTTTGTTCCCCATTTCGCACTCCTTATGGGTTTAACTGGGAGCCTCACCGGCGCTGGTCTGTGCTTCCTCTTGCCAAGCCTCTTCCACCTGAAGCTCCAGTGGAGGAATCTCCTGTGGCACCACGTCTTCTTCGACGTTGCCATTTTTGTTATTGGAGGCATATGCGCCATATCTGGCTTCATTCACTCGATTGAAGGGCTCATAGAGGCGTTCAGGTACAATCTCCACGACTGAGAGAGCTTCAGAGATGACCTTTACTGAATGGTGATGTCCTAAAAATGCCGCACTCGGGCAGGTTGTCATGACGCAGACCTTATCAAAACATCATGTTGACCACTTGAGAAAGAAGCTCATGAGGAGGATTATTTGTGTGAAATGTACATCTTTTTATTTTGCCTTCGTGATAATGTGCAATAATAAACTCTACTATCATAGTGTAAAGTAGTTTACTCATTCCAGAAAACATGTTTTATGAACCGGACAGAGGAACGCAACCTCCGCATGAAATGGGGTGATGAATATGCGGACTTTAACAAGCCTGTCCAGGTATCAGTCTTCATGCAAAGTTGTCAAAGATCCAGTGAAAATGTCCGCTATGGGTCTAACTGTGAGTGTGTACGTGTTTATATCTGGGGAATGAAATATGTGAAAAACAATGGAGTGAATATGTTATTATTGGTTTTTGAGCTGCTAGATATATCATTAATCCCACTTCAGAAAAAAAAAGACCTAAGGCATCCATCAGATCAGATGGTGCTCTTTGGATAATAATAAACCATGAATAACGTATGTGTAGTTGTTTAAGCAGAATTATTTTTCAGTTTGTTTCCGTTTTTGTGTTTTATTTTCCATCTTATGCCTATAGTAGTCCTCGTTGGCTCGTTTGTTTTCTTGGTGTTTCAAGTGTCATTCTGGATGAAGTGAATTCAAAGTGCAAGCAAGTGGGTCCTAATTGTGTTATATGAAAAATGTCTGTCTGATAATATTCTCTTCCTATTGAACTTGTTAATTGTGATTTAATGGAACTAATCATGGTGTGTGAGACAGAGTATTTGTTGAATTAAGAGATAAATAAATCAAATATTTTATTGCTGGTGATTCTAATCTTTCCTTGAAATGTAGCCAGGGATGACTGAGAAGCCTTGCTGAGTTGGCTTTCACTTTTGTTTTTATTGAAAGAGAACGAAGAGAAAAGCTTCCTTTTTTAAAAAGGTTTAAAGGTTAATTTAGCTTCCCCTTTCTTAAAACAACAATGTGAGCATTTAAAAACACGACTGGGTTGCAGCTGCAATGTTCAACTGAAGCCAAGTCAATTTTATGACATATATATATATATATATATATTATAATATTTATATATTCTATTATCACGAATCACACATTTGGCTCAAGGGGGTTAATGTTGTGTTACATGGCACCATACAGCTACATTTACCAATTTAAATAATTGAGGCCCTAAAAACAGCTTGTAGCAGACTGTGTGAAAACCTGGCACTGTAGACATCATGGATGTTACTGTAGTCAGACTGGCACCTTCAAGTAGTGGTGGGCGGATCGATCCAAAATATCGGTATATCGATCCGACGTTGGTATTGATATTGATCGATACCAGCGTAATGGGATCGATACTTTAGTTATTGTCCTGTCTGCGCTGCTGCAGAGGCGGCCTGTCTGTCTGTCTCTGTGTCAGTGCCGCTGTTTTTCAGAATCAGAATCAGAATCAGAATTTGTTTATTGCCAAGTAGGTTTTTATGCCTACGAGGAATGTGACCTGGTGCAGTTGGTGCATAAAAATATATACATATACAAATACAAATATACAAATATACAATTATTCAAATTTAAATCACACAGAAATCACACAGAAAAATAAAGTACTTTCAAAAAATAAATAGATAAAGATAAGAAGAGAAAGAGAAAGCTGAGCAGAAGAACGTGGGTGCATTAATGTAATGCATACTGTATATACAGGGTGGGTATAAGAGTCAATGACAGTGGGTAATCCGGGCCTTGTTAAGGAGGCCAGCTGCCGACGGGAAGAAACTGTTTTTATGGCGAGACGTTTTAGTCCTGATGGACCGCAGCCTCCTGCCAGAGGGAAGTATCTCAAAGAGATTGTGACCGGGGTGGGAGGGGTCAGCCACAATCTTACCTGCACGCTTCCTGGTCCTAGAGGCGTACAGGTCCTGGAGGGATGGCAGATTGCAGCCGATCACCTTCTCAGCTGATCGAATGATACGCTGCAGTCTGCCCTTGTCCTTGGCAGTGGCAGCAGCGTACCAGATGATGATGGAGGATGGACTCGATGATGGCAGTGTAGAAGTGCACCATCATCGTCTTTGGCAGGTTGAACTTCTTCAGCTGCCGCAGGAAGTACATCCTCTGCTGGGCTTTCTTAGAGTGGGAGCTGATGTTCAGCTCCCACTTGAGGTCCTGGGTGATGATGGTACCCAGAAAGCGGAAGGACTCCACAGAGTCAACTGGGGAGTCACACAGGATGATGGGGGCGGGTGGGGCTGGGTTCTTCCTAAAGTCTACAACCATCTCCACTGTTTTCAGAGCGTTTAGCTCCAGGTTGTTCTGGCTGCACCAGGTCACCAGATGGTCAATCTCCCATCTGTAGGCGGACTGAGGGAGGCCCAATGAGGGAGGTGTCATCCGCGAACTGCAGGAGCCTGACGGACTGGTGACTGGAGGTGCAGCTGTTAGTATACAGGGAGAAGAGCAGAGGAGAAAGAACGCTGATGGTCTGGGAGTCAGAGACATTTTTCCCCAGCTTCACGTGCTGTTTCCTGTCAGACAGGAAGTCTGTGATCCACCTGCAGGTGGAGTCAGGCACAGTGAGCTGGGAGAGCTTGTCCTGTAGCAGAGCAGACGCTCTTGTCACAGCGCGGAGCACAGCGCCCCCCAGCGCTCCTCCTGCAGAGGAGCGCTGTAGGTATCGGCGATGCTGACTGGTATCGGATCGATACCAAATCTTGCGGTATCGCCGACCACTACCTTCAAGCCAGTTCACTGTTGCATTCAGGAAAAACAAACAAACAGGATTGGATTACAGTTGATTTTTTGAGCCTATAGATCTCACACCACTGTATTTGAATAAAAATAGAGATTGGTGCTTGTCTAAAATGTAAGGTAATGCAGAGTGTGAAAGAACAGACAAAACATCATTTTCACTTCCTCTTAAATGTTAGTTGACCTTGACAGGCATTTATTTTAAGAAAGAGGATGTTTCTGTTGAATTTCTGATAAGATTAACTTAATTTATTTGTATAACACAATGGTTTTGTTCAGAATGTATGGGAGCAGTGGGGGTATTACTCTCTCTCACACACACACACACACACACACACACACACACACGCACACACACACACACACTAAACCAGTGCAGAAGTCTGTCAGGAGTTATTGTCAGTAAGTTTCACTTCTCAGCGATACAGGAAGCAAAAGCTGCAGTTGATAGTTCAACGACGGAGGAACAGCGAGGACGTGTGCTCAGATGTACATCAGAAGTCAGGAGCTGACTTTCAACTTGGCAAAAACTTCATCCTGCAGTAACTGAGGTATGCTACACAGTATCATTAAACACATTCATTGTGAGTTACATGTTTCATTTTGGAGTTGATGTTTCAGTAAAGCTGTTGCTTACACCACAGGGGACCCAGGGAAATGTTTCCATCTGTGATAGTAGTGCTCCTGCTCATCTCTTTAACCTGTGGGGAAAATCCTGCAGTACAAGTCATTCTGACCAACAAAGGACTTCAGTACGGTAAGGCCATGTGAGGTGGTGTTATTCACTCAATAACTGCATCATAAAGGACCTCAATAAAATTGTACTGTATGATAAGTACAGTACATTTACAACTATTTAATGAAACCATGTGTGTGCTGTTTGTCTCAGGAAAGAATGTAGGTGCAGGATGGATTCAGGACAAGTTGGAACTTATCACTCTCCCTGATATCAGTGGTGGAGTTGACATCGTCATTGGCACCATATACTACACACTAACAGGGTAGGATGACATGTGGCATTATTGAATAAAGAGTTGTCTATTCGGTTCCAAAGTAGTTCTCAAGTTCATATTCTAGGTCAAGATATATGTATATATATATATATAGTGTAAAAACCATTAGCATAGAATGTGCTTGATTTATTTCATTAGACCTACTTACATTACCCAGATCTGTGTGCTCACGCCTGTCTTTGTTCTCCCCATGTGCTAGCATCACCATAACAAAGTGTGACTTCCCAGAGCCGTCTGTTGAGTTCTATGAGGACACCACAGGATTCAAGACATCCATCGCAGGCCTCAGTGTCGCACTAACCGGCGGGTGGAGGACAAACTTTGGCGCAATGTGAGTTCTCCTTAATGTCTGCTCTACGTGTAATCTACTTGATCCTAAAGCCAGTAACCCCACAGCTTTTCAGTCAGGCCTTGCATTAATATAGATATAAAAGTGTTTGGAAAGAGTGATTACATATTAAATCTTGTAATTTAAATACATAAGTTTCACACTTTAGTTTGAAATGTTGAAAGAGAAATGTAGAAACGTGAAGACTTAATGAGGAAGTGATATTAATGTTTTTAGTTTATCTGAGGTCAGTTAGAAAAGGAGGAGCGTCTTCAAAGGTATCATGCCAATGTCTCCTGAGCTGTATTGTTTAAACTCCCTGTACTGTTGTGTGGAACACCATTGGCTATCTTACAGGGATGAGAAATTACCTGTTCACTCATGCTACATCACCCTGGCTTTTTAAATGTCTTTAACGTACAAAATAAAACTGTACATGAACTGTATTAAAACCTGACTCTAGTAGAGTCTGTTAGACTAGTTGGCTGATATTAGAGAATCATCAGTGGTTTATTACCTCCAACAAGAATTGATAAACATGCATCTTAAAAATTATTCAGAGGAGTGGCACAAAATATGTGTGCACATCCACACTGCAGTGATTTTGTTGACTTCCTGTTTTTTATCCAACCTGACTGTAAGGTTAAAGGTCTACAGTATGCACTGCACTGAGTTGTTTTAACATGCAGTTTACATCAAAGTACACAGAATGAAAATAAATAAATAATATAAATAAATAAATAAATAGAGCTCTTTATATTCTTTAATTGGCAATCAAAAATATTTCTGATAGATTATTCGGTCACTATATGGCTTTAGAGGTGTATGTTGCATAAAATAATGTTCACCAACACTAACGTACACTGACTGTTTGTATTTTCAGACATGACAGGGGATCATTCGACATGGCTATATTTAATGTGGATGTGACCTCTGTGGTGGAGCTGGGGAAAGATCCTGACGGGCATCTGTCTATCACCAGTGTCAGCTGTGACGCTCAAGTTGGAGATGTGGACATAGAGTTCCATGGTGGAGCCAGGTACAGTACAACAGAGGTAGAGAGAGAGATAAAACCAGCAATACAGATGTCAAGATATAAACCCCTGCATTTTTATTTGTCAATAGTTGGATCTTCCAGCCTTTTGTGAAGCACTTTAAGGGGCGTATCAGTGGTGAAATAGAGGAGAGAGTGAGTGTTTCTCTATATCTTTGTTACATATGTTAGTGGGAGTCTATACTGTATGATGATCAGATAATGCTCAGGTGAAACCTACTGTGAAGATTTTCAGTGGTGAGCACTGCAGAACATTTGCCTTGTTGTTTCTTCCGTAGATCTGCCCTAATGTGAGGGAATCCATTGTAAACTTGGAGTACCACCTACAGGCCGCAAATGGTATTGCAGCAGGCTACATCTTCATAAACACTCTAATTACAAAGCAAAATGTACACATTAAAATCAGCAACTCAGGCCAAAAGTAGTTTTACTTTAAGCCAAAAATAAAAACAAATACAAATAAAAATTAAATCTATAAATAGATAATTCACTCTACAAATGATTTCTATTCGGTTCAGTTTCCTTTGATGTGAATGAAGACATTACCTTTGACCTCCCTCTCACCGGCTTACCTGTTATTGATGCTTCAAGTCTGAATCTAGGTCTTAAGGTAAGCAAACACAAATAGAAGTACGTCCATGTAATACATTTTTATGTTGTGGAAGTCCCCCGTCTTTGGCCCCATCATTTCAGACAGTTGTTTCACTTCTTTGAAAAAAAATGATATAAACACACACCTATTGGTATCTGTCCGGCATGCTCTGGTAACCACAATTTATGATGAGGGCCAAAACATGTTAAAAGAAACAATATTGACAAAATCATGATCAACAGCTGATCATTTGCTTATCTTTATTTAAAGGGAGAGTTCTACAGTACCAAAACTCATGAAGAGCCTCCCTTTGAGGCCCAGTCGTTCACTATGCCTGAGCAGCCGGGATACATGTTGTCAATGGGCCTGTCTGAATTCACTCTGAACTCTGCCTCCTATGGATACTTCTCAGCTGGACTGCTTCAGACGAGCATCAATGATAGCATGGTAAGTGCGCCTGAATGGAAAAATACATAGAAGAATGGAGAAAGCAGAGAAGGCAAGACAATTTAAGTGTGGTTAAGGGTTTCGAATAGTCTGTCCATTTATGCACTGCTATTGATCTCTTTCTGCCCCTAAATAATGTCTGTGGTTAAGAAATGTTGTTCCATCATCTCAGATACCGCCAGGCTCTCCTATGCACCTAAATACCAGCTCAATGGGGCGTTTCATTCCTCAGGTAAGTTTATTTGTCTCACTGTCACATTTGGTGTTATTACTGGTAACTCACTGTATATTTATTCTTTATTTACTGTCACACAGACTTTATTAGGAACAAGAAAACTGGAACTCTTCACCTAAATTATTGATACCCTTAAAACATGTTTACGTACAATACAAGCCATGCACAGTAAAATCAACTAGTATCATATAATAATTATATAATGTAATAATCATATATAGTATCTATATAAATACACTCAGTCATTGAAAAACTACTACACTAGGTCTTTGAAAATATGTAAATCTGTCATTCAAAACCAAGAGTAGTGTCATTAAAACAATTAGACTGACAAAAGGCACCATAACAATATCATGTTAGGCACAAGGACAAAAACATTTACAACTGTGGGCCCTTTTTTCAGTCAGACAGCAGCACAATTGGACATCATAATCAAGTTATTACTCACACATTATGGCACTACATAGGTTTTCTACTTTAGTGCAGGATCCTCTTCACATTCTACATCACAGTTTTATGCACCATATTCCTAAATAACACCATAACAGTTTCATACTGTTATTTGTTTTAATACAATCAGTGTAATTAATACAACACACATTTCTAGAAAAAATAGATTGATTGCAGGCATAAGTCCAAAACCTTCAGTGTATTGCATCTCCCCCTGCCTTGACTGTCTTTTCTCCTGAATGGCTCTGCACCACAAGGATTCAGCTCTTGGCTTACCAACTTTGCTGAAAAAGAAAACCATTTCCCTAATAAACAAACATTTATAAATGTTTAACAGACATGAGAACTTCACAATGCTTCACAAGATATTTCTGGACAGTGGCAGTAGTTTTATAGGTCAATTTAAGTTTCATTGAAGTGTGAAAAGCTGACATAATTCTTCTTACTACTACTTTTGGGTGCAGGGAAGATCCTTACCATGGTTGTGTTATTAATTAAATTGCAAAACTTTTTTAAAAAAAAGCTACTTGTGCTTACAATAAAAGGTGTTGTTCTCTGGAAACCACCTTCTATCTGCAAAAAACCTGATTAAGATTAGCAACTTTGACACATTATCTCTTGGGCAATTTTAAATAGAAAACCAATTATTTCTAATGATTTTACGAACATCTAACATGTTATAATTAGACATACGTGCTATGGGGTAACATATGACGGTCTCTCTAATTTCATCATCTCCCAGTTAAGGTGTTCCACAGGACAGAATTTGGGAGTTATGTCAACTCTGTCCAAGATGAGGAATCAAAATATGTGCTTCTCATTAGATGCAGATAACTAAAAAAGCTTAAAAGGTTTGTCAAATAATTCATATTTAATCAAATCTAACTTTTTTCACCCTACTCAGATTAGGACATATGTAATAATAATGTATGTACTGATATTATTAAAACTTCTTTTTTAAAATGAATTAATAAACTGATGACTCATGATTCGTCGGACAGGTGTCTCGTTCTCACGTGGAAACTGAATTTTTCTGACAAGCAAATACACACGTAATATCCATAAGCATATAAAAACAAATTTTCTAGTTGCCATAGTTGACAACTTACCTGATGGATTGTTCTCTGAAATATGGAGGTGATTCCCTCTCTGACAAAGTACAGTGGAGTAAGTAACAAATATCTCTGTAGTTTGGCCTGTTCTATTTTCTGTAACACAAAAGTTGTGTGTGCTTTTCCTGCACTCATCAGTTACTCATTTTGTTTTTAATAAACAAGGCCACTGCACTGAAGTAGAAACTTGCCTTTGGCTGGTGTTTCTGGTGTAGACGCTGTCCTTTTGTTGAGCTGGTCAGGTTTTTGTTGTTACCCTTGCATCACCTTTGTCACCCTGCTGCCCAATACAAACTCTGCAACAGCAATAGTACACTTTCCTATCTACAGCGATCAGCAAGAAAAATTACGACCACTGACGGAGTAAATAATACTGATTATCTGGTTATCATGGCACCGGTCAGTGGGAGGGATATATCAGGTAGCAAGTGGACATTTTGTCTCTTAAAAACATTTGTGTATAGCTGCAGACAGAGATTCACCACAGGGCCAAATTTGTTGTCTTTCTCCTCTCACGCTTCTCCAGCTTGTCCTGCCCTTCTTCACTCTGTGAAAAAATCTTCAAATTAAATGTTTACTATCCACTTTCTGTCACTCTGCAGCTTCCCAAGATGTTTCCAGGTCTTCTGATGAATCTGCTGGTTTATGCCAGAGAGGCTCCACTGTTTTCATTCCACCCCGGTGCTGTTAAACTGGACTTCCAGGGTGCTGTAAAGGCCTTCGCCATCCAGCCAAATGGTACCCAGACCCCACTGTTCAAACTCAATGTTGTAAGTACTTTTGTTGTCTGGCTACTATGTGTTTGTGTCTTTTTCTCTTTCATATTTCTTTTTTTTTTTTGTATTGTGGATATTTTAGTACATTCACACCTTGAAATGCATAGTGTGGCGTCATATAAATCTTGTGTGCTCCATTTGACATTTTGATTGAAAGCATATAAATTATATTTTGTAGCAAAAAGAACAAATACATTGTGTGTTCTGGACAATGATTGATGACAATCATTGTTATGGTTCATGTAATCATTCAGTCCACAGTAGATAAACTAGTGCTAAAAGGATTCTTCAGTCCATCACATTAGTTAATGAAAAGGCAATTAATGTACTATTTTGCTAATTAATTCAAGTCTTTTATTAAGAAAATATATAGAAAAAATGTAGTTGTAATTTTAACCTCTGTCTTTCAGGACTCAACGTTCAGCGGTAAAGTGTGGATTGCTGATGACACACTGAAGGGCTCCATGGGAATGAACAAGTGAGCATCAACATGTACTAAAACACGCAGCTGAGCCTGAGTTCACAAACTCAAACTTAATGTAACGATACTGCTTCCTTTCAGTTTTACACTGACGCTGGCAGCAAGTGAAGTGGGAACCTTTAAGGTACATGACATAAAAACCACATCACAGTTTCTGGTAACCTTAAACAAACTGAGCAGAGTCAAACTGTAAAGCATTATGTTTCTATTTGCAGACCGACGCTATGGAAAGCTTTGCAAAGATGTTATCACCTGTAGTCATGGCAGCTGTGAATAGTAAGTCTTAACGTCTTTTTGTGTTCAGTTCACGCTTCCTGACTGTTTTCTACTTCAGTCATTAACTATCTATCTATTAACAATCCATGCTCTACTCCAATCATCACTATTTCTACAAAAATATATTAAATCCTTATTTTGTGTTTCCTGACTGCTTTGCTCAAGGAAATTCAACAGTGCAGGAAATATAGTTTGTTTTTACAACTGTGTTCGGCTGCCAGAAAAATAAAAAACAGACCAGTATCGTGTTATAACATTAGAAGTTAGTTATAATAAGATGTTTTTCTTGTTATAACAATATACTATTTATCTTGTTATCAAGTAAAGTGTTTTATATTATAACATTAAGTTATCACCTAATAACATGAAACATTTCATATTATAAGAAGATAAAGAAGAAAGGTTTCTTGTTATAACTTTGGATGTCTCAATAACGTGAATATATCTTGTTATAAACTTTTCACCTTATTACATGATACTGATTTGTTTTTCTTTTTCTGGTGTGGCAGCAATACATCTCCGTTATATTTTATTTTTTAACTCTTTGGACCTTTTTACTAGAAAAAAATAGCAACTAAATCCTTATTATGTTGAATATTAACCTATTTATCGTCATCACAGTAAACTAGAGCAACATATATGGATGAAAAGCATTTTTCCTTTAGAATACAAGTGCAGATCCAACATACTGGAGGGAAGCTAGATGAAAATAATGCATGTGTGCTGTACATCGTCCTTGTCCTGACATGTACTTCTTGTCTCAGAGAAACTGGGCATCGGTGTTGCTTTACCCAGAATGAAACAAGCACAGCTGATCAACACAGTTCTGAAGATAGAAGAGGTCAGTAAAACACTTTAATGTTGAGTTGATGTCTGGCTTTTAGAGAACATTTTAATTAAACATTAAAACAATTAAACATTTCTTTATTCCTCACAGGGATTTATAGCCATCTCTTCAGATGCTCAGGTGCTGCCAACAGACAGAGGCTTCAACTGACAGACAGACCAACCTGTTTAACTCTGGTACATTAAACATGGATGCTCTTCATCTAAGTTCACACAAACCAGACATATCTGTATCTGACACCACATGATAAAAGCACACGTGTGTTTAAAAGTGTTTGTATTCTGGACATTAAATCATTAAGCCTTGCCATGCAGTACATAATCAATATTTCTGTGCTCACAATTTACAATCAACAATCAAATTAACAGTGATTAAGCCTCCGGTTCAACTTTATAACTGCTTATAAAGTGGAAGTGTGCCTTAGATCTTTTTCACATTTGCTTTGACAATGTAAACATTTGTTTCCCATGCTAATAAAACCTATTTGTATGTTTTTAAGAATGCACTTACTGTCTTATTAATATAAACATGGTAGCTGAGTGAATGGGCTGGGGCATTTTACACACATATTTCCATGAAAACAGAAAAAGGGGATACAGTTGATGTTAAAGTCACTATGTGTGTGGTTTTTATGTAATTATTTTATCTTTTAAAGGTTTTGTTTGTGAAGAAATTAAACAATTTTGGTTTGTTACAAATGAGTGCCACTGTTGACATACCGGTACTACCACCAGAGGGCACCACATTTTTAAAAATGTCTACAAAAGAAATAAGGCACATTATGGTGGGGGTTAGGATGTTACCAACATAATGTGTCTGGATAATAATACATCAGGGGGACCTAATTTACATAATTTGAACTTTGAATATATTTTTTTATCTGGATCTTTCACTTAAGAACCAATTTAGTGGTATTAAGTTAATACAATATACATTTGTTTTATCTTCTATACAGTATGTGAAAGTCTCTAAATGTGAGTATTTAACTGCCATAAGCCAATTACAGCCTGCTTTTTGTAATTGCAAGTCAAAAGTTTGGAAGTAAAAATAGTAAAATAAACATCTAAGGCTCCACTCAGGAAATTCATCTGATCAATATTACAAATTGAACTTTTGTACAGAGGTTGATTAAAAAGGTCCACATGGTTCTTTGGTTTAGGGAGAATTTACCTTCAAAGAGTTCAAGTAGTAGACATTATACAAAAACACTTCACCACCATATTCATGAAACAATGACATCTCTTTATTTTGAAACATTTCAGTGTGTACTCTTTAGATTCTGTTATTATCTGTTATGTTCACATTCCTGGAATGTAAAACCACCAAAATATAAATATAAGCCTATTTACAGCCACTGTTCTAAAATGTTCCCCATAGAAAAAAATAAAAATAAATCACACTTCATTCATGAGAGGAGACACTGGATACTGACTGGCTGATCGGACAGTCGGGCAGCAGACTGAATGATCCTGAGCTGGACATGCATGATGAGCTACAACAACAGTTAGTGAACTACAAACTTTTTAAAAAGAAGCTCAGCTGAACTGGAAGCAGGTTTGAAAAATGACCGACATAACGTGGACCCATTGAGATCTAACAGACCGTGACAGTCGAGCAAGATTGCGACTGTGGAGCATCTCGGAAGACTTGTGATGCTGAGCTCCATTAACAGATACTGTAACACTAAAATAGTATACCACTAACCCTTCTGTTGTAAACGTTCATTTTCAGAACTGTCCTTATTAAAATTTGTAGAGAGAAGAAGACAAGAAAATTAAAGAACAAATAAGAGTTATAGGGTTACAGGGTTGCCTTCATCTCAGCGTGGTCTTCATGAAAGAAGCAAACGGAAACTGAACAGAGGTCAACTATGTAGCACCTGAGAGTCTGTGATGGGATAAGAAAGGAAAATAAGAGCTAGGAGCTTCTAAAATCGATCAATTTAACAGCCTTTGTGAATGTTCACCAATACAAATACACCATAAATAACACCATCAACAGTATGAAGTACGGAGTGGGTTTGATCATGACCATAAATAAAGCTTGAATGTGTTTTGGGGTATTAAAGTGGTGCAGTTATTTCAGTTTTCACATACTTAATGTTGGCACACTCAGTGATCCTGAACGTAACCCCGTAAAGCTCGTACCTCCTGTAACACTGGTGAACATTCACATCGTGGCGAATACCAACATGTTGCTTATTCTCAAACACTTCAAAGACTTCCTGCCACTGTAACTGTATTAAAAGTACACAAGATGAAAATAAGTTAGACATTCAAGTATCCACATTCATATACTTAACTTAACAGCACCTCATCAGTGTGAGAGAGAAAACACTAACACAGACAAGAGAGAGAAAGAGAGAGAAATAAGTTGTAGCCAGAAGACCAGAGTGAGAATAAAAGACCAGTCCACCATGCCGACATCTTAAGCAGACAGACCCTGCTTGTTTAAATGCTTTGAGACTTTCCACAAATAACAAGCCTGAGCTGGTTTTAATCCTGCACCTACAAATATTCTGGATCACACTCACTCACTCAGAAAACTGGTAGGGTTCCCTCTGATGGCACAAGACTTTGAAACTTAAATCGGCTGTATCAGACCTGGACTAGTATAATTTGCGAGTACACCTGCAAGCTTTCCTGTCTGGCCACTAACCCTGCACTCAGATGTGGCTGTCAGATGAGACTCTGCTTGCTCTGAGCTGCACTGGTCTTTACCACAAACAAAACTGTTCAGCCAGCAGCTCACTACAAATCCACCTCAACCCTCAAAATAAAAAATTATCAGCTTGCTCTGTATCTGACCTCATAGGACAGTGGGAATAAAAGCCTGGAGCTTCAATATTTCAGTTGCTTTCATTCGCTGTTACAGCCTCTTTGCATTGGTGGGTTTTGGCTTGGAGAGATTTTGGTCAGTTTTGTTGTACGAAACAAAACCAGAGAGTTAGTGAAAAGTGACTTCCTTCCAGTACTCAACTTGTTTATGAGGATTTGGAAACAAAAAAGACGACATTAGAGGGAGATGAAAAGTAAAAGATGAAGGGGAGAAAGACAGGAAATAGAAAATGAATGAGAGGCACAGTGTGAATTTTTTTTTTTTTTTTTTTTAAAGAGCTTAAACATCACAAGACAAAGTCCTATGAGCTTCAAGTGCAGTCCAATTCAACCCTGTTTGTTTTTTCAAACTGTCATCAGCTCTACACTCCCCGTCACTGTCCACAGTGGCGAGTATCAAACTCGTCCGCACAGACTGCTGAGGAGGGACGAACAGTGAGTTCTTGTGACGTTCACAGACAAACAAACATACGTAGGGCCAAAGGGTGGGGCTGTGGTTATTAGGCTGTGCTGGCAGGTGAGGTGAGAGGAAATGTCCGAGAGGTCCATCGGTTCATGATGGTCGAGAAAGCGGCGAGGAAGGCCGGGATCATTTGTCTGCAACAGCTGCCGCCAACGGAACACGTATTGTTCCACGAGCGGTCGCTGCAAACTCCTCGATTTCTGTGTTTAATCGTCTGATGACCCACTCCATTGCCTCCCGACCCTGAGACAGACAGAGGAAGAGTGTTACAAGACATAATGTGTAGTGTGTGTGTTTATTTGTTTCTTTATTTCTTTATTTATTAGTTAATGGAGATTGTAAGGGCGGCGTCACCTTGCCGGCGTTAGCAGAGATGGTCTTTGCCATGAGACCCTCGAGGTAGCTGCTCAGACTGATACCTTTCACACTAATCAGAGCCTCCTGTGTCAGCACCGTCCTGAACACACAATCATACAAATAAGAGGTCACAAATAGTGCTGAAACAAAGTTAAATCTGTTTTTGTTATCCTAAGTTTTTGCAAATTCAACTTCAACCGGAAAAACATAATGAACAATCAGTCTTAATAATAAAAATAATAATAATAAATAATATAATCAATACTGCAAGTGATGTTTATAAGAGTCATTTACTTTTCAGGATCCTGTGGATGTGGCTTGTACGTCAACTTCTCGTCTACAGATACCAGGTTAGTGAAGGAGATCTGGATGGACAAAATAAAGTAATGAATGTTACATACAATATTTACACTGTCAACAAACGTTTCTGTTCAACAGCCGCTGCAGAGAGAACAGTTGGGCAGAGTCAAAAAGCTCAGACGCTGATCCTCCTCTCTCTCAAATACCTTTCTTGTGGTGGAAAAACAGGTGTAACTGTTAATAATGTTTCTACATGTTATACCTGTCCTGTAACTCATGTCTACTGTTAGACAGGTGCATTACACAGACAGGTGAGCTTGCTTTAAACACAGCCAGACACCCTTGATTCTTAACATTTCTGACAATGACTCTCAGGGTGCCCCAGGGGACTGTTGTTCTGATAATCAGCTCAGAGCGACACTACTCAGCTCAGCTCACTTAGTATCACTGTCAAGTAACAGCAGTTCTTACACAAAGTGTACGTATTAACATATTACATCAGTACTACTTACATTTGTAGATTTCAGCTCAAAGGTCTTCTCTTTGGGGTCCACCACTGAGTGTTCCTGAACATAAGTGCACGTTCTTGTCACCCCAATGATCTGAAGGAAAAAGGACACAACTCAGGCTTAGTTTTAAAAAACAAAAGTCCTTATATTAGGCCGGCAATCACCACACTAGATTTCTGTCCAATTTGATGCCGACTTGTCTCCGACATCGTGCCAACATCAGTAACAATGAAATGCCCGGATCTCTCCTGATCAACATGTTGCATTATAGAACTTTTCATTGTTTATTTAATTGGAGAGCTTGATTTCATTAGCTGTAGTTTGCAATGTGAAGGTCTATTCGGTTGAGAGTAAGAGCCGATGGTCGAGGTTGAGACTGAATACATGCAGCTTATATTACAGATACTTCTCACTGCATCTATGATCCACAATATAAATATTACTTATTAAGCAGCAATTACTGAGTACAAGCTCATAGATTGATCTGATGACATTTAATTAATCCAGGATCAGATCTGATTGGATATAAGTGCTTTTGTGAAATTCTTGCAGCTCAAGTGTTTGTCTCATCATGTAACTTACAGACTTGGCCATGGCAGGAAGCCCCCACTCTGTGCTGAGCAGTCTGGTGCTGTGTAACCGTCCCTCTGTGTCCACGCTTCTGTCCAGAACATCTACACCAAACACACCGGGGTTCATGGGGTTGGGGTACTTCTGCATTGCTGCCTTGGTCACCGTCTCCCACGGATGGCTGTTAAAGGCAACATTAACATTAGAAACACAAATTTACCATTTAATATTCTGGCAAAGAACAGCAGATGAAAATGAGTCCATGTTTGCCAACTCTAAAACATTTACATTATAATAAATGTGGTCATTGTGCTTTCATCTGGTTTTTTTGTAACTAGATTTCTGAACCCACCAATAAAACAAAATGCATAGTTGATTGTCATTCAGTCCATTTTCACCACTGAGGTAGGTATGTTGGACAACAAAGTACTCTCAAGCTTGACATAAAGCTTTGCATAATGTCTCCTACTCTCTGTTTACCTCGTGTAAATACCACTTAAAACAGGACTGTCTAACTCAATATACAAAAACACTTCAATAACAATGAACTCAGAGCATAATGATGGAAATAATCACACTGTCCCTGCGTTAGAATTCATTTCTAACAAAGTTCAACGTAGTTCAAATAATATAATAACATTGTTAATATTAAACATTGGTGCGGAATCAAAATGGAGGAATAACCACAATACTGTCCGGACACAGCAGCAGGAGAAACGCCCCCTCCGCCCCACCGTGGAAATATCTAGAAACTACTGCAAATGGACAGAAATGTTGCGACCATTGTTACACACTTATCGCTGTCTTATTATGAGCAACAACACACAGAAACAGCCGCACTGTTGTATGTCTGATCTGTTATGTAACAATGTAACATCACGGTCCGGTCACTTACATAATGTCAGGTTCAGTCCCGTGATTAAGACAAGACACGTGAAAAACACACTCATACATTCACTTTCTATTAACTCGTGGCTACAATGTTGTAATAAAGCTTGAGACAATATAGTTTATTGTTTATTTACATGTTTAAAAAAATGAACCTCACGTCTGTTAGCCACAGTTAGCTTCACGGCTAGCAACAAAAAGCTAACCTTTGAGTTAACTCAGTTAGCTAAACCAGTTTAATGTGTAATAAGAACAACTCGTAGATATTTGTTAAGAAACCTCAACAGCGAACGTAAGTTACCTTTATTAAACGTTATAACTAACGTAACGAGACAAGAGGGTTAGGTAACTTGCCCGGAGGCTCTCTTTGTGTTAAGTTACCTAACTTATGTGCAACCTTGGCAGCTACGGAGGCCCGCAGCCGCCACCCGGACGGTGCGGGCGACACACACTGACGTATTACACCACCGGAAACCAGTTAACGTGACTTCACTGAGACACTCGTACAACAACATCATCACAGACAGGAACATACTCACTTGAAAATGTGCTCCGACGCCCAGATCTTCATTTTATTAGGCTCTTCTGTCAGGGCTCGAGAGCCGGCGACTAAATGACAGCGTGACCGAGGTGAGGAAGGAGGAGGAGGAGGGAGGAGGGAGGGAGGAGCAAGAGGAGGAGGAGGAGGAGCCCGTTAACGGAGCCTCGGCACTGAGACTCCTCCTGGTGGCGGAAACAGGCGCTGCACCCTGGTCTCCAGAACAACATCAATTATTTATTTATTTAATACATTTCTCATTTTATAAATAAGACTTAGTGGTGAAAGTATTGCTTTACGTCAGATCATTCATTCATTATACTTCATATTTATTTATATTTGACAGATGTTATTACTTGATAGACTTACTGTGTACCTTTATTACAATAACACAATATTACCTGTTGTGATTATTGTCATCATCGTGCAGTGGTATACATCGTATATAATCATATACCTGTCATATTATGTATTATTATTATTATTATTATTATTATTATATTAAGTCCTACCAGTGGAGCTACATTTTCCCTACAGTATAAACATTTAAATAATGTTATATTTCATCTTCAGTACTAGGTACTACAACTGCAGACTCTGTAATGGCTCTTGGTGGTTCCTTTAATGTATTAGTATAAACTTGTACATGCTATTTATATTTCCTTCCTATGTGGCTATAATACACAATGAATCAGCATTATTATTTCTTAACCAAATTCAAAATAAGTGTACCCAAGGAAGTAAATGTAAATGTAATGTAAGAGCAATATCGTAATGCAAAAATGGAACATCATACCAACAAGCCAAGCAGATAAATACTTTAAGAACATCACTATCACCAGTAAAACTATTCAAATCACTCCAAATTAAACACACTAAAAATACACAAAATAAATAATTTGTATGTACACTTCTCATTTTCATTTGACTTCTTTTTAATTAATTAAATGTTAAATGTGTGTGTGTGTGTGTGTGTGTGTGTGTGTGTGTGTGTGTGTGTGAAATAAAGAGAAAGGTGTTGTCTGGGGGCGGGACAAGCGACAGTTGAAGCTGTCAATCATAACCATGGACTGTTCTCATTGGGTAGAGGGGAGACCAGCGTATCCTTAATGACGTCATCACGCACATATCCGAACTGTCCTTGAAGCCACAACAGAGGCACGATGGTCGCGTACTGGAGACAGGCAGGCTTAAGGTACAAATACACCTTTATTTAGACTCACAGTGATCACGTTGTGGTCAGCTTTTATCACGTTATTTTAATAAGGTCTAGTTATCATAACTGAATGCTTTCACAAAGCCGTTGTTATTATTTCGTACATTAAGTCCTTCAGAGAGCTACATTGCTAGCATGCTAGCTTCTGTTAGCTCTTCCATCCATGCGTTTGTCTCGCGGCGATAATGTTTGCTAATAACCTTTCAACATGCGTCTCTTTCTGTTACTGCAACGGATACATGATTTGTTATTGAATGAGCAGAAGTTGTGTTTGTATCTTCCTGACTGATCACTGTCAGTATTGGTTGCCCTTTAGCATGCGGCTAACAACTGTGTCCTCTCTGCAGCTACATCCGCTTCTCCGCTATCTGCGCCAGCGCAGTGCGAGCTGCGTTGAAGCCGCAGTTCAAAACCGAGGCACTGAAGGCCGCAGAAACCAGCGTCAAAGTCCTCAAACCTAAAACAGCATGTAAGTTCATTGTATATCATAAATGACCAGCACTGTTGAAACGGGTCATTTCTGCACTCCCATTCATCCACAGCCCCTCAGTCTGCTATTGTAAGGACAGGCAGCGGTGACATTGACTGGTGTCAGAGAGCAGACTGTCACTAACAGTCACTAACAGTGGAGGAACACTTACATTTAGATATACTACACTGTTAACCATGTTCCATTACAAATAAACGTCTTGCATCCTAAATCGCATACAAGTGGGAATAATTATACAGTATCATATTTTATTATGGACAGTGAACCCTTCAGTGTGATATATTGTTAGACTGTTTGGTTGTTGCTGAAACATTTAAGCAATATTCTAATGTACCTAGTCAAGGTGGTATAATTTGCATTATTTTTATATATATATTTATATATATATATATATATATATATATATATATATTTATATATATATATATATATATATATATATATATATAAATGTATACTGTACATTGAGTAAAATCTATTGCAGTGCTTCACATTTACACTTAGTTTTCTGCAGACCAAACATGCACAACATGTTTTTGTATGCACAAGCTTACCATGTAAAGAAACTAGTAATTAGTAGATTGGAGGTTTTGGTTTGAATGAAATCTTTGGTGCATGGTTACCTGTCCCTGGTCTGCCTGAAAAGGTCATTCATTCAGTGTATTTGGTTAAAATTATTCTAAATAAAGATCTTTTTAATACCGTGTAAACTGATGCACAACACTCGACTTACCGTGTGTATAATATCAATCATTAAGCATCCTCTGAAGATTTTCTGAACCTAATGAATGGCACACTGCTTACAACCATGTTTGCACTCCTGTGTAACATTTGACATCTTTTTTGTTAAATTCATTTTAGGAGCTTTGCTTTCTTAGTGGGCTAAACCTACACCTGCACTCACAGATATAATTCCTTTTGTTCTTTGGAAGGATTTTTTTCAGTAATATTTTGGTCTTTATGCTCTCCTTTTCTCCAGGATGTGAGACCAGCATGTAGATAGTTTTTCCTTGACTTGTGGGTTCCTCTCACTCTCCTGTCCTGCACACGGTGGAAAAGAGGCGAAATGGATGACATCAAGATGAGCAAGAGACCAGGGACCTGAATGAAATTGCTGTTTTTTCCCTGTCATTTGTAATTAAAATTGTAGTAAAGATGGTTATCGGAAATACATTTTGTTTCCTTGTATTCTTGCCTTGATGGTGAATATAGTGTTTACAGCGCAGCAGAATGAGACACTAAAACATTTTCTTATGTAACAACAATTTTTATTTTGGTATAAATGAATCAGTGCAGTAGCCTACATACTCGCATACAGAAACATGGTATTTACAGAGGTATGTTTGTGTGTGTTGATTAATGAGTGTATCAATAGTTTGTTGAAATTTCAGGGAGTAGGATGTGTGTACTGTACATCAGTAAAAACCTGAATCTAAAATCATTAGAAATCCATGCATTGCCCAGTGGGCTGAAAATCAAACTTTAGCAACTGGCAGGCACTTTATTTAACTGCAGTTCAGATTAATTTCTCAACTACTGTAACATTGTTGAGATTCTCTATTTAGTCCTTTTAAAGAAATACATTTGCATTTTTCTAGGAACAACAGTACAAGTGTCAGTAAACATTAATGATCTCTTTGAAACTATTATCAAACCAGGAAGTGTTTATTGTCAGTGTGAATACTTTTAATGGTATCAGGAAAACCATACAAGTTTTCTGCTTGCCCTTTCAATCAAGGTCAAAGGTCGGAGAGGGACTTCAGCAGGGTTCTTGATCACAGCTGGATTATTAATCAGTTCCCCCCGCAGCTCCATTTGCCACTCATCCAACTGCACACGTGTTAAAAAAGAAACTTAAATCTACTGAACCAAATTTTATTTGCTCTGATACATCCATTTGCAGTGATGGAGTTCAGTGTGTACAAGGGTGGCGCTTCACCCCTGACCTCCAGTACGGACAGATGGTATCCAACCGATCCCTAGCTGTCTTTCTTCTCTCTGGTCATCTTGATCATGGTCTCCGGCGATCGGTAGAGGAAGATGAGTTTCTCAAACAGCGTCTCCTCCAGCTCCATTTCTCCCGTCTCCCGGACCACGAAAATGTCTGTGCAGAGCTTTAGGACGCGGTCCACACACGGCAGCTCCTCGAACATGATGGACCTGGAGATCCCGTTGAAGAACTCCCTGACGAACTTCCCGATGACCAGCACCACTGACATGTACAGGCCGACAATGCTGTGGTGAAAAGTACGAGAAGAGAACATTTTTTAAATGCTTAAAAAGGTCAAAGTGAGACATTAACTTTCAGTTATAGGAGGGTTTAAAAACAGACTTCCCGCTTTGTTACCTACCCGTGTCCAGCCAGAAAACCCAGACTGGAGGGGCTGACTTTATCACTGAACACCACTATCTCTATGTTGCCACACTTGTTGTTGGAGGAGGCGACAACTGGGGAGCACTCCTCCACCACCCACCACTGGTCTGCCTCTCCGTCTGACTGCTGAACCTGCTGAAGTTTGATGGACATGGGTCTGAAGAAAGAGAGGTCTGGGCGGTCCGAGTGATCTGAGGGAATACATGCCGGGGGTTGAATTAAACTGCATGTTTTAAACAAGTACAAGGCAGCTGATGGAGCCCAGAAAGCTCAGTGCTGCAAAACAAAATGAGGTCTGATAGAATATCCCCCATAGACCCCCCCCCCCGAAAAAAAAAACCCAAATAGAAAGAGAACACGTCCATTGCATATTAAGGGTACAATGCAGTTACAATTTATAAAAGAAAAATCTTTAATGTACGATAAACTGTAACTAACCTACTTTCATCCTGGTTGCCATTTTGGACTCTGGTCCTTTGGGACCCCTGATGAACTTTGGCAGCAGAGAATTAATGATCCTACAGGACAGAATAACACAGTTTAACCCTTTTTGAGCTCAAGTCAGGCTGGAGAAAATACTTGCTTGTTGAGAAACAGTTGATAACATACAGTATTTCAACTCATTATGTCATGCTTAATAAAGTATTTTAGCCATCACTGGCATGTTTGTTTGCATTAACAGCGCGAGTAAATAAAGAAAGCGCTTTTCAACACCCGAAGAAGACAAACAGTAAACATTAGACCTAGTTTTGAACAACTGGTTGTGTCTGACTCACACAGGTTTGCTGCTGTTGCCTTTGAGCATGTGGACTATCCCTTCCCTCAAGGCCTTGTCCTCATACTTCACAGTGTGTTCTCCCACCGTCTCTGCATTCATTGATATGGACGCATTCCTGAGGAGGGCAGGAGACGAGAGTTCAGTTAGTTCAATGCAGTTTGTGTCTGATATGTAAAAGAACAAAGGGCCCACAAATTAACCAAAATACAAAGCAGAAAAGCAAACATAAAAGTACAATCACACACTGACCTGAGCAGTGTCCAGCGTAAGGTTATGTATATATGAGAGGAGTTGCTGAGCTCCAGTATCATGGCCTCCCGACTGGCCGGACTGATGCTCCACAGCAGACTGGCGTCACTCTTGATCTTAGCAACAACAATGTCGTCCACCATGTAGTTCATTATGAACTGCATAGCAGACTGGGAGAGGCAGAGTGAAGGGGATCAGATTTCTGCAGTTATTTCAACAAACGTCACCACAGTGTTCAGAAATGAATTCAATCCTCATTGTGTTCTTGAGTTCCACAAGTCATTTTTTGAATAATATACAGGACAGTAGATAGATAAACAGTTAGATTACGTATTATCACATTTCTGGTGGTGGCTGGTTTTGTATTTGAAATGAATAAAATGTCTTACTGGATGGGTCGCGTAGACTTTGGTGAGTCGGTTGAATCTAGTTTCTGTGTATGGAACCAGGTTCTGCTCCTGGGCGCTCATGGTGAACAGAGGCTGTGGAAATACAATCAGACACACTCAGGAGTTAAACATATCTGCACACTGAAGATGGACAATAACCAATGCCTAAACTGCACAGTTAAAGGTCAGTTAATAACATTACCGCTTGTGTAAACTTAAAGGGGTTCTAGCAGTGTGGTTCTAGGGATGACGGTCTTTTTCTTGGTCGGTCCGCTCCTTTGGTCCAGACTGAATTATCTTGACAACTATTGGATGGATTGCTATGCAGTTTTGATGAGCCATTCCCCAGCAGATGAATCCTACGGACTTTGATGATCCTCTGATTTTTCCTCCAGCACCACCAACCGGTTTGTGTTTTTGAGTAAAAATGTTTGAACTATTGGATGGATTATCATGAAAAGGAATTAAGTCCACACACTCCTTTAATCCATCAGCCTCAGCTGTACTTTGTATTTAGAGTTAATTGGCAAATGTTAGCATGCTAACATGCTAAACTAAAATGGTGACCAACATTAAACTTGCTAAATATTAGCATTGTTAGCACGTTGATGTAAGCATTGAGCTCAAAGCACCACTGTGCCTCAGTACAGCCTTAGGGAGCTGCTAGCATGGCTGTAGACTCCTAGGGTTGTTTAGGGAGGAGGAGGAGGGCAAAAGAAAAAGTGGTTGTTGTGTTAAATGATGAAGATGTCTAATATTGGTGACTTTTATCCAGCAGACACCACAACTGAATTTCTTACTGTTGCACTTCAAGCCATAAGTGACTTTGCTGTTTCACCTTTTACAAACAAGAATCCTTCTATAAATATTAGCTCTCAGCCAACTTCAGTACTTTAGAATATACAAACACTAAAAGTTGAAAGTTAGCTGTTAGTTACTGTTTACTCATTTCCATGCTGACCTCATATCCTGCGATGCTGAGCTGGATGGAGACGTCAACCGGCCGATTGGTCACTCCGGCTGCTGACTGGACCAGAGACATGAAGAGGAGTGGGAACCAGATGATGCTGATGAGAGCGAAGATGATGAATCCTCCCATCCCATATTTGACCACCTTCTTCTTCTTCTGCCCCGGAGGGTGGGGGTATTTCTGGAAGAATTACAAATAAATGACTGTAGTTCTCACTAATCATTATTCAGTCTATTCTTTATCATCTATTATCTAATATTATTTCTATTTATTTATCTACTATTTTCTTTATCGATTCTTTGACTTTTTCATTAGCCTATAAAATCTAAATTAAAAAAAAGACAAATGTTCTTTACAACTTACAAGTTGTAACCCTGCAGATACAAATATTAAGGCCATTTTAAAGCACAAGGCAGATGTACTCAGTGCACCTTTAATATTTAAATTGAAGTTTGAGTGTGTGGTATTGTAGTGATAGCAGTCTATACATAAGGATGATGGTGATAATGAAATGTAGCGGGCGGTATGTGTACCACATGCTCTCAATTACTTTCTCTGACTCCCGCCAGCACTTGAGGACAAATATGTTTGCATAGATGTCTTCAACACAAATCCAACTGGAGAGAGACAGAGTGGTGTCGGTCCAAACCCAATCCATCACCGCCCTCAACTCTGTGAGGAAGGGAACCATTCGAAACCTGGAGGAGGAGACGAGAGGAGAAATAGGGAATTTGTATAGTTCATATTGTAAAATGCATTATAGGGCTGTTATTGCTAAACAAAAAACTGATTCCAAATACTCTCAACTCTATAAAATCTTTACAGTGTAGAAAATGTGTTGTATTCAATGGAGCAATGGTCAGTCGCTGCATGCTGTTAATGGAGATATTTGTATTTATTAAAGCCAGTAACCGTTCTTACCCTTGGAAGAGGAAGAGGTTCAGGTAGTTGAAGTTCTTTGTGAGGAAGTTACCCAGGATTCGGTTAGGGTAGCCACATTTGATCTGGTAGGCAGACAGGCCGAAGTAGATACACTTTACAAAGTACCAGAGCTGAGCTACAGGGTTATTGTTGAACCTCCTGTGGAGCAAAAAAGATACATTGAGCCTCCCAGGGGACATTCTGGACATAACAGCACTTTATAGACCTCCAACTCCTGTGGACTCTCTGCTTCATGTGCACTTTATGAATGTTTTTTATGAACTTTGGCAGTTGATGCACTTGATGTACTGTTGAACAATTTCAATAAAGTTTATTTAAAAAAGGAGACATCAATGAAAATATCTAAACTCAGATTCATTTTTGATTTTGTGTGCCTTTTATTCCCTCATAATTTTTGATTAAAAAATTTAAATGCTACAAATAGACACTTGGGATTAGTAGGTATGGGTTAGTTTTTGCAAATTAATTTTTTCCAAACAGTCTGGATCAATAGAATAATAAGTTCAGTTGACGACCTCTCTGTGACTCCAGGGAGGATGAAGAACATCCAGAAGTGTATGCCGAACACTAGCACCACCTGGAAAACACACTTTCCCATCAGGGACTTCTTCAGGTAGAGGGCCCGGTCCACTATCATGGTGCCGAACTGCATGAGAAGCATTACCAAGAAGGCCTCGGGAACCTGGTCCTCCGACAGAGACTCTGTAATGTCGGCCGCTGCAGAGTATTTCTACAGAGAGACAAAGATCAGCCGGACTGTGTCATACTGTACATTAGATAAGAATGCATTTAGAGTGTGTGTATTCTTGGTTTGATAACAGGCAGGGCAGACTCTTACCCCAAAAGCCCAGTATCCATATATAGTGACAATGAAGTTGACTACATCAATGAGAAACATGAGGGCGTAGACGTCACACACAGGACTGTAGTCTGGGTGGATGATGTCGTAGAAAAACTGTCTTATGGGTAAATAAATGTGAAGAGCGCTGTAGAAAGAAATAGAATACAACATGTCAGAACACACTTTTCTCCAGGCAGTCAGATCCAAAAAACTCTTTAATTTAGATATATATTAATCAGTAATAGTGTTTGTCCTTTACAGATAAACAAACTGAATTAAATGATGCTTGTTGGTTGGAATCTGAGAACAAAGATGAGACGTGTGGATGTGTTTTCAATGGGCAAAATGCATAAAGGTGTGACCCTCCTGGTTTTACATTATGCAAGAGTAAACCCTCTTTTCTCTATGAATCTACAGCTGGATGATTATTATCATTAATATTATTGTTTATTCTCTAAAATAATCCTCTTGTAAATGTTAAATTTGTGTTTTACAAATTTAAATATCTAAATATATATATATGTATGTATATAAAATATGTCAAAAGTCTTTATTTTCTCTTCGTCCAAATTAAATGTTAATAGTAAGGTCGACCATTTCTGAGATCACAGGATAAATCACCTGGTGCAATTTTAACAATTTCAACCTGACAATATTACTCTAACAAACATTTACTGTTGTTTACAGCTTCATGGGGTTAGTACTACTGGACAAAAAGTCATAGGTCAAAAGACGCTCTTTAGACAGAGGGTAGAGTGGTCTGATGTTCATTTAAAATGTCAAATGTGGACCAAAACAAAACAACGCACACTTCTATGATGGCAGCTTTGGCCTTTAGCATCCTGTCTCTCATCTCTTGTCTCATCCTCTCCTTCCTGGTCAGCGGAGCCTTGTGTTGCTGCCGTCTCTTCTTCTTGCTGAGCCGCTTCTTGGGCTTCACCTCTCCAGTAAAAAAAGCATGAAATGTGAAATGTTAGTCATAATAAATGGTGATTAATGCCATACAGTAACTATCAGAAACAAAAAAGAGGAACAAAAGACAAAGAGAAGTGGACTCCTCACAGTGGATTCACCAGAACTGTTCAGGTCAGATTTGGGTCAAAACATCTCAAGCTTTTTCTGAATATTCACCATCAGATTCTGATAAGTCGCCTTTCTTTCGTCTACAGAATATGGAAGTGGTGGAGGCCTGGATCGGGAGGAACCTCAGCCGGCGTTGAGTTTTATCTTTGCTGCCCATCTTATCTCCTCCTGTCATCTTCTTCTTGTCCACCTTCTTCTTCATCTTCTTGAAAAAATCTGGCATCTCAACCTCCTTGTTGTCCCACAGCCCGTGGCACTGTACGGTCATGGACACAAACAGAATCTTAACTGAACTAGCTGCAGGGTAACCGTGCTGGTGGCCCCTTAGGAGACATACAGCGACAGGAGGGTATATTTGAACAAGTTTTCAAGATTACCTTGAGAATGGACCGGTGGAAGAACAGAGCAAGCAGCTGAATGAGGTCAAAGACGACGTAGCCGTCTTTCTTCTCCACCCCGATGATGTTGGGCAGGGCGAAGGGCCGATCGGCATTGATGCCTCGGTAGGCAGAGGTGGTCCATGGGAAGAAACCAAACTGGAAAAAGTACTTCACCACTACAGTCAACTGAGAGAGAGAGAGAGAGAGAGAGAGAGAGAGAGAGAGAGAGAGAGAGAGAGAGAGAGAGAGAGAAGAGAGTTCTGGATCATCCCTTAGCAGAAACAATGGAGGCATTATGAATTATAACCGAATCAGGCATAGTGAGTACTGCTGAAGATTGGTGTTATTAGCAGCTAATGTAGCCTTGGGCCACTAGCTTCAAGCAGATGTGAGGAGCGACTCAGGAGCTACAAAAGGCTTTATAAAAGTCACATATGTAGTAGGGGTATACTGAGATAAAGGCCTACTGTGTATTTTTTTAAAGTTTTCTTACACCCCTAAAAATCAAAAAGGCCTTGTGACCCCCTATGAAGTTCTGGCGACCCCTATTGGGGGTCCCGACCTGCATGTTGGGAACCATTGCTCTAAGAAACAAGGTACAAGATATTTCCAGTAATTTCCCTGTAACGTGTTCAAAAAAAAATAAAATGCAGATGAAATAACTGAGTTTAAATGAACTGAATTTCAAGCTTTTGACAGTATTGAGCTACTGTCTTTCTGACCATTTACCCACAGTTCAATGGTGCAGCATGAAAAATATGGATGCAATAACAATATCAGCTGCTAAATACATGTATAAGATATGTAGAATCACTAACAGCCATCCCTTTGTTACTGTACAAGCAGAGAATTATTTGTAATGTGAGAAATACTGGGCAAAATACACATTTTTAATTTGAGGTATTTGTTCTAAAATGAATATTAACACCACAGTGAAAACCCTCATGTAGAAGATTAAGTTAAACACACCACACAATGCCGTAATAACTAACCTCTGTGTAGATAATGGCGGTCATCCAGAAGCGTTTGGATGGCCGGGGCACAGACAGCATGGCCCAGAGGAAGATGAGAATAGGCAGGATGAGGGAAAGGAATGAAGCGGACACAATGTGGTTGAGAATGATGACAAAGTAGCACAGCATCTCTGACTTGGACACCATGGTGTTATAGAGGGCAAACATTAACTTCAGCGGCCTCGGCAATGTCCCAAAAAACTTATCGGAGTCTGAGATCTCATCATTTTCAAATATGCTATAGAATGAATGGAGAGAAGAAAAGAGAGGTTAGAGGTTGGAAAGTCACAATGTCTCACAGCAGCTTGTTTCTCTCTCACAAAACATAGAACATCTTGTTCTCAAGTGATATGTTTCTTGTGTCTACTGACTTGTTAAGCAGCAGCTCACTGGCAGTGAGGTTCCTCGTTTCCTGACTCAGAGGTCTGGGAGATTCTGCGAGGTCCAGGCTTCTCTCTCCATCGCTCTCCCTGAAGCCCAATGAGATGCAATCTGCGTCATCAGCGCACTCATCTTCTTCTCTCCACTGTATTTCCCTGTTCATCTCTTCTCTCTCCACCTCATAATCCTCCTCTTGTTGTTCCTCTTTGTTCTCTTCCTCTTTCTCTTCTTGTTCTTTCTCATGTTTCGTCTCACCCTCCGTGTCCTCCTCATCTTCTTCTTGTTCATGGTCTTCCTTTTGAGGGGCGCCATCTTCACAGCTTTGAAACAAGGAAAGAGACAGGGATAGTTTAACTTCAAGACAGTAAAATTAGTTACTGTCCGTCACCAAAGAATTCTCCCTCACCTTGGTGAAAGTTCATCAGTCTCAACGGCGGTCAGGTCGACGTTGGCTGTTCTCAGAAGTCTCCGTCTGAGCTGGTCAGCAGCAGGCAGCACAGTGGGAGGCTCGTCCAGCTCTTCCTGGGTCAGCTGCCTGGAGCCGAGCATTGTCTCATCTGTCATACAGCTGAAGGTGAGGAGGAGAGAGAGCAGATGAGTGCACCGCATCTAAAAGTACAATACTAATGTCATTCGTTTCTACAATGTTTGCAGTTATAGGAGTAACCTGCCTAGAAACGCTGCTGCCCCAGGAGACTTTGGAGGCTTGGTTTTTTAGCTTTGCGTAAGCGTGGCGCGCGGAGGGGACAGCGGGCGGGGAGGAGGGGGGAGGCATGGAGTCATCCAGGCCGTCTTGAGATGAGAGTGTGTTCTGACGGGACAGCCAGGTATCATAAAACTGCTTCACGCTCTCTTGGCTCACCTCTTTGCCCTGCAAAGCGAAGAAAAAGGGAAATGTTAACACCTATAGAGAATAAAACTGCACCTTCAGACAAACTGAACCCAAACATTGTGTATGTGGGAAATACAGTATATACTGTACTACGTGTTCAGGTTTACACAAGGGTTTGTGATAATTTTGACAGATATTGTGATTGTGATGTGATTCACGATTAGTGGGAATAATAATTTCTGCATCACAATTTTCATTTTCACTGAAAAACCTATCAAAATCATAGTGATGTGATGATTTGTTGGGGTTTGTACCAAAAAAATGTTTCTTACATCTCTAGAACAAGATTTGTAGGCGTTTTTAGTTTAATTGTGCAGCTCTACTTTACACTATATAATTTACTACATGTGTTCGGTTAAGTAGTAGGACTACTGATATTGGCTTTTAAAGGTGACATATTTTCGTACTGAACCTGCAAACCACACACTTCCTTTAAAGCTCCTCACTCCAATGCTTAAATGTGTCATTTTTTAACTAAATAAATATTTTTATTGAACTTTTATGCAGAGGTAGAGCAGAAGAAAACATATATATGAATAAATACATTTCAAACAGTCCAAAAGAAATAAGTATGAATGTATGTATAAAGAATAAATATACTATTCATTATAAAATAGTGTCAAAGTAGGAGCTTCTTGTCATCCACACACTGAATAACTGTCACAGTTAAATTGTAATGTTATCACTATTTTTAAACGCTTATACAGTATATTTATATTGGTTATATTATTATGTTATTTATGAGAAAGAAACAGGAAACACACTGTGACTACTAATAAATGGTGCTGTATGTTTCCTAGTTTCTACATATAAGCTGATATCACAGAAAGTTAAAAGTTAGAATCACATAGAAATATTATCTGGGGTTGAATTGATTTGTATCCATATTCAATTTGTCACACACATCACATCATATCAATCTGACATTGAAGGGTTTTTACCAGCCTTCACACTTCTCTTAAATTAAATTAACTTTAATCAGTTTTAAATCGTTTCCTCTCACCTTCTTCTGCTGCTGGCTGAGCAACGCTCTCTCGAAGCACAGCACCTTGGAAATGTCCAGGCTGTCTTTACAGAATGAGTTCAGGCCGCCCGTCACGTCATCAAGAAGGGACTGGACGAACACCCAGCTGAACTTCAAGGTGCTAATGACGCGCTGCAGAATGTTTTCTGTGAGGACAAGTACATAATCAAGTATGAATGTACTGATGTATTAAATGTTTCCCCTGCTCTTGATTTAAAGTTTCACTGCTGCTTGTTCTTATTAAGGCAAAAATAAATCTAAAGTCACTCAGTAATAAAATATCTTCTCTGAAGTTCACTTGTGAAAAGATGGTAGAATCCAGAGGTTCATGTGTGTTTACCTTTTGCCTCCTCTCCCACCTCCTCCTCCACAGTGCTTTCATCCAGTTCATCCTCACTAGAGTCCGTTCTGTCAATGCCTGTTAAAAAGAAGATTTTATTGTTAAATAATTTGGTCCATCTGTCCAACAACAGCAGGATGTCTCCACAACTACAGGCCAGGTTGCTGTCAAATCCATGATGCACATTGGATGATTCTGCATTATCCTGACCTCTCCTCTAGCACCATGAAAAAAAACAAACACCAAGGTACCAAACAGGCCAGACTTAAATTGCCCCTAGTGGATGGATCCTGATTGATTACCTTTCCTTGGGCGCCCTAATGTCTACCTTTACAGAAGAAATACTCAAATCTGATGGACAGCTTGAATCAAAGTTTGAATTAATGGCCACTTTGGGCAACCATTGCAAACAAGATCTACTGGGCAGATTGTCGTTACACTTCCCGACACATTTATGCTCCACAGAGATTCAACTTTTGGATGTCAATGGCCCTGTGGTATGACCTCTAGTACCAACTTTTTGTTGTTGTTTGCTGAGGCTCTCATCTGTAGTGACTCACAGGAGCCAGTAGAGGTTTTCCGTGTCTGCTCCCTTTGACAGGCCACATACGACATATTGGTGCCTGTTAGGATCAAACTTGTGACCCTTCAGTCTCAGAATTATCCAAATGTTCAAATCATCACCAGATAATTTCATATAATCTGTAACTGCATGAAACAAGCTGTGGTTTATAGTAGTCGCTCTGATATTTGAATTCAAAGACTGATTAGATGGTGTTACATAAACACCACGTGTTGCTCTCTCACCCTGCTGTCTCTGCAGCTCTCTCTTGGCCTTCTTCTTCTCCTCTTTCTTTCTTTGTTTCTTCTCCTTCTTCAAGTCCTTCAGAGCCGACTTAGAGCTGGTGACCCAGGCTTCGTATGCCAACTGTGATAACAAAGACAACAGATACATGTCTTTCGTGATGAAGTTACAATATAGCGACACCCAATGTACAAATATTAAACTGTCCACTTTAAAGGAGCAACTATCGTCCGTTGATCTCGTGGAAAACATTAACAACACAACATATTAATTTTTTTTGTTTCATGTGTTTTTGTGTCTCTCACCTGGAAAGCAGATTTCTTCTTTTTTGGTGCCTCCTCTTCTTTCTTCTCTACAACTTCCTCCTCTTCCTCCTCGCTGTCACTCTCAAACAGGTGGTAGCCACAGTTGTTCTCCACTGGATAAAACAGAGCGCAATGTCAGAACTACGCATACTGTTGAGCATCGAGCAGTGTTTGTGTGGTGCGTGTTGTGGGCTCACCTCCAGGCTGAGACACCCAAGGTTTCCACCATTTTCCTGCATCTCTCTTTGCCTTCTCATCATCATCTGGAAAACACAGATCAGTCTGTTTGAACTGATATCTGCTGATTTTCTCTCTTTTAATGATAAATAAGTTTCATAAAGTAAACACTTATAAGAGGATAGATCTCAGTGAAAAGTGCAGCATTATAAAACTGCACCAACCACAAAATTATGTTTAATCATGAGAACAAACTTTTTAATTAGGTGTTTGAATTTATCTCAAATATATATAAAACCAAGATCAGTTAAAAAATAAGATTTTTTGTCGCAGAAGAGAAATGTTTTCTGTTTTTTGCTCGTAGACGGTAAATAATATCAACAGAAACACCAACAACCCAAAATATTTTTCATGACTGATTCCTATAAAACAGTAAATTCCAGCTTGTGCGTTGCTGGTTTATTAACAGTAGAAACAGAAAATAGATTTTCTTGTGTTACCGAGTGTCACCTGCTCCTGAGCAGCAGGAAGAGCTGGTGTGTCTGCTTCTGCAGGCTGACTCTTCTGTTTGGATTTGATCTTCTCCATCCTACAAGGAAGCAGGAAGAAAGACAAGTTAACTGCTTACTTTTACCAGGATGAAACACAAACTAACTCGACACTGTTTAATGTTTCTTACTGTTTCTTTAGTGTCTCAACAGACTTCTTCTCCATCTCCAGTCTGGCTGCTATCAGCTTCTTCACTTTGGCCTCAAACAGCTCAGCACCCCTTAGAGGTGGAGAGAGACAGAGGAAAAGAGCGTGACTTGTATTGTTGTTGGTACCGTCAGTTTGTTTTATCACTGCTGCTTGTGTTTTTTTTTTACTATTCTTCCTGTCTTATGCTCTGTAAAACACATTTTACTTGTTTAGAAGTTTGTTTAGGGTCTCTAATTACAGTTATTGTGAAAACTATTGAACAAAATTGATCTAGATTATCTGACCCACCTACACGGAAACAACAGATTGGAAAAAACAACTGAGGCTGCATTACAGAGAGTGTCCATCCTCCCTAAATGAGGCACTAGATTCACAAACACTGCCAAATCATATTCTGGTGTCAGCTACAGAAATGCAGAAATGTTCAAATCAAAATACAAAACAAACAAATAAACAATTATTTTACAGGTTCATAATTTCAGAAAAGTTTTCTAATTTTCAAGATATTTCCTGGAAAGGTACAAGTACTACACTTTCAGTTAATAATTTCAGTCAGTCCACTGCTTCTAGGAAATTATCAATAATTACCAAACAATAAAGTACTATAAAAGCAGCTGTGAGTGCTGTGTCATTGTAAGAAAGTAGGATTATTATAATTATTAAGTTATATGGTTCCCCTATAAACTGAATACAGACAAACTATGTCATGTTTAATTTATCCAACAAAATTCAAGTTTCAATTTCCAAACATTTACTCCTCGTCATCATTTGTAAAGTTTGCAGCTTGTGCTGCTTTAAAGTATGTTAGAGAGATAAACAGGATTTTGTTAAGCAGGAGTACAGACCTGGAGGCCAATATCTTAGAAGACTTGATGTCAGATACCACGTAGAGGAAGTAGTAGCTGAGGAAGACCCTCCTCTGTGCCAGGAGGACAGTAAAACAGATTGCATCCCAGACAATGCCAGCCTCACCCTCCGGCAGCTCACACTCATCGTCAGGATCAGCTGAAACACAAATATGTTACACTCTGTTTGAATAGTTTAATGATAACTTAGACAAAACAATCAGGGGAAATAAACAGATGGGTAAAGTCTCAGTTTACTCATATAAGCTCACACTAAGCTTAGTTTTAATATTAATATCAACCTCAGTACAACACAACCATAAGATTAAATGTTACACAGATATTTTCACAGTATTAACCAACAATAAACTGTGTGAATTTGACTTTTCAAACAAACTTTATCAAGAAAAAGACAAAAACCACAATCAATTAATTTTGTAAAATGTACATTGAGTTTGTATATCAGCATACAGTACTCACTCTGGCTAAAGTGAGACTTTACTGTATATTATAGTATACACTTAGTTAAGTACCAAACTAAAGTACTAAAGTAGAAAATTCAAAGCATATAATGGAAAGAAGTGTGAAAGCTATACACAACGGTGACAATGTTCATGTACATACAGAATACAAAAACACTCCGATACTTTATATATCTATAACTTTCTTTTTATTTCTCTCTCTAACAGACACACTGTACAGAAACATAGTAATGTGCTGAGATTTAAGATATAATTCATCATCATCTGTTACAGACACTTACGGACATCGTAGCCTTTGATGGTGCAGAACATGCTGAAGGCCTGAATTAACCAGCAGCTGTTCTTCAACAGGCTGTCCAGGTAGGCACAAGAACCGAGCTGATCACAAGAAACAGGAATGGCAGAAAGATTCTGTGATTGAAACTGAAACTGATGTGCGTCTTAAATCATTTGAAATGATTTCTTTACAGGTAACTCACAGACAACAGGTTCTTCATGGCGATCACAAAGCAGGTGTATCCAATGAGCCAGTCCCACAGTCGCAGGATGTATTTGACCGGCTGCATCAACACGCTGCCTCCAAACAACATGAAGTAGAAACAGGCCACCAGGTAGCCCAGACAGAAGATGTTGATCCGTGTGGTGCCGGTGATGAAGATGAGGCACAGCACCAGCCAGAAGAAATAGCTGAACACAAACACCTTCACCATGTCGAGGTAGCACCTGAGGACCAGACAGAGGGGGACACTGAGAAAAAGCAAGAGAACAAAAAACATGCTGCCAGGACAGATTAAAAAAGAAAAAGAGTAATTCAAAAAAAAAAAAAAAAGTTGTAAAATACACCTGCAAACATCTCTAAAGCTAACTATTTAACACATTCTACCATGTTTGAATAAAAATGTACATTTAACAAGTTGGTTGGTTTTACAGTAGGTTGCTGCAACTATTTCTTAGCGAACAGCAACCTCTCCTAAACACATTTAGCGTACAGACATGAGAGTGGTACCAACCTTCTCATTTCATTTAGTGAAGGGTATTTCCCAAAATGTCAAATTATTACTAAAATACTTGTGTTGGTGAATAGTTGTTCACAGGCTATAAATGCATTGAATGCTTATTTTTGTGATCAATTAATCTTCTTTTTTGCAGTCAATAGACTAACAAAAATAGATACAAATAGATAAAAAACGAAATATTTACCAATTCAAGTCACAAAAAAAAATACAAAAGTCATTTTTGCTTGATAAATGATATAGAAAGAGATTATCAAAACTAATTTCAAGTCAGTTTACTAATCCATCAGCATTAGTTTATTATTGTTTATTCATTTTAACAGAAAACAATATTGCAAAACACCATATCCCATTTATCAGACTATGTGTTGAGAGATGACATTTATTGACAGATAAAGTACGATCCACAGTCCAACTCAAATACCAACACAGCTGCATTGCCCATTAATGACAGATGCCACAATTTCAGCTTTTTTTTCTCAGTAAGATATTTGTTGTATAAGATATTCTGTTAACATCAAGATGGTAAATCTGCTGAAGGCTCACAGCAGAAAGTGAACTAAAGCTCATAAATGAAGACACTCGTCTATTGTGGAAATGGGAGATGCCCATGAGTGCTTAGCCAGCAGTTTCAGTTTACCAGAACCGCTTTCATGACTTGGAGAACACACATAAATTAATGATCTAACTCGACCCCTTAATGCTCCTAAAAAGACCACAAACCAGTATGATGGAGTCCCAATTCTCCACCTGCAGTTTAAGATACAGAGCAGGAAAGAGGGATTATCTAAGTGCTGGATCATGGATTTCTGGCTATTTCCGGTGATTATCTGTAGTCTATAAATTTGAGGTTTCAGGGAGAGGAGAAAATAAATCAACATCAAGAAAATGACTAATATTCTTGATATTAGTACATTTTTAGATCAACATTCGCACCAAGACAAGTCTTAGTAACGGAAATGAGACCAAGACTTTAATCTTAATTTAAAAGACACAAGAAACAACTTGAAAAGCAAGGTTGGTATTTCTGACCTGCAGTGAAGGAAGTTATCGACCGGTATGAACTGGTTAAAGGAACAAGGATCCAGACTGCGACTGATCTCAACGTTGTCTCCAGCCAGCAGTCGCACTGCCGCTCGGTTCTCCTCCTCAAACACCTGCCACTGCAGAGACGAGCAGAGCAACAGGAGGTGGTCATCTGCAGAGAGTGGGACAGAGAGGGGGGGGGGTAAAAATCTGATATGAGAAAGAATAAATTCAAAGTCAGGACTGAGCAGAAAAGAGTAAATATAAACTCACATAATATGAATGAAGGACTGGGACTCATGGCGAAGTCAGGCATGTAAAACCACTTAATAACATTAGAGGTCAAAGGTCGAACTGCGGTTCTCCAGGGGTAATCTGATAAGAAGATAGAATGAAGTAGAACAGCATAGAATGAGATTTAATCAATAGGTCAATCAACAAAAAATTAATCAGCAACTGTTTCGTTAATTCAATTGTTAAAGGAAAAAACACTTTATGGTTCCAGCTTCTCGTGCTTCTCTTTGTTATATGACAGTAAACTGAATATGTTTGGGTAAAAGAAGCAATGTAAAGATTTTAAATTATAATGATTATGTTTATGTTTCCCTATTTTCTGTTTTCTTTTAAAAACAAAACAATTAATGGATTTATTTAGTAAATACTCATCAGATTGATCGATAATAAAATTATTTAAAATGTTTTAATTAATCATTAGTGTGTAGGATTTAGCAGTGAAGTTTCAGATTGTTCATCTAATTGAAGACTATTTGCATCTGTATTCGACAACCCAGGAATGAGAACGGGCTGTGAGGTGTGAAAGAGAAACTACAGTGGCTCAGTCCCAATCTACAGCCAGTGTTTGGTTTGTCTGTTCTGGGCTACTGTAGAAACATGGCGGTTCAACATGATGGACTCATGGAAAGTGACCCACTGCATCTGTAGATAAAAACATTTTATTCTAAGGTAAAACACAACGACTCTTATATTAAGGTAATGATACACTAATGAGAACATACCTATGAATATATATATAGTATATAAAACTAAATGTTACACACCAGACCTTTAAATGAGCAGCACTATTGGTCAATAGACAGAAAAATTAATTGCCAACTATTCTATTTAAGTCAATTATCAAGTAAAAATGCTAAATCTCTATAATATAAAAAAAATAAAATATCTCTTCCGGCTTCTCAAATGTCTTTTATATCCATATAAAGTTTCTGGACTGTTGGTCGGACAACAAAAGGTTCAGAATTCACAACGTTAAAATGTAAAATTAATTCTGACATTTTATAGACTAAACCATTGATCGTTTAATCAAAACATTATTGTTAGATTCCTTGGTAACATATTTCATCCTATGTGTTCCTTGTTTTTTCATTAAATCTCTTGTTAGTTCATCAGTGTAGATGGAATAACTCTACTTGATTTTCTGTTTCTTAAGTTCACATTTTCTGTAGGTTTCACTCTTTCTGTCTCACTGTGTTTTTCATCTGTATTGTCAATGCAAACCATTGTTGCTTTTCATGGATATTTAAAATTTAAATATATATAATATTTAAATGTAAAACTTTTCTTTACCACTCAGCAGGCATTTAAAACAGCAAACTGGAACTGGATATACATGAGTTAATTAAAAATATCACAGATTATTAAAAGCTTCATACCAGCACAGAAAGCAGGAGGGATGCCGATGCAGAGCAGGTACTGCAGCACCATGAGCCCTGCAGTAAAGCAGCAGTATTTAGGCCACACCTCCCCGATAGCCTTCCTGCGGCGCCGGGACAGGACGGCCATTAAGGCGCAGGAATGAAGCAGGGCATAGAAATCCATCCTCTGACCAATTACATTGACCGCCACGATTAAACTGATCTAAGGAGAAGTGTGGTATGTTAAGAATTCAATGTCAGATATGTTAAAATGTTCAAATGCACACGAGCAGATGTAGCACACACACACACACACACACACACACACACACACACACACACACACACACACACTTCAGCCCCTATAAAGTACCTCCAGTCCAAATTTGTAGAAGAAGAAGTTGATGAAGTATTTGATGCAGGGCAGGATGCCGTGATCCAGGTGCTGCCTCGTGATGCCCTGGAAGATGATGCTGAAGGGCGGGGCTTTCAGGTCATTATGGAGCCGGTAGTAGAGCTGGTGCCGATGGACAGTCGCCTCGAACACCAGCAGCCCCAACACCATCAAATGGTTCTACAACACACAACACACTTTGTAGAGAAAACTGTGGGTCTTTCTATTTCTGAGGTCTGAATTGTTTGGTCAGTGTCTCTGTCTGAGCTCTTCAGCATCAAGATTCATAACAAGGAGCCTAGGTACTTTCCAAGGATATAAAAAGCTATTAAAAGGATGTGCAAGTACAGTTTTACCTACAATGTAAAGTCGAGTGCTTTAGAGTCTGAACCTGCTTGAGTGTATTTGATATTATATACTGGAAGGCAGTTTGGTTTTGATTTAAAGGAAATGTCAAAGATATGAAGTTTTTAGACTTTGCAGGTGTGTCATCGTACCCTGAGACAGGGGAGGATCCTGCCCTCACATTTACGCAGCGCTCCACACCAGTAGATGGGGTCCACAGGTTCGATATAGAGAACAGACCTCCTGAGCAGCTCCATCATGTTCCCCCTCACCTCCACTTCATCATCCAGGCCCGAGCTGTTGGATGGTACCAGGCCCTGAAATACAAACAAATATGTGTAAGTAGGAAGGTGTGTGTGTGTCTGAATATGATATAAAGTATTAATAATAACTATTACAAACACACACACAGACAGTTATGGATACTCACAGCTGTGCAGTTGGAGGAGTAATCGAGGGGTTTGATGACTTTGAGCTGGTAAAACATCTTGCACACCACCATGACGCAGGCCCACACGGCAGAGATGCTGGATGCCAATGGTCGTAACCGTGGGAACGGAAGTGCAAACGTCCACAGAACCAGGAAGAGATAGTTCATCAGAGAAACCTGTGAAAACGGAAATCACAACTTTTTGAACCAATTTTTTGTGTGAGCGTCTGAGATTTGTTTTCACAGAATACGTCAACAAAGTTATTCAAATTATTTATTTTATTGGTAGATTTTAAATCCACTTCTGGCATAACCCTCAAACCAGCATTAAGTAAATCAATAGCAGGGGATTGTTCCACAGGTTGGAATCAAACAGGGCCGCTGTGGTAAGGACTCAGCGTGGGGCGCACGGTTTACCAGGTGAACTACCGTGTGAATTTTTGAGAAATTGTATACACACACACCTACACATTTTCATACACATGACTTTGCACACATACACATCCCACCTCTTGCAGTGACACCCAGATGATACCAGTCGACACGATTTTGAGGCTGTGGAGCTCCAGCAGTCTCCAGCTCTGCACCTGGACCTTGTGCAGTCCTGTCAGAGCGTAAATGAGCAGCAGGCTCGCACGGTCCACAATTAAAACCCACTTGTTCTCCTGATTGCTGGGGTTAGACTCTGGGAGGAGGAAGAGAAAGACATCAGACATCCTATGAATAACCCATCGTTATACAACAACTTATCATCTAATTAACCCACTCCTGTTTGACCCAACACAAGCAGATTCTGAACTGTAGTTACTAACCCTCTCCTGTCGTCTCCTCCTGCTCCTCAGCTCCTTTTTCGGACGAGCTTTGTAGTCCGACGCTAGCCAGAGTCTCCTGACTTTTCGCGCTCCCCATTTGCTCCTTCACAAGCCTGAAGGACAACAGGAAATATTTATAGTAATGAATAAATATAAGTTTACACAATTACTGAAAAACCTCACAGACACTGAGTAAGTAGGAGTTATGTGTCATATGTCATGTGTATCCACACGTTGGTTATCACAGAGAATCTTTTTTTTTTATACCCGACCCAAACCACACAAAACATGTATGAATATGAATTATAATAATACGAAATAAGCATGTTACACATATGTACTGTAGACACAAGCACTACTCTGTTAACCTAAACAATAAAACAAACAACAGTTTTACCTTTTCTGGAACTTTTCGATGTTTTCTTTAATGCTGGAAATCAAATCAAAGAGAGACGTGTGAACATTACAGTGAGTACTGCAGAGACAGACACTGCAAAAAGTCAATCAATTCACCATCATCTCTCTAATTAACTCAATGTTTAATTATCCTACAACAACCTATGCAGGACTAATCACTCTCCTTATGAGATTCACAAGCAAATACACCAAATGTGGCCGGCTCTTTGTGCTTCACACACCGATTATAACTACAGGCAATAAATCAACTGTGTGAGATGCAGTTAACCGTGATGGGTCTTTACACAAAGCGAAATGTGAGCGCAACAAAACCTTGATGGGGGAATAAATGCAGCTCTTACGTGTCAGATATCACATTGACTGAACTCTTGAACTCTTCCTCTCTGTGTGGAGAGAAGGACGGATTAGACAATTGAGGCAAACTGAGACATACACTATGTTTAGCAGTCAACCAGAACGTATATAGATTACAAACAGAAACAACAGAAAGTGTTTGTTTAACCATCCCCAAAAAATGGCCCTTGCATTTAATTATTTACATGAAGCAGGCACTATTTTATTTGAGCAGGGTATTCTCTTCCTGCCTGCACATATTCTTGCCATCTCACCTGGAAGTCTGTCTGATGGGAACGTTGTCAAGGTCAGTGAGAGTCAGGAAGTCTGAGTTGAAGTAGTGCAACTGCAGGATACAAGCCAATAGAAACGCAGCAGGAAGCAGGATACGTGCAAACAGCTCCACTGTGTCGTACCGTTCCAAACCCAGGTCACGAAGACTGAAAAGTCCAACAGGTGTAATGACACGATAATGAACGAGAAGACAAAATTCACCAGCAAACACAATTCATTTTCTTGCTTCAATACAAAAATACCTCTTACAACTAAACACAGAACTTGAGCCATTATGTGCAGACACACAGAAACTCACCCTTCCTCCGACATGCCCATAATCTGCCTGAACAGCCCAGACACACTTCTGAACTGGTACATGTAGATACAAATCAGCACCACCATGGAGTAACCGACCACCACCGCCCAGAATGTCTTCAGGAGCCGACGCCACACGTCGTAACGGACCTCAGGGGAGAGAAAGCAGACCGCTTCTCTGAAACTACAGCTCTTAACTTCATTATTGAAATTGTTATATTATATTCAACTGTTACACTAATTTAAACCTTTAACTGGTTATGAAACTGTCTCAGTTTAATATTGATGCCTCTATGTGACCTACATAAACAAACAAGACCATCAGCGAGAAGACTGGCTATTAGTCTGAATGCCCAACACCACTTGAAATCATTGAAACAAGGCAGGATACACTACAGTGTCTGTCTACAGGGGACGCCATAACCAACACAAAATGATCCCTGTTGCTGCTTTAAATCCCTGTTTGCATTTTTAATAACGGCTGGTGTTGGGGTTGTGTTGCCTATATTCCTTTGCAGTATGTAAAACACCAGGATGTTGCTGATGTTGTCCGAACAGACAAATGGTGTTGTCTTGACTTACGTCACCTCCACAGCCATTAGGCCTTCCTGTAAGTGCCTAGCGTGTTTCTAAAAGGTCAGCAGAAACATAAGATGGGGGAGAAAAAACAGGAAAACAGCAACAAAAAATGACTGCGTATGTGTTTATGAGTCATAATCAATACTTTTAGCCGTAAAATTGTATTGCTGAGCGGTTTACATAAGAGCTAGACCTGTTTTGTGCACAAACAACGGCTGAAGTATTCACTAATGATAATTGAGGAGTCAACACATTACAGTGTAAGATGAACCTGAAACTATGGTGGTTTGGTGTGTTACCCAACAACATCTCAACTATTAAAGCTGATTTCCTCCCAACGTATTGACCCCTGCAATCTCAATATCCTATTTTCATCCTTCATCTATTCTACTATGTATAAAGCCATAGTCAAAACAATATCCTGTATGTTACAGCTTTACTGGAGAAGCTGAATAACTAAAGTCCTCCATCAGTCTAAGACAGATGGACTTAATGTAGTCTAGATCACTAAAATCACTAACCTGGTAGAAGACAACACAGAAGAGGAAGAGGACAATGTAGAGGATCTTGTAGACGACCACCTAAGCAAATGAAACATGGTTAAAATTTGGTAAATTAACATATATAGTGATGGGAAGTTACTTTTTACTTGCTTGATATACAGGAAATCTGCCAAAAAGCCTGTGAAATGCTGGACCCCGAAATTCCCAGGACCGGATGGCATGCAGATATTATTCTTATTTTGTAATTTATTTATTTGTGCAATTAACTTTTTATTACTGGCTCCCAAAACATACATATATTGTACATATACATTTGTTACAGCATCCAAAATAATGACACCACATGTCAAAAAATACAAATAAATTTATTTTCCATATTCTTCACCTTGCTTTTTTTTTTGGAGTGTAATGGTAACTGATAACATTTACAACATGAAATTTGGATAATTACTGAGGGGAAATTTGGCCACCACAGCAGCGGATAAAACGCTGACAATAATGGAGAAAGATTATCAAAACAAATAATTACATGTTTCCCCCGAAGCCCTCAGCAGAATAACCCAAGCTATTGCAGTGAAATTCACGGTAGTTTCCTGACTCCACAGTAAAGGCTACACTGCTGCTGTGGGATTTCCTCCAAAGCTCATCCCACAGATAAAGTGACAGTGTTGGGAAAGAGTGATTAGAAATAGATGGGATTTCTTCCAGCCTTAGTTTTTGAAGTTTGTCAATAGGTACCTTTCCAGAGAAGCTGATGACAAAGAACATGGAGCAGCAGAAGAGGATCCAGTATTTCACCAGCAGCCCTTTCACCCCTGAGATCACCATCGCTACGAGAGGGGACGTCTGACCTTCCTCCGCTGATACAGAGGGCATCAAGTAGAGAAGGAGAAGAATTGATGTCAGGATGATTTACATGAGTAGTCTACACAGATCATACAATACTTCAAACTATCTGTCTCTAACACAGTAAAAAATAATCTCGATTCTTTAATAAAGAAAAGAGAAAATAAATTACGTGGTACGACTTTGACTTCATCTAGAGATTCCTCCTTCAAGCTCTGCTCCTCCTGTCTCTCCTTTAGCTGCTGACGAAACATCAACCAGAAGCTGAAGCTGTAGAAGAGCTGCAGCACACACAGTGTATCATGAGCACCAAACATGTAGAGTAGAGTAGAGTAGAGTAGAGTAGAGTAGAGTAGAGTAGAGTAGAGTTTGTGTAACAGCATATATACAACCAGGTGAGTAAAAAGAAGTGTTAATGTGGGAGATTGTATGTATGACTAATGTTCTCACCACTGGTCCAACATGTGGTATTTTCATGCAACAATCAGAATTAAAATCAGAACATAAAAATCTAAATCAGAGTCTGATGACAGTAACTGGGATGATTTCTCTTGTTGAACACACACAATCCACATGAAGCACTATAAGTAATTAATGAGACTGTATTCAAAGCTTTGTTTCTTAATTTAACGTAATCTAGAACTACTGACTATGTAAAAACAGGTGTTATGTGCTTTAACACGGAGGAACTAGGCTACATCATGCTTTATCTGTGAACTTTCAGCAACAACAACACACAGTCTCTTTTTTTCAGTCACCTTTGCTCCAAGGTGGACACAGGGCGCAGGGTGATAACTGTTCAGGTCGAAGTCCACTATGACAGCCGGGGGGAGGCCCGGGTACAGCTCGGCCCTGCTCAGACGCAGCCCGCTCAGGAAGCCCAGCACCAGCAGGACGGTGCCGTACACCGCCAGCACCGGGGCGGACATCATGGCGTACCGCCGCCGGTCTCTCATCATCCAGATGATGCAGGACCACACCAGCAGCGCGAAAGTCAGCCAGTTGTTGTAGGTGATACTCCACACCTACAGATACAGAGGTTTCATATGGGGACATTATTGCAGCCGGAGATATATTCCTGCACTAATGATAACTATTGTCTGCCAATTCATTTAAAGTTTCACCTCATTTATTGGTATTTTGTTTAGATAATGTTAGCTGGTTAGCAATTAAATTGTTTTAAATCTGCTCAATTAGACAATGTTGCTAATATCAACATAGTGTATCAGCTTTTTATTACCCAAATTTACCCAAAACAGTGTGTTTATAGTTAACTGCTGTTATTTAATTAGTTAGTCAAAGAAAACTAATCACCAACATTATGACACAAATGCTTCTAATCTTCATTGTAAATTAAATATATTTGGGGTTTTGGGCACCTCCTGGAAATTGTGATGTGCACCATTTACTATAATAAATTAATTTAAAAATAATTAATTCACCTATATTGAGAAGACAGTCACATAAATGTATTAACACATCTACCTGACAGTGGTCTGGAGTATTTCACTGTATGCTGCTTCTTTAATAGAGTTTGTATAGTAGGGATGGTCTCATATAAACGTGGCTTCACTTCACTGACCCGAAACTCTGTCCACTAATTATATAATTTTTTGTATTTTATACTGATCTGTACCTTCTTCTTCATTCAGTCCCTCCCTTTGGTCGGCTGTAGCTTATAACTGAAACATACTTACCTCATTCGAGCTTATCAACAGTACTTTCCTTTTACCTGTAGGCCTATTGAGAAACCTACACTACACCTACACCAGAGCCTATTAAATATATAGTTGCTAAAATACTCGAGGGACAAACTCAAAAGCTTCATAAATCAATGTAGTTTACCATCATGATGATAAGTGCGCTGACGTAGCTGTGTTTTTGCACCAGCCGTCCAAAGACGACCAGGCCACTCGGGCCTGAGGGGGGAGACGAGGCCTCTGTCGAAGTCCTCAGGTCTTCTTCACACTGCTCCATTTCCCCCATTTCTCGCATTTGTTCTATTTCTCCCTCGCCTTCTGTCTCTAGCACGAGAGAGAAAGTTAAGGATGAAATGAAAGAGTTTAGTAAACAGACCAAACAGACTCAGAACCCGAACACAAGGTGCACGTATTGCTGAGGTTTCAGAAGAACCACACACAGATATAATAAAAATCATGAAAGCAGTGACGTTACTGTTGTTGCTGAGGTCATGTATTTAGAGATGTGTAATGATTACCATTAGAGGGTGAGTCTTTGCCTTCATACTGTGGTGGAGGGTAACAGTTTGTGTACTCTGCCACTCCTAACAGAGAGCCCAGATCGCTTGTATCGTGCCAGGAAGTCCTAGTCATTAAAATCATTGGCTGAGGAGAGAGAGTGCATCTTATTGTGAATTTAGACCAGTATTCACACATCCCGCGTTATTACCATTCAAAAGCACGATTTCTCTTGAAAACAATATCTACTAATCAAATGACATACCTCATCAGGTAGATAGGTTTCCTCATCTGTGCTGCTTAAGAGCTGAAAATAGAGAGAATCTTAGGATGGGTATGTCTTTAAAATATTGCAAAAGTTGAAATGAAGACTTGTGTAGGTAAAACTAGAGTAAAAGTAAAGTAAAATAAAGGTAAAACTATGATGTCTGTGTTTTATTTTCCAAATGTTACTATTATCTAAACCAACTAACAATGAGCACAACAGTAGAATACAGATCACTGACATAACACATTAGCAAAATAATCAAGAAACATGTTTGTTGGTTACCTCCTGCGTGTCTCCTGAGACGTAGATGACCCTGGAGAAGCTTGGAGGAGCATCTGGACTTTCTGCTGGACTCTCCTCACCATCAACAATATCCTGATGAACACAACTGATATTAAAAGCCTGTTGTGTAAGTTTATATTGTCTAAATAACTGTGAAGTTTATGTCTGCATGTTTAGTGTGTAGAAGTATTGACAGTGGTTGAAGCAGTAGCAGCAGAAGGCACAGCAGAAGTTGTAGTTGTAGTATTGCAGTTGCCGACCTCCTTTAGCTACGAGACTCTGAAAATTAACATATGTAGGTTCTGCTGAGTGGTGCAGGAGATTTTGTATTCATTATTTAAACCCTCACCAACCCAAGGAAAACAAATAGAGAGATGGCAACCCAGCAGTGGAGGTGCAGGTTTATGTTTTATTGTACAGTAACAGCGTGGTACCAGCAGGAGTTGTAGCTGCAGCAGTGCTACTAGTAGCAGTAATGTTTGCAGACGTTGCAGAAACACTAGTAATAAGTTAGTATAAGTGGCAGATTAAGTATAAAAACACCTGTTGAAGCACCAAGGTTACAGCCATCTAACATCTGCCTCTGAACATGATTTCCCTGTCACACATACAAACACACACACACACACACACACACACACACACACACACACACACACACACACACACACACACACACACACACACACACACACACACACACACACACACTAACCTCCTCCGTGATGTGGACCCATTTGTGGAGCAGAGCCACCAGTGTGTAGTAGAGCAGTAGTAGAACCAAAGGGTTGATGAAGTCAGGCCAGCTGACATGTGGGTGCAGACAAAGAGTGTGCGGTTCTGAACTGTTGGTTCGGATCACTCCCGTCATACCAAACAACCTGAGACGGGTGGAGGGGAAGGAAGAATGAAAGAACAGATGGTGGGAATAGGAGGAACGAAAATAAATATGAGCAAGTGAAAAATAAACCAACTTGGAAGAAAGTCATGCTTCTTGCATGATCATGCTAAAATATGTCAATTTTTTCTAGCTCCACAGCCTATACTATATAACATAAATGCAAACGTAAAGCCAAAACAAAAATGAATGACGCAAAGTTAATTAAAATGGTCCCACACTAAATAAAAACACATTTATTCTTTTTCATAGGGTGCAAGCCAAAGACTAGTGTTGGAGTGCAGACTCAAAATGGATTAACTTGATGGCTTAATTTTGAAATGTTTGTTTGCATTCAGTAATTAACAGAATAAACAGAAGCTGATAATTTTTATTTGCATTGGGCTGAGACTGAAACCAACATGACATTGCTGATACCTCCGGTTTAATGAACCAGTCTAATATTTCAGTCTAATCCTACTTAATTAATCGCTTCTCTACCTGGCGTAGACGTCATCTGGTGGCACAAGCTGCTGGGACAGAGGCAGCTGATAGAGGTAGAGAGCCAGCAGGTGTCCTCCGCTGAAGATGGCCATCATCACACACAGGGAGCTGAAGAGTAGCAGACTGATGGAGCGGCTGAACACCCACCACCAAACCAGCCCGAGAAACAGCCCGAAATACACACTTGAGGTGAGGGAGGGCAGCATGATACCTGTGCACACACACACACACATACACACAGTCAAGTCAAGAGATAAAACGTATCAACATTTTAAAACAACAGTACACCTGCATGCTCACACCAGCTGCTGTATTGTACCTGCCAGCCCCAGCAGTAAAGTCACTACCACTTTCCCTGCTGTGTTCATGATTGCTGACAGCAGCAGCCTCAGGCCGGCTGCAAACACAATCAGCTTCTGGACAAACTGGGGTGGCCCCGACTGCACCGGCATCGTAGTCACATCTGAGCTGTCAAAGGACGAGCCCTCTGTGTCGCTTCCTTCCTCAGACTCTGTGTCAGAGGTTTCCACTTCCTGCCAGACCCATGAAACAATCAGATTGATATCACTGTATTTTTAAAGTAATGAAAAGTTGTAAGAGCTGCTGAGCATCAGAGTTACCTCAGGGTCAGAAGGTGGTATTCCGTTTTCATGGAGATTGACTTGGGGCACAGGGCGCAGTAGTTTTTTGCACAGCCTCAGTATGAGGAGGGAGAAAAACAAGAGGCCAATATCTGGAGCCAGGAGACGCACAATGTTCCCAGCGTCAACCGAGCTGAATCTGGAAAAACACACAAAGATTTTTATAGTGTTGATCTCCATTCACTCCAGAAAGGTGCTGAGACTTCCTTGAGATAGAAATCAAGGTGTGCTCCTGTACCTTACAATGCCCAAATGGTAGAGAACATCTTCCCAGGGGTCGCTAACTGTTAAGAAAAACACATGGTCATCAAGCTGGGAACAAAGCAATTCTCAGTTCAACCAATAAATCTTTCAAGTCCAGACTGACATAATTTTACAAAAACACTGTTTTCTTCTCTAAGAAGTGTTACAAATTAGTTTTTACCATGCGGAGGGATGTAGGCGAAGGGGATCTGCATGAAGCACTGCAGGCTCAGGAAGGTCAGACTAATATAGGCGATCAGCCGCAAGAACTGACCCGTTTTACCTGAATAGAGCAGCAAATGAGAGAAACCAGGAGGGAACAAAAGTTACCAAACTAATTTCAAAGTCAGGTCTTTTTGATAAATTCAGAGCAAATTATATATCTTGACAATGTACTAAGCTAGAGTTAGTTCATTACACACACACACACACACACACACACACACGCACACACACACACACACACACACCGTAATTGATGGACCCGGTACTTCTCTTCAAGACATTTTTCTGTAAAATATTGTCTCCTAGATACTTGGCAGTATTTTAAATTGAACTGGTTCTGTCTCTGTGTGAGCACTTTTAAAGATCAATATGCTAAAGTGAGATATGTGAGTCTGGGTATTCGAGTACGTTCTAGTTATGTAGCTGGAATATTTAAGCAGAGGTTCTTTACAAAACAATGCTCTATAAGAGTCAGTCAAAGTCATTCATCACAGGTCCTCCAATGGATTGCTCCCATCCTGTTTCAAACAGACGGATGGCACTTAAGGTTACCTGAATGTTGAAGCAAGAGTTATGGCCGGTAGTGAGTCCAGATAACGCTTGGTGACTGCATGGAAACAAGTCCCATTTCAACACTTGCTCTAGCAGCCTCAGTGTTTAACAAGATTACAGCCATAAGGCGGCTCTGTGAGGCTATGCTCACATCAGGAAGCTAACATCCTCACAATCATAATGCTAACATGCTAATGTTTAGCAGGTTTCACATTAGCTCATTGTAGTTATTTTCTGTTTAAGTAGATTACAAGAAGGAGCAGATTTAGTATTGCTTGGCGGTCGTTGCCCTAAACTTCTGATAATTCAGTGGATTTTATTTTTTGGTCCTGTAGAGGAAGTGGATAGAAACCTAGTTTAATGTGGTTTGGCCCATTACTAAGTCTTCAGTATTTAAGACATTATTCAAGGTCATGGTTCAACTCAAATTAGTTAACCCGGCACTAGCTCGTAGTTACTAAGAAAGTAGGAAAGACTAAAGACACAAACAGTAGTAGTAACAGTAGTAATAGTTATTGCACCGTGCAGCCCAATCCAGAAGTGTTTGAGTTAAACTGCCTTTAAAACAACCATAAACTTACATTTCATAAAATGCACCTATCCAGACAAAATAATAATAAATGTGTGTGTGTGTGTGTGTGTGTGTGTGTGTATGTGTGAGAGCAGAGCCAAAAATCCACAAATGCAATACATTTATTCAGTTTCATTAAGGATAAGAAGATGCACCCTTTTATAATCTCAGCCTAGAGTTTGATGCGTCTCTAAAGGTCGGAGTGACACAAGCATTAATAGCTGATGTGGCTCAACATTTGCTGAGCCAGCATATGTGCGTTGTTTCACTTAAACCTCCCAATAAGGGAGTTACATATTTACGGACACATGCTCTCCCAAGTAGAGGTGGACGTACAAGAACCCATGAAACAATTGCACACAGGATGTGCACACACTTGACCACTTAGCCCAAGGAGAGCGGGATCATATAAAGGAGATGAAGATAACTGTGGGATCTATGGAGCCTTCAACCACAGGCTGAAAGGCAAACAGTTTTAAGCTGGAGAGATGTAAAGTAAGGAAGAATAAATGCTGTCAAAATGCTGACATCACATCTTTTAATTCTTCACTGTAATTACCAGGCTATGTATAATTGATTTGACCGTTCCAACCACATCCCCTTTACAAAGTACTTTGAGGGAGGGGTATAGATACTTTAATTCATCAGAATGGAGAGATCAATACAAAGAAAGCACATGCACATGCAGTAAGCACACATACGGACACTTTTTGTCTCAATATAATCTCTCGTGCTTTATCTCCGCTCCTCTACCTCTTTGTTTCCACATCAAACTTCAACCTTAAAAGTTTATTTTAGTTTTATTTTATTTTACTCATTTCCTTTGCTTAGGCTCAATTTTCACCACTTAGTTTATAGTTCAGCAAATTAATATTAAGTTCATATTATATATATATTTTTAAATACTTCACAAGATTTAAGCTATTTTATACTATTAATAGTATTAGTATAATATCTTGCCAAAACAAATGACTAAAACTTGGAAAAGAACCTAATGAATTTAAAACCTGGCATCGTGTAGAAGTTTGCATCAAGACTTTTATACTCTGTGTGTGAGAGAAAAAACTTTTAAAATCCTAAATATTATTTAATTTGCCTCTTGATCCAAATATGATTTAAGTTGTCTCTGGATCCCCTCTCACCTTTCATGGTGGCCAGGGTGGGGTTCGGCAGCAGCGGCAAGGTGAGCAAAAACAGGAAATACACCACTGACAGACCATTGTAGCGGAACGAAGTACCTGAAGTGCAGAGGAAAGAACACACATACTTCATCTGTTTAATAGAAATCACTTATCCACAGAAAACTATTTTTTATCATTTGAATCTATTCTATATATCAAAAAAAGATCATTAACAACAAAATAAACTCTAAAAGAAAACAAATAAGCAAATAATCTATGTAGGTGTAACCTGCCTCTCTCCTAATTTTGAATAGTTTCAAAATATAAATTAATAGTTGACATGATGAAACTGGAAGTCCTCTGCAGTGACTTTATCTTCTATTCTAATGTTGGACACCAGGTTAAACAAGTGGACATAAAATTATTAGTGACAAAGGACATTTGTTAAATGAACTTATCACATCATATTTATTTTTCATGCACATTTACGTAACATAGCTAGATAAAGCTTTTTTTCCACACTGTATATCATATTAATTCTTTATCTGCTTGAGGGCTTATTGTATTAAACTTTCTATAACTACACTATTACCATTGTTACAGGGAAAAGTGTAGATGACTTGTGATTAATTATATTCTGTAAAATTAGATTATATTTGGTAACCCAAAAACTTAAAATTGAACAGACAATAATGTGACACTGAACAATGCTTAGCCAATGAGAGGTAGGTAGGGTTAACAATTAAACATCACAAAAACAGTCAGGAACAAATAAATACAAGAAAGGGAAAGATAGTGATGTATTTATTCATCACAGCAACTTGTAAATATAAACATTTTTCCCATCAGCAAATCTTTTTACCTTTCCAAAATTAAAAATTATTATCTACTGTAATACACGTATGCCTAGTGAGCAAACTGAATTTGTGTGGTCAGCTTTACAGCACATAGTGGCGCACATGGGTACAAACAGACCTCAGACAACATCTGTAAGACAAGAGTCAAAGTTACACTTAACTATTTTACTCACAGTAGATACAACAATACAGGTAAATCTTCTGTCTCAGAACATGCTGCTTCTTACAAAACGCTGGCTTGATTGCAACTCTCAAGACTCAACTCATGTATCATAATCACTATAATCATATCACTAGCTAAACTACAATAACTCCCAACCCATCGGTACACCACTGTCAATATAACCCGTCTCCACTAAAGGAAGGAATTATGCTGAAACCATACAGAAATAGAAGAACCACAGACAGCTTGTGGGGAAAGGATTAAAGACCAGTTGATCACATAAGAAATGGTAGCAGTCAAATGTATCAACGGTTTACAGTATGGCCTTCAGACCACAGCTCCTGTCTATTGAAAACAAAAAATAGTGTAATATCTGGCATTTTCTTAAGTATTGAGAGTGAACTGAAACAGGCCAACTAGTCTGAAGACAAAAGACAAATTTTTCTGTTGGTGCTTTACTTTTTCATCTTCCTGAGCAGTTTTAGCTGTTTGTAAAACACTTCATTGTACACAAAAAGTACAACAGAAATTGTTTTATTTAGCAGGTTTTTAACATGTACAGCATCTCCACAGGACGCCTAAAGATTAGTCTTATTCTGATCTCAACATAATAAGATCTGAAACTGCTGCAGAAATATTATTTCTATCAGTAAAAATACATATGTATGAAATTATTAAACATCAACTCACCAGTCAGCAGGAGCAGAGGTAGTAATAAGTTATAGAGCGCCCCAACCACGAGGTCCCCTGCCATATCTCCTTCTCTGTGTCAGAGACACCCACACTGCTCCCTTCAGACACTATCACCTTCTAGATGTCCACACAAATAATTAAATGTCTTTTGGCAATGTGAAGTGAAACTCCAACCTGCTCACACATTTCTCAGAAGAAAATGTATGCAGCCTTGTTCAAAAGCATCCTCCAATGCAGCAGTGAAAATACAGGAAATATAGTTTGAGTCCAACACTTGGAGAGGATGTCCATCCACTGACAGGCAGCACTGTGAACAAAATTCACCAGAGAGAATCTGGACTTAAAATTGTGTGAAGATGATGACTCCCTCTGCTCTTTGCTTGTGTCTCTGTCACACCCTCCTTTCCCTCCCTTACCTCTCTCTCTCTCTCTCTCTCTCTCTCTCTCTCTCTCTCTCTCTCTCTCTCAGACATAATGGGTTGTAACCCAGCATCTCTGTTACTATGCTCATATTGAGGCTAATCTCACACAGGAGAATATCCGCTATCATTATATGACTAAAAAACATTCTCCCATTAATACATAAAACCAGAGCAACAAACAACAGCAGCAGCAGAGAGAAACAATGACTTTTACACACAATGTTATGAAAGCTTTCACTGGGATTGAGCTTTAAATAGTTTTTAGAGTGTATTAAATGTTTCTGCATGTGCATACAAGCATTGTTGCATTATGTTTAAATCACAGTCTAATTTCTTTATTTCTGTAACCCAGACGGATACTCATACAGCACTGTGTTTGTCTCCGCACAGCCGCGTCAGGCTGGCTCATCATATTTGTGCTGTGGGGTGAAGGGAAGTGTATCTAATATTCATGGCTGTGAGGCCATTAAGAGCTGGTGTGACTACAGAGGAATGATCAATGCAAGGATTGAGACTAGCAAAAACATTAACTTCTACTCCAAAATGTTAGAGAAAAAACTGCAGCATTCTCCAAGGAAAATGTAATGTGATGTTTTTGTGTGTCAAATTACTTTTTTTCCCCCTTCACAGCATAAACTAACAACATTAACCTGCTAAAATAGCAGCTGTGACTGTGTCTGTATGAGGCACGACTGTTAGAGCAGTGAGTTTAGGGAATTGGTTAATTACTGTTTTATTACCATTGTTAAACAAGAGTCTGTTAATTTAATTAGTTACCATTTCCATCAGGATTGGATGCTGTAAAGTGTATTCAATTGGAAGATAGGGAACGGCTAATTATTCGGTGTTGTAATGTTTAGTGTTACTGTAAACCTTAATCTTAAAAATGAAATAAGACAAGTATTGTGTCTTGAATTTCACTCAGTAGTGGCCTGAAATATCCAAATGTTGTTCTTATTGACGTTTTGGAAGTGAGCAAAAAACCTATGAAACAGTTACCAGATAAAATTCAGATTTCAGGTAGATTGAATCCTCCCTAGAGCTTTATAAAACATAAAATAAACTTTTATATTCTCTAAAGTTTGAATTCAGACTCATTCAGAGACCTTTATGTTGAGGGTGTAATCAGCTGAGTTGTAAGTATTAATATTTACTGTATAAGGTTACAGAAAAGCCATATTTCTATGCAGACAATTGCGAGTAGAGTTCCAATAATTAGCCAATTAACTTATTAGTCAGTCGACACAAAAATAATCAGCAACTATTTTTACAATCAATTAATCAAAAGTTTCCCAAATTCCAGCTTGTTATTAGAAGATTTGCTGCTTTTCTTAGATCTTAGGTGATGGTAAATTGAGTATATTTAGATTTTTTATTTTTTATTTTTTAAAAAACAAGCTATTTGATTGAGTTTTAGAAAATAGTGATGGGCATTTTTCACATTTTATAGACCAAACAACTAATAATTATTAATGAAAATAAGTTAGTTGGAGCACTACTTGCAGCCAATGTATGTAATGACAAACACTTTGTGAACAAGGTGGTGTTAAAAAGAAGCAATGTTATGTTAACACGGTTCAAATTAAGAAGAGAAACCATATTAAGAGGAAAAGAGTTGGCAAAAAAGGAGATTAAGTTGTTTTCTTCTCAACAGTTTTACCAAAACATCTAATATATTAATTTCCATTTAATCATCTTAACACCAGACAGTCCTAACCTTGTTAACTAAGCCCAAACTAAACTAATAAATTCCTTGTGTGTATTTGTCTGTAGATTATCACAGATGATGTTCCTCTGTGGGCAGATAAACCCTCTGACTCAATGAGAGGAAAACACACACATTCAATTACTCCTCAGCAGTAGATCTGAATTGATTATGATGAGAATGAGTGCTGAGTAGGCAGCTAACATTTCATGACAGTGCAGTTAAAAAGAGCTGCAAGCAGACATGCTGAAGAAGGGTCTTGAGTGGTGATGTTGGGCGAGAAAGTGAGTGTGTTTGGCTATTTATGAGACCAAGGGGAGAACCATAAGGGGAAACTATTTACAAAGTTGTTTTCACTTTCACACACAAGTTTTCAGGATTATGGTCAAAGCTTTGGTTTAATTTTAAGGTCAGAATTATGTTAAGGTTACAGTGAGTCAAAGCTTGATCAATAATTTGTGCTCTTGCTTGTGTTCAAGAGGAAGTGCGGAAGCGAAGGTCTGAGAATGTAATCAGCTTTGTTTAAGCAAAAAATGGCTAACTGGCTCGCTGACGCATGATTGGGAAATTCTTACAGTTTAGTGGCCTGGTTTGAGTGCCGAGCCAATATTGATCTGTGGTAGGAATTATCTCACACCAGTTCCTTTAACATTTACATATGGTCATTTACATATGGTCATTTAACTCACACCCCTGTTACACTTCTTCCTGCCACCTTCAACAACACAAAACTGTGTCAAACCTCTTAATACAACACACTAACAGTGTGCAAATTGAAGTATATGTACCATTAGTATGCAAATGTACCAAAGAAAAGTCTGAGAATGCAAAGGACACATAAGAGAAGAGGGAAGAGCAGAAGCCAGTATTTGGACATTTTAATTGAAAGGCATGTTTTGTCTTAACAGTTAAGTGATAACGTGTTTACCACAACAAAGAGCTAAATAGGAAGCAATAAAGTTCTACAAAGGGCCACTGCAATTTACATTTTTACCCTGTATGCTGAAACTAATAACAATACAAAGCATAGGCTGTGGATATAAACACAGCCACAGAACTTATGTTTACAAAACAAGCACGGCGGTGGAGTGAAGGAATGCGATGGGGAGACAGCTGACGGTTGGCTGATGGCAGATTGTGATTCAAAGCTCGAAGTTTTGACTTGTCTTCACGATCAATTTGAGACTTTTCTTCGTTACGCATATGCAAAGAAAGGTTAACTTTTCCAGGTGTGTGTCTTGTAGTCCCCCTAAACTCAAAAATATGTTGTTCTTCTTGTTCCTACAGTGTGATGTTTGAATGATGGATGTGCAGAGTTTGACACTACAAGGTTGTTTTCACATTCATCTGCTGAAAGTGGAAAGTATCTGTGTTCATTGAATCTGATTTTTAAAGGGCCTACGAGCATGATAGTTTGGAAGTCAATCATAGTCCAGTGTGCAAACACTGAGAATGGACTTAACAATGAAGGAGGAGACATCTTGTGTCCAGAATGAAAACTTTAGAAATAAACAACATTTGTATTTTCTTAGATTCCTGACTTTTTAACGAGGTAGAAGGAGGAGATGCACATTATTTGTCCAATGATACTATCTGTGTACATGTCTGGAGGGGAATTTTACTTCATAGAGCTGATGCACAGACATATTTAGAGAGAGACGTGGCAGTAATGTTTTTCATGCTTGTCTAACAGATGGGAGGCTGCTCTACTCAGAGATTTTGACTGATTTGGCCTCAAGCTCCGGAGAGCACCAGGTCATCACAACACTCACTACCAAAGCCCACCGCAAAACCCGAGGGACATCCAGGGGATTCAAATACAGAGCTTTCCACGGCTTTTAGTCTGCTCACAGATGCATTTCACTTTTAGACAAACTATGCTACGCTGGTCCTCTGTCCTGCTTTTGGCCCTGGTTGATTGTCTGGGTGGAGTTAGAAGGTTTGGCTATGGAGGAAATAGATCAGCTGCTTTTCATTATAGGAACAATGATGCATTATAGTTTACAGAAGCTTTGTTTGCTTCAACAAACAACAGATTTACCAAAGGCATGTTAGTGTTTTTAATAAGGTCACAACATAATACATTTTAAGATGGACAGTCCACAATAAACAGTAAACACCTATTTAAATCCAGAAATGTTTGTCACAGTCCAGAATAGTTATTTTTTAATTTATATGTAGAATATAGAATTATAATTATGTTATTCAGCAATTTACTGCCAGAAAATGGCTCCTACAATCAACCTATATCATAATAACACATCAGGAATGAAAGATTCATTATTAAACATATCATGTGAATTAATGTCTGAGAATGATGCAATTATTTGGTTTGACAGCACTGAAATCCCAACCTGCCTCTCAGAGTTAGAAGACTGATGCCACCTAGTGTTTAACAGACCTAACAGCAACAGAGCCGATGGGCTCCTATAACATTTATCAACCTTTGAATAAATATCATAATCAATATCATAATTAATTTGAAGAACTATGATTTCCTTTAACATTTATAGAATTTCTAATATAGCCGAGAAAATGTAGGGAAGCTTCATTAATTGTACAAATATACATTTTATAGGGTCTAAAGGTAATTGTTAGTATTGTATTTCAACAGTTATATTTTACAAACAATTACACATTTGTTCATTCTCAGAGGTTGATTAACTTCTTGTTGATACCTTGTAATATTTCTACGCATCAATAACATCGGTCAGTAATTTAGAGCAGAAGATTAAAGACATGAAAACAAGTAAATATTATATTTATTATTACATTATACTGTAAGGCTGTTGTATCGGTATGCAATAGACTGTTTTCCTAATAAACAGTTTTTTGTTGTTATTGTTGCTAACCTGCGAGGTCTGTACATTGTGAATGCACAATGACGCCTTCATGCATCCACACAGAATGAAGCTCCTGGTTTCAGGTTTGTACTGTGTGCAGTCTCCTGGCTGTGTCAGCGGGTTTCCTCCAGGTGCTGCTGTTTCCTCCCACAGTCCAATGACATGCAGGTTGGATAAATTGTAAACTTCTGCAGCACACACCTATGTAAGTGTAAATGTGTGTCTGATTGTTTTACCCTGTGATAGATGGGGCCTGAGTGTAATCTGCCTCACATCCAAAACATAGATGTACACTGTGAACCCATCATATTTACCCATGTGTCCTGATACCAGTTTGAATATAAAAGATACAAATTTCTGCCCACATGTATCTGTAGGAACATTTCTTATTGTTTTTTTGTATTAAAGTGTGTTTAAAAACTAATGCTACTACAACTTGAATTCAGATTGTACAACACCATTATAGGTTCATTTATATCACTAATTGTTGTAAACACAGCTAAACAGATCACTGGGAAGCTCATTTGTCATCTATACAGTCCAAATCCCATTATATTATGAATATCCATTCATGTAGCCTATGTCACTGTGTGTGTGTGTGTTGTGTGTGTGTGTGTGTGTGTGTGTCTGAGATAGAGAGAGAGTTTATGTATTATTTGTTGCTTTATTTGCATTATTTTGCATTATCGTGGTGTCCTCTGTGACAGGCCGTGTAACCACCTCTGTGAACCCCCACCCCCTCACCCTTGCCCGGCTGCAGTACATGTCTGTCTGCTACCCTCCAACCCGTGTGCTGTGTCTTTCTTTGAAGAGGGCGCCGTTTCCTCCGCAGAGCGTCGCCGCTGACGCTGCTCCGCGCCCGGGCAACGTGACCAGGCGAGCGGCCTCTCCTCTCCTCCTCTCTCGGTCCTTCCTTCCCAGGGTTCAATGAGCGCCGTGTGGCCCCACCCCGTCTCTGTTCAGCGCTGTCTATCTCCTCAATGCGGGCTAGTCTCTCTCTCTCTCTAGAGAGAGAGAGAGAGGAGAGAGAGAGAGAGAGAGAGAGAGAGAGAGAGAGAGAATTGGTTATTCCTGTCTTTCACCTTCCTCGACCAGCGGCCGGGAGGGGAGCGGCCTCCGCGGTGGCAATGTGCTGCTACAACCCCGCGTCCTATTTTATGTAAATGCACATGTAGTCTCAAGCCTGTAGCCTATTTACCCACCTCGGATTCAAGAGGAATATATATGTATATGTATGAGTGTGTGTGCACATATATAGGCCTTATCTAGGCTATGACACAGAGGCTGACAGCAGGGGTTGATTATTCACCTGCAACAAACAAATACATTCCGAGGGATTTTCACATCTTGGTCACGTTATCTTTTTTTCTTTTCCTTCTTTTTTTTTTTTTTTAATTATTTTTATTTTTAAATCTTCTTGAAGGGATTCATCGGAGCCGAGCCCTGGGAATTAAATATAATCATATATATGTAGCGGCCCCATGGACTTATTGATTAAGACGCAGAGTTTCAAACGGGTGTCAATTTATTTCTTCCTCTCAACGAGCACCATGAACACCGTGAAAACTACAGAATAAAACAGAAGAAATACAAAATGCTTCTCTGTAGTTTCACAAATAATTCGCACATAAATCATGTTCACATATTAATCATGTTTACACCCAATACAAATAATTTTAACCAACTAATAACCAATATGTACGGAAGCGTATTGCATTCACTTGAAAAACATTTTTTTTGGCTGTTTTTCGGAGTAATTATTTGTGTTTTTCTGAGTAATTTTTTTTTGGTTTTCCAGAGTAATTTATTGTAGGTTGGTTTTTCGGAGTAATTTTTTTCTGATTTTCTGAATACATTTTTTTTCCTGTATTTCTGACAAATTTTTTACTAGTTTAGAGAGCATTTGAAACAATAGGGGTCCTTTACTGAGAGCTCTATTTAACGGGGTTTAAGACACTGGGAGATAGTCCTGTCTTTAAGTCATATAGATGGTATTATCATTAGTTTGTCGACTCTACGCAGGCACCTGAGGACTTTGGGGTTGTTCAGAAGGAAAGCCCATTCTGATCTGCTAGACATAGCAATATATACATAGCAAAATTGACCCGGTACGGTAGATAGTTGAAGATGGGGCATTATGTGCGGGCAGGAGTCACCATCGGTCCATGGGAGTCACTTGCAGGTTGGAGGTTCTCGCGGGAGTTTGAAGTATCTCGATAATTCAGAAAAAAAATTACTCCGAAAAACAGGAAAAAAATTACTCAGAAAAACATTTTTTTCTAAAAAACAAACCAAAAGTTGTTTTGTTTTTTTCAAGTGAATGCAATCCCCCTTTGTAAATATGAAATATGAAATGAAATATGTTTTTAAGCTATTATGACAAATGTATCATATGCTTCTTTTAAATGAAATACAATATATTATAATTGTTCACAGAAAGAATATATTGCTTTTATCCTGATGACATGTGCAATTAACTCATGAACAAATGAAGTAATGACATTCTCTTTTTCCTTAAACAAAATCCCATCTGATAATAATACACACTAATTAAAGAGTTTCCACCATCAGCTAGCTCGACACACCCTCACAGTTCAGAGCTCTGAGAAATAACAGGTACGAACAATACAAAAATAATAAAGTAAATCACAATGCAAACTCTTTCCTTGCAGGATTCAAATGGATGAACATGATAAATAACTAATGTGTTTACAAGTTCTTACTGTTCCTCCGACGATGCGTGAGCGCCACATTGTGAAGAGAGAGTAGCAGGAAGTTTATCATCACAAAAACATCAAAAAAAGAAAACGGCGCTCTTTAAAATAAAAGCAGAACAGACCACAAGGTGGCACTGTAGAACTACAATGTCTTGTTAACGCATAAAAATAATACTGTGTAGGAGAATATTAATGCGATTTATCAGACATTTACACTCCCACCAAATCCTAGTACAATGAATGAACAAATACACAAATGAATGAAGTAAATGAATTGTACAGGATTTCTTGACTGTATGAAATGAATAGCCTCAAGTTAAGCTATCAGAGGTGTAACTATATAGCATCATGGATAATAAAGCAGTGTGTAGTGTTGTCAATCGCTTTCTTCTAATCAGTTCTCAAGAAGGAGCACCAATTTTTTGATTGGTCTCTCAATAACTGAGGGCTTGGAGGGAAGATCTTGTTTTTTATGAGGTTTCCTCTCCCCAACTTTCACTTTAACTCGACGAACTAAGCTATCGCTACTTTGAACAGTCTCAATCACTTGTCCAAGTTGCCACTGATTTCTTCTTTAATAATGACAATATCATTCACTTTGAGGTTGCGCTGAGGTAAGTGCCATTTCTGTCTCATGGATATGTTCAACAGATACTTCTTTTTTCCAGCGGCACCAAAACTGTTCGATAAGATACTGAACTCTTCTCCACCTCTTTATCGCATACAGGTCCTCTTTGAGAAATACTCCAGGGGGAGGAAGAGCAACTTTAGATTTCATCATAATGAGGTGATTCGGTGTTATAGGCTCCAGTGCCTGAGGATCATTGATTCCATCCAGTGTTAATGGGCGGCTGTTAACAATAGCCATGGCCTTATATAGCAGTGTTCTGAGGGAGGCGTCATCAAGTCGACCTGGGCACTGTGCAAAGGTGGCATTCAGCACATTTCTAACAGTTCTGATCTGGCGTTCCCAGACACCACCTGCGTGACTGTCAGAGGGAGCATTGAAGACAAATTCGCACTGCTTCTGAGTCAGGAAGATTTCCAGTAGCTTAGTGTCACATTGTTTAAGTGCTTCCTTGAGCTCATTTCTGGCACCAACAAAATTAGAGCCTTGGTCACAGAGTAGTTGTTGAACAGCTCCTCTCAGGCTGATGAAGCATCTCAATGAGTTGATGAATGAGTCTGTTGACAAATCTTTGAGCATTTTGATATGAACAGCTCTAGAGTACAGACATGTGAAAATCAAGCTGTCATTGCAAGGATGTCATTGCAGTTTTTGACTTCCGTTGCAAGCACGTGAATTGTCCTGACTTCAGGATCACCAACGAGTAATTCTGATGGAGCTCTGGGTGTAAGATGTAATTCACGCTCCTAGAGTAACTTCGGTCCTCGCAGCCAGTTTGTTGAATGAATGTCTGAAGCACGAAGACCTCAGGATGCGTGATCAGCCGGGTTTTCTGCGGTGTCCACATAGTGCCACTGACTGGGATCACTGTTATCCCTTATCAGCTGAACACGGTTCACAACAAATATGTGGAACCTACGGGCATCATTGTTAATGTACCCAAGCACAACTTGTGAATCTGTCCAGAAAACCTCTTCATCCATCTTTATGTCAAGTTCACCTTTTAACATGACACTGACTTTTGTAGAAACCACAGCTGCCGCGAGTTCTAGTCTCGGGATACTTGTGACCTTTGAGGGTGCAACCCTTGCTTTTGCCAACACGAGACTGCAATGGACTTCATCCTTGTCATTTTTGTACCTGAGGTAAGAACATGCACTGTATCCCACGCATCCGGCATCCGAAAAATGGTGCAACTCTACTCTGACAATGTTATGGAAGTCATATGGGTGGTAACATCTCGGAATTGAAACCTCTTTTAACTTGTGAAGACCATTTATCCACTCCTCCCACCGTGGCCTCATTTCTTCTGGGAGTTGATCATCCCATCCGATGCCTCTGTGACACAGCTCATGAAGTATACGCTTTCCAGTTAGACTGAATGGAGCGATGAATCCAAGTGGGTCATAAAGAGAGGCAATGACAGACAGGCAACCACGCCGGGTTGAAGGCTGATCTTTCAAGCTGATGTTAAAGCTGAAAGTGTCAGTTTAAATCGACCATTGAATGCAGAGTGCACGCTCTGATAGGGTTGGATCCAGTCCTAGAGGTTCGATGGTTGCTGCTCTTTCTGAGGGATCTAAGCAGGCGAGGGCTGCTTCCTCATTTGAGTTGAATTTATGAAGGCGTAGGCCTCCTGTTTTGCACAACTCCTGTGACTCAGTGATCAGTTACTTGGCTTCCTCGACCGATGGGACGCTGACTAGCCCGTCATCAACATAAAAGTTTTTCTCCACAAATGTTGATGCAAGTGGATAGGTAGCTTTGTGTTGCCGTGCCAGATGTTTTAAGCCAAAATTGGCACATCCGGGAGACGAGGCGGCTCCGAAGAGATGAACTCATCATCCTGCATTCCTGTGGTTCCTTCTCCAAATCTCCACCTTTCCACCAGAGGAATTTCAGATAATTCTGGGATTCACGAGTGACGGAGAACTGATAAAACATTATTGCGATATCACAGATGATCGCTACGGCCTCCTACCAGAGGATTGATAAGATCAGGCCCAGTTAGTAGAGTGTCGTTTAGAGAAACACCATGGAATTTGGCCGAACAATCGAATACGACTCTCAGCTTGTCTGATTTTCTGGGGTGATAGATGCCGGTGATGCGGAAGGTACCACTCCGTCTCTCCCTCAGATGTTGTAGGGGCAGGCTCTGCATCACCCTTGTTAATTGTTTCTTCCATGAGTTTTGTATTGATCATAATATTGTTTATTGGGCTTTAATTTCTTCTTAAGACACTGCAGGCGAACTGTGGCTAGCCTCTTGTTGTTTGGTAGGTTGGGTCTCGGTGAAGTCTGATTCTAGGGCTTTTAGAACATCTGTCCCCGATTGAATTGGCAATTCTTTTACTGTGAGCCGATGCACAAAGCTCTGACTTCCTTGTCTGTCTAGGTGGGGGTTTGATGAGCCTATGATACCCCATCCTAGTTCTGGTCTCTGTGCAAACGGTTGATTTTTGTCACCAATGATAACCTCAAGAGGAGCTAGTGCTGATGGACAGTCATATCCAACCAGGAGCCCTACATCACAGTCTTGAAGGGGTGGTAGGTTATCTACCAAGTGTCTGAGATGAGGCCACAGTAATGCTGTTTCCTTCGTTGGGAGGTAAGACTTGTCCACTGGGATAAAGTCACGGCTGTAGGCCTGCTGTACTTGGATGTGGTTCTTAGAGTGCAGTCCTCGAACTTGTAGACCATGGACGTTCTTGCTAGATATGATTGTGTCAATAGCCGTCACACTATGTTTCAGTTTTACTGGTTGGGCATCAACATTCAGTTTGTCGAGTACATCTTCTAAGACCAACGTTGAGTCACTCTGTGTGTCCAGTATTGCATATGTAAGTACTTCTCTGTGTGGCTCTTGTATTGAAGACACAAGGACTGGGACGATACTTGAGGTAGCAGAAGCATGTTGTGTTGATGTATGGGATACGACCTTGTGTGTTTCCAAGCTTGCATGTTTTCCTGTGGAAGTGGAGCTATTCGTTGTTGCTTCCACAGGTCTTTGTTTTCTGTCTTCGTGCAAGCAGGTTCGGTGACGACGGCTGCTTATGTTGCATGTGTGTCGCCTCTTACAATCTTTGGTTATGTGACCCTTTCTCAGGCACCCAAAGCAGAGTCGATTTTCATGGATGAATGCCTTTTTGTCTTCACCACTCTTTGCTGCGAAGGTGGGACACTTGGTGATGTTATGAGCTTCACTTTTACAGCCGGAGCAAGGTGATTTTGGTTTACTGCCGTTTGTTTCTTGTTTCTCCTGAGCGAAACTCTTTGTTTGTGTATTTGTGTTGAGAACTTTGGCTCTCTTTGGTGATCTTTCATCTGTGGCCTTGAAATTTATCAACAATGGAGAAGCAATAGGGTTACAAGCTATCCGTGCCTCTTTGCTCAGGAACTTTGTGAAGCATGCAAGATCTGGATAGCTTCCAGATGTGTCAAGTTCCTCTACAACAATTCGACTCCACTTGCGTACGATCCATTCTGGTAGTTTTTTGAACAACTTGTGGTTTTCCTCACAATCGTTAAGGATAGCTAGTCCCTTGACGTGTGGGATCGCCTCAGTGCAGCCTTGGAGGAAGTCAGTGAACTCTTGTAGTGCTAGTGGGTCGTTTGTGTTGATCTTTGGCCATCTCAAGAGCTTATCTTGGAAAGCCTTTTGTATGATGAACGGGTTCCCATATCTGTACTGTAAGACTTCCCATGCTCCATTGTATGCGTTCTCTGAATCTCGATAAAAGAAACCTTCTACAGCTTTGCGTGCCTCTCCAGCAAGATAATTTTTGAGATAAAAAATCTTCTCACTTGGTGGGAGGGTTTTTCTGTCAATAAGAGCTATGAATGACATCTTCCAATCAGTAAACCGTAAAGGGTCACCACTGAACGTGGTTGGTTCAGGGACCGGCAAGCGGTTCATGCTTAATGAGCTGGCGATTGCTTGGGCTAGACTGACAGACTCCTGGGTCCTTGTCAGAGTTTCCATTCTGTAGCAAGCAGAGTTAGTTTTGTCATTAATCTTCTCATCATGGTTCTCAAAATCGTCCTATACTCTCACACGAGCTGCTGCTATAGCAACGTCTTTTGCTGCTTGTAACTGCTGCAATTTTGCTCTCTCTTGTTCCAACTGTTGTTGCATTTCCACCTCTTTTTGGTTAATTTCTGACAACATTTTTGCCTATTTTATTCTATTTTGTTTCCATTCACTCTCTAACTTGTGAAGATGTGCTTGCTGTGCTTGGATTTCTTTCATGGCTTTTGATTGTTCCAGCTTAGCCGCAAGCTCTGCTTTTGCATCTACTCTACTGCTGTGGGAACTGGCTGAGCTGGAGTGGTTGCTCAATCTCTCCGGTGACTCTGCTGAGCTTACCATTTCAGTTTTGGTGTGGCCAAAGACAGACCCATATTCATCTTTGTTTAATGTTTCTCTTACCCTTTCCTTCTAAAGTTGGTCATTATAATCTTGATTCATTGTCTCTAGACGGTTACTTATGAGGTCACAAATTTCTTTTGTTAGCGTAACACAGGCATCCATTTTTTTTGCAATCTCTGGTGTGGTGTTACTGTTACATAGGATAGGTTCATACTGCTACATAGGATAGGTTCATACTGCTGGCCTACGTTATCATGCTTTGCTTGAATGTCTTGCTGTAATTCATTAAGGTCTTCTGATGAACAGAGGGTTTTTAGTTTTGTCCAAGTCTCCCTTGCTACCAGCTTCCAAGAGTCATAGGTCTTGTTAAAGGCTTTCTCACGTTTTTTGGTGTCTTGGTCATGCATCTCTTGGCCTTTCTCTGTTTGCTTTCTTTCACGTGAGCTGGACCTGAATGGTGTGTCTTAAGGATTGTCTGTCTTCTCTGTCGGGAGTGACATCTTGTTTGTTTGTGCTGCTGCTTTAAGTCGAGTGTAATTGTCCTATTGTCCTATGCCTCAATTTACACTTGTAAACTGTAGTTATCTTTTACCACAGAGTAATATTTATGTCAAGCATTAACAGATTATGGACACCCAAAAGGATTTTTAGCATAAAACAGTAACAACAAATTGTCAGAAATAAGCGCTGCAAGCATCAATAGCTAAAGCACTTCACCCTTCAAACATTTTCATAAATAGACATGACACAAGCACATGGGCCAGTTTTCTTGAAGTAGTCACCATTTTTAGAAGTGTTAGGAACTGAGAATTAGCTCGCAAATTATTTTGACCTTACAATACCATGTTATTATTTAAGTCACTTCAGTTATGCTGTAAGCTCGCGTGTGTAGAAATTGTCCTTTTTCAGCCTTTTTGCTCCTTGGCATCCAGTGTCTCTTTTTGCATCTGTAGTTGTACCTTAAGCATGCCGTCCATTTTAAGTCTTGCCTGGGTGCAGAAGCTGGATGCAAGCAAAGTAAACTGGCTGGTTTCAGGTTGGTAGTTGGACCTCGGATGTGATGGTGTCAGCTTCTCACCAGGGGATGGCAGGGCTGGTGCAGCGATGAGTTTTCACTGTAGCGGCCCCTTGGATTTATTGATCAAGACGCAGAGAGTTCCAAACGGGTGTCGATTTATTTCTTCCTCTCAACGAGCACCATGCACCATAAGCATCATGAACACCGTAAAAACTACAGAATAAAACTGAAGAAATACAAAATGCTTCTCTGGAGTTTCACAAATAATTCGCACATAAATCATGTTCACATATAAATCATGTTTACACCCAATACAAATAATTTTAACCAACTAATAACCAATATGAAATATGAAAAAAAATTGTTTTTAAGCTATTATGACAAATGTATCATATGCTTCTTTTAAATGAAATACAATATATTATAATTGTTCACAGAAAGAATATATTGCTTTTATCCTGATGACATGTGCAATTAACTCATGAACAAATGAAGTAATGACATTCTCTTTTTCCTTAAACAAAATCCCATCTGATAATAATACACACTTATTAAAGAGTTTCCACCATCAGCTAGCTCGACACACCCTCACAGTTCAGAGCTCTGAGAAATAACAGGTACGAACAATACAAAAATAATAAAGTAAATCACAATGCAAACTCTTTCCTTGCAGGATTCAAATGGATGAACATGATAAATAACTAATGTGTTTACAAGTTCTTACTGTTCCTCCGACGATGCGTGAGCGCCACATTGTGAAGAGAGAGTAGCAGGAAGTTTATCATCACAAAAACATCAGAAGAAGAAAACGGCGCTCTTCAAAATAAAAGCAGAACAGACCACAAGGTGGCACTGTAGAACTACAATGTCTTGTTAACACATAAAAATAATACTGTGTAGGAGAATATTAATGCAATTTATCAGACATTTACATATATAGTGTATCGGTGCGCAGTTCTGGAGGCTCGGTGGTGATGTGAGGGGCTGATAACACATTTCAGCAACAAAAGCGAGGGGCAGGGAGAGAGAGAGAGAGAGAGAGAGAGAGAGCAAGAGAGAGAAAGAGAGAGAGAGAGCAAGAGAGAGAGAGAGAGAGAGAGAGAGCAAGAGAGAGAGAGAGAGAGAGAGAGAGAGAGAGAAGGCCCTTTGGAGGAGAAAACACAGCAAGGAACAGCCATCACAAATAAGGAGGACAAATCGGGGGGGATATTGGATCGTGTCGGAGTTGGAGGTGGTGGGGGACCCAGCCGTAAAGACAACCGCAGTGAGTTTGGAGCTGTTTCGGGTTGATTTGATGCAGCGACTGAAAAGGAGCCGGATGACGACGGAAGCAGAGAGAATATCACACATGTAGCTCGTTTGGGTGTAAATATTATTTTCCTTCCTCCTGTCCTGCTGGGCCCCCCCACTTCTCCCCGACGAAGACAGCCGTCGGGGGAGAGACAGAGAAGCAGATAGAGAGCATAAGTGTCCACCTATGGAAGTGTTAATCATGAAAGGAGACGTGGAAGCGAGCCGCGCCACAGCACGGGCGAGGTTTTCGGACACGCCGAGTTCGGCTCCTTGTCACGGGCAGCAGTGAGACGCAAGACCCGGGCTTTTTTTGGAGATGCAAATTAGGCTGTTTATTCTGCCTCCGTTTGAGGTGAAAAGCCGATTTTTGGTGTCTTAGCGGACGTTGTGGATTACAGTTCGTACACAGTTGACTAAGGGGGGAAAAGGAGTGGGGGAAAACAAAACAAAAACTATACTGCATGTGAAGGAGGAAAAAAAAAAAAAGCCCGAGCAGGATTCAGCAAACTGAGAAGGCGGCCTCGGTGTCGTCAGCAACAGTATCCTGCCCTTTCTCTGACAGCAAAATACGCGTTATGGACACATAATTTGTACAGTGCTGCACCGCGGACGGTTTTTTGGAGCAGGCCGGGTTCGTTAAAGGGTGTGAATGTGGGTGACATTGCTGCTAAATCCGCATGTCAAACGAGGGATCTAGACTAGTTTAGTTTATTTATTTATTTTTCTTTCTACATAACCCCCCCCCTCCTCCTCCCTCCCCTTCGTCCTCCTCCTCTTCCTCCTCTCCACCTCCACTTCTTCTTCCACCACCACCTCCTCCTCCTCCTCCTCCTTCCCCTGGACCCCCTTTTTTCTTTTTTCTTGCGGGAAGATGGGTTGTTTGGGCAACAGTAAGACTGAAGACCAGAGAAATGAGGAGAAGGCACAAAGAGAAGCAAACAAAAAGATAGAGAAGCAGCTCCAAAAAGACAAACAGATATACAGAGCAACACACAGACTACTACTTTTAGGTGAGTTTGTTTTATTTATTTATTTTTTGCTTTCTATGCTTTCTGCTTCACAGGCAAGTCCTCGGTGTGCACAGCTGAGGCTCTGCTTCCTCCCTGCATAACCTTCTGGGATGTTGTTTTGGGAAACATTGTCAACACTGTGACTTTGCCATTGCATAAGGCTAAAATGCAGCACTGTGTTGGGTTTTCAGCATGTTGCTGTCACATTGACAGACTACCACTACCAACACCAAAACATGCTGTAGCAGAGAGTCCATAGGTCGGTGTGAGAGTATACTAAAGTGACATAGAGGTAAATATGGTATATTGTGGGTAAACCGCTGTCAGTGGTCATCATAGGATAAATAGCCCCTCAAAACTAGTTTTATATAGTTAATTTAAGCATGATTGTTTTAACAGAACGTATTATTATTCAGCTGTAGTAGCCTGGGACTACATATCATACTCTACAGTGTTCATCCAGCATGTAGGCCTTAAAAGTTGGCTGCACTGACACAAGTTTTACATTACATGCCATTTTGTGGGTGTGTTGACCAAACGGTGTCTTAAGATAATGTGACTGTAAGGAAAAACACACTGAAACCTTAATGTGGAAATGAACATGTGTAAGACTCAACATGTGGTGGTGTGTACTCAGAGAGTGAACTGGAGGTGGGCTGGGTCTCTACATTACATAAGAGACAAATAAGAGTGTCTAACTTTTCCCTGCCGTGCTCTGCTCCTATGTCCATTCGCAGGCTCACCACTTCTAAGAAGCCGTGGTGTTCTTTGTAAAAAATCATAATATCTGATTACAGAAATGCCAGTGAGAGCGCGTATTGTACGACACGCCTGTATTTATGTTGGGGAGGAAGTCGTGGTGACTTTAGGAAAGCAGAAGGACAGGAGGACCCACACGAAAACAAAAACAATGATGTCTGCCGTAAAGTTACCTACTTTTCAATTATATGATCTAGTAGTTTGACGTTATCGCAGACCTGTGGACCTGTTTGGAGGAGATGTTTAAACAGTGGACAAAGACAAAGGAAGCCCAGAAAAGGCTCTCTATCAAAAATGTATGCTCTGCCTTGTGCTTGGTTTGTATCCATGTCGGGAAAGTGTATCTGAAGTTATACAATCCATATTCTTAACGTAAAGAAATAGCAGTGAAAGTGGCAGCCAGGAGCTAAAACAAGGTCAACTGTGGTGTCAAACTTTGTGCTAAGTGCAGGTTTCATACACATGTTGAGCATTATCATGTCTGTTCATCAGGCTGAAGTTGTTGATCATTGGATTATGATGCTGAGTCTAATTGTAACCTGCAACCAGAACTACACTGGTCATTGGATTAACTAGATCACCTAATTAAAGTGTTAATGGGCTTGTGGTCCACACTAACAGAGTTTGTTTCACTTTGAAGACTCACACCTACAAATGGGGAGATGACACAAATATGTCTTGTATTAAAGGGTAGTAAAGTCCCCAGTTGACAAAGTGACACTTTTACAGTCTAGATCCTCAATACTCAAGCTATGGTGACCTTAAGGTAACATTCAAAATCAATCTATCAATCTCTCTTTATGAATGTAACATTTTTTATTGAACTAAAACAAATATACTACCTAAGTTGTATGCATCTGCACCTTGCATGAGGATAAGTGAATCTCATAAACCTCGCAGATGGCCTAAAACATTTATCCAACAAGTTACTTTCTTACATTTTTATCATATTTCCTGTCATGTTTTTATAGTATGTTCTAGATACATTCTTTCTTTCTTTCTTTCGTTATTTGTGGATCCCCATTAGCTGTCAGCAAGGTAGCAGCTATTCTTCCTGAGGTCCACACACAACTAAACATTCATACATAATCAAACATATAATACGTAGCACATTTCTAGATTACCATGTATTTAGCAAGAAAAAAACGAAGCATATTTTTTTACATTATTGAGATTATTGTGAAGTTTTTATTCGCCACAAAATTCTGTCACACAATAAATGAAGTGATGATGGTGCAATTATTACAAGTATTTGAATTGACAGTGCAATTCTGTGTATCACCACAATATATGCAAATGAAAGGGACAAACTTGAGTGCACAAAGCTCAGTCAATGCTTGTTATATGATAATGTAAATATACAGTCATCTTGTATTTAACATTGACTAAAGGTTTTGCATCCTGCCCCAGAGATCATTCACATTGTAGTTGATCAGAGTTCATGACTGTTGTATAATTTACAATCTGTATCTGCATTACAGTGGCAACTTTTCTCCTTGTCTCATGTAGATCGATTTACCACTGATGTTATCAGGAAGTTCAGGTTATAAATCGCTCCGAGCCAACCAGATCTAACAGCAGCCGTGCTACAGTAGCTGTTAACATAACACACGTGTTTTCTGATTTCTTAACCTCTCCCACAGAAGAGAATACAGGTAGATTATAGTGTCTTACTCTGTATCTCATCTGATGAAAGTTACACACAGTTTTGGTAATGTGTGTTGCAAAAGTCACCCAACTTGGGTTCACGAAGGTCCTTTCACAATATAAACACATTTTTGAATTGACATTATTTTTGGAGATATGACTTTATGACTCTTAAGAAACAGCTGTAGTATGCAACCAAAATCAATTTCTGGTACAATTCCTGTTGTACTTTTCTATTTAATGCAGTTCTTTTGCCAGATGTTATGACGTTTCTGCTTCATCAGACGGTGTGGTGTGGGAAGAGACGGGTTTATGGGAGAGAAAGCGGAGAGCTGACATTGTGACATGAGGTCATCAGTCAGATTTGAGAGCATGATGTTACGAGTTCATGGTATCCGCTGTGGCTTGCAGAGCCACCAAAATGCCCAAGTCCAAGACTCTAATACCAAACTGTTGCATACTGCCAGTCAGTCAAACCACTTTAAATTGACATTGTCATTAAATAAGTGTAACAGTGTTGGTACATTTAATCACTACTCCAAAAGTCACCAAAAACTCTTCAGGGGCTCCAGTTCACCTGTAAGGAACACAAACCACAGCATGTCTGTCTAAACATGCTCCGTTGTCACATTTTGAGGCTTTTGAGGTTTTTATAGATTTAGTTTGACATAACCAATGTTGTCTTAAGATGAGACACATGGCTGTACAAAGATTATATATAATAATATAGACACACTGCATTGTGAATATTATTTATGTATTGGTTTATTTAACAGGGATGCTGGACATAAATACATATTGCTTTAAATGGGCCTGAGTTAGCCAAATGACCATCTGTAATCCATGGACAGATGTTACACACCTAACAATGAATTTAAGATTAAAATTAAAGCATTTATTGAAATATATAATAATAAAAATCATGTTGGCAAGATAAATGTAGCCTCACTGTCTGCACTTTGTTTAAATGACTTGTTGATGTTTTTGCAGATTGGTGAATGTTTCAGCTTCATACTCTGACTTTTATACCAAATACCACTTTATTTTTGATTTCACATAATCTGTAGAAAGTATTTGGATCCTTTGCTTATGACATCAAATGTATTTGATTCAGGGAATGTTATGCGTCATGGTTAATTAATAAGATAAAGAAGAGGAGACAGAATTTAAAAAAAAAAAAGGAAGATATTTAAGGTCTGAGACAGGAAAGGCAAGGCGTTGAACTGTGTGAAAGAGCTGCAGCTTTTAAATGTTCAACTTTAAGCTGCTCACTCTTTGTGCAGTTGGGCTGCAGGTGTGACTTTACAGATCAGCAGATGTGAGTTTCATTCTCACAGCAGAGGCACACAGGCCATCCGGTCAGCATACAGCTGCCTGGCTAGCAAAGCTAATTGCAGCTAGTCTCTCTTAATGCCTTTCAGCAGCATTAGTTTAATCATTCTTGCATTTGTGTTGACAGCCTAACACCACAGACACAACAGTGATCACATTTTCCTCATAGGACATAAAGGCATATGATGAGCTTCTAAACTTCTATTTATTAGAAGAGAGTTGTGACATCCTTGGAGGGATGGGACTGAAAATGGATGACTGGCAGTGTATTCTAAACTAAACTGAATCTGACGAGGTGTCAGACTGCTGCTAAATACAGCTTAACACCTAAAAACACACAACAATTTTGTGCCTTTTTTTTTGGTGTCATTTGTTTAGTGGTACAAGTTGATGCAGTTGGAGGAACTAACAATGTCTTTAAACATTAAAACTCAAGCTAGTTATAACTTTGTGGGAGTAAAGCAAATACACAGTTTGCAATCAATCACATGACATTATTGTGTATTGGTGATGGTCATCAAGGCAGAAGCTAAAACCTTCGAGTATACTTCCTGTCAGACACTAAAAATGTAACACTACCACCTGTTTTTGAAGGGAAATGTTGAAACTTGCTTTCTATGGAAAAATCAGTCACCATCAAGTCTAAAAATGTAATCTTGTGATTGAGATCACAGTATCTAGTGGAATAATCCAGTTTATTATTTCAGCCATGACCATGCAGCACTGTCCTTGCCTCCACTCTCAGTTTTCCCAAATAAAGTCACAGTCATGTATGAAATTTTCTGTTTGTTCATTGAAGGTTTCCTGTATGTCAGAGTAAGGCACAGCTCATGAACATGAAAACCCTTTCAGTCAGGTACATTATGGGGAATAGGACTACTGTACACGTGCTGTAAAGTGGTATTTCAGACAAATGTGTGCAGTCTATATCCCAACGCTATGGGTGTGTGTATGTGTGTGGTTTTGTTTCACATGTCAACAGATCCTTAATATCTCTTTTTGTCCCTCTCTCTCAGGAGCTGGAGAGTCAGGAAAGAGCACCATAGTGAAACAGATGAGGATCCTACATGTCAACGGCTTCAATGCAGAGTAAGTATGATATGATTAAGCGCCTAGCAGTAGCTGAACATGAGCGTGTATCTAAAGTCTGTTCAAGCAGTATCAGCTGAGTGCACCAGATGATACCTCTGTCCCATTTCTGGGGCTGCACCCGGTCTTCTGGAAAACCCAGTCCAGGCTGAATCTGCATCTCCTCTCAGACCCTTAAGCCCAGTTTGCACTACATAGTTTTAGCCCTGATTTTCTGCTCGCAGACTATATTGGGAGATCGCCGACAAATGCCCCCAGTACGGAGGCAAATCATTGTGCGCTGGCGTTGTATGAACTGTACAACGATGTGACCTGCAGGCTGAGCAAGAGCTCACCGAGGCCAGAAAAGTATCTTGCAGGCTAAGTACCTGGTCGTGTCCGAGACGACTGGGGGAGCCATGCAATGAGCTACGCCCAGTGAGAGCAGACACAGGTAGCCTCGCTCTCCAGCACCAGACAGGGAGCAGCGAACAGTTAGTTACTTTGGTAGCAAATAAAAGATACCAACACACACATATTGGACAGTGAATTAACAACGTTATGAGTTGCTGTGTATCTGACCCCCAAACAGCATTTATTTTAGTGAGAAAAAAAAAATTTCGCAGACACCAAACTTATATTTGGTGATTCTCATCTTTAAAGTCAGAAATTGACATTGTTCATCTCAATGAAGCTGCAGGGAAAGTCCCACTAATGTGGTAAACCATGGCAGGTTCCATGATGCCTCAGTCCACAGTAAGAGCTGGGACATTCAATTTAACACAACATACACAGACAACTTGAAAATAATGCACTAGGTTAACAGCATATACATCAATATAACCTGTTTTTTATCTGTAACTCCCAGATCATTAACAACATATCCAAGCTGCCAACAAAAACAAACAGTGAATTACTATTTAAATCATGTTGGGGCATTTTCATTGCTCAGCTTTATTGTGTTATTGTGTTTTCACTGAAATCTGTCTACTTGAATGAAATACCTATGTAATACGTTGTGGTCATGTGATAAAAGTTTGAGTTGACTAGAATTAGCTTTATGCTGTGGATTGTCACTGTTGACAGCCCTGTCAACCCATCATGATTTGGATCTGGTTTATGAAGTGTGGACTTTTCTTTGGGTTTATATGTTGGCTTTTTGGATCAAATAAGACTAATCAGCCAAAACAGTATGAATTTATTTTATGGTGATTTGACCAATTATTCTCCCCTCAAATAAAACCCGTGTGTTGTCTCATAACTGGGGCTTTTATTTATGCGATTTCGCAACCTGGTCAGACTGTTGTGCAGAAATGGATGTTTGACCTCTGAAAAATAGGCTTACTCAAGCCTGCAGCGTTGTTGGTGACGTATTTAATATGATATGTCAATATTGGCAGGTAGAAATGATTGTTGATTGTTTTCATTGAAAGTGAGCTAATCTCTCTGCTGATAGCTGGCTAGCTGCTCCATGTTAAATGAACATACAGTAGATGCTAGTTAAGCCAATGCAATATAACCACAGTAAGGAGAATATTGAGTGCTGAATTAGTTGAGTCTAGTTGTTAGTATGGTTTTTATTTAACTCCATTGTGACGGGGACTATATCTTCCTGTGAGCTTCGTTGAATGCATGCAAACGAAACTCAGATCGGACCGTAAAACTAGACGGTGCCGATCAAATTTAAATCAAGATTCTGTTACTGCGTTGCTCATTTCTCACCTCAGATGTTTTCAGAAACATATTTTAGTCTTTGTTTAGCTGTTATGCAAGAATATTTGTGCCCAGTCCATTCTGGTTGTTGTAGGATTTCCATCTTTGGTCATGTTGCGCCATTTCTTGTAATATGCAGACAATATTTGCATATTTCTACTGCATAGTCAGCCCAGTTTTATGAAAAGACCAACAATGAAATTCCTCTTAAAGCTTAGAATAGAACAGAATATCTTGTCTGAACATGTAACAAACCTTCTCTGCAAAAATAAATTGTCACAGAGGGCAACCAGGAAGTAAGGTTGAATTGTGCTTTCTATAATGCCTCCATGTCACACCAATCTGGTGCCCCAAACACAGTAAAAACAAGCAGCTAGAATAATTTTTTCAGATACTATTTTACCTATTTAACATTGTTCTGTTTTTGTAGGTATAAATGTAATGATTTGTTTTTATAATAATAATATAATATAAACTTTATCTATAAAGCACTTTTCAAAGCACAAGTTGCAAAGTGCTTTACAGAACAAGATGGTCACACAGTCAAAAGCGTTTGAGTATAAGTAGGTTTTGGGGAGTGATTTAAAAGAAGTTACTGAAGTAGTAAGTTCTACTGCTGCAGGGCGTTAACGAAAAATGCTTGGTTTCCTTTTGTAACGAGTTAAGGTGGTCCTACCTGAGTGGGGGAAGGCAGCAGCTAGGCTCATAGAGTGTGAGTAAATCTATGATGTAGGTAGGAGTGAGGCCTTGTAGGGCTTAAAAAGTAATTGGTAAAAGTTTAAAATCAGTTCTATACCTAACAGGTAGCCAGTCTCTAGCATTGTGAAGTTGAGAGCGATGTGGTCTTGTCTCTTAGAATTTGTCTGATGGAGATGGTAGATGGCCTTTTGGTTGAGTCCCAGATACAGGGAATTACTATAATCTAGTCATGACGATATAAAAGCATGGATGATTTTTTCAAGATCATAAGATCAATCTTATGATCTTGAAAAAGATCTTAAGATCAAAGTAACATTTGCAATGTTCCTAATTTGGATACCTTGCTGCTTAGTATGTCAGCAACAAAGCAAAGTCAAAGATCACACCCAAATTGTGGGCTGAATGCTTGATGTTGGAGGACAGGTTCCCAAGACAGGTTTTTGGCATTCTTTTGTTGTCAGTTCTTGAATTTAGTCTCTAGACAAACTCAAGTATTTCTTCCAAAAGATTACAATTCTGCAGCTCTCTTTTTCTTGCTTTTTGGTTTCTGGATCACATCCTTCACTTGTGCTTGTTTCAATAAGCAAATCGTGTGTGTGTGTGTGTGTGTGTGTGTGTGTGTGTGTGTGTGTGTGTGTGTGTGTGTGTGTGTGTGTGTGTGTGTGTGTGTGTGTGTGTGTGTGTGTGTGTGTGTGTGTGTGTGTGTGTGTGTGTGTGTGTGTGTGTGTGTGTGTGTGTGTGTGAAAGCATCTTTGCAAGGTTAGACTAGAAAATCAGCACCTAAGGCAGACAAGAGCGTATGACCCAGCGCGTGACTCCACAACACTGAGCTGTGTGTGTGCCAATATATGTGTGTGTGTGTACAGGTGGGTGGGTGTCTCATTAACAAGACACACACCAACACATACAGCATGACATTGTTTGAATTATCTGGTTGTGTTGTTTTTTTTATAGATCCATGTATGGCTCCGTTGTTTTCCTTGTGTGTAGTAAACTGAAGTGTATATATATATTTTGCTCCATATGTATGTGTTTGACAGTTTTACTTTTAATGTTCAGTCATATGTCATCTTTTAAGTGTCTAACAATGGATCACCTTTGTTTTTGAACATCTGCTAAAACCATAACAACAGGCCAGTTGCTTGTGGGTCTCCACATGACAAGCATAGTAATATGTTTTATTAAGCCTGGATCCTGAGGCAGGACATAAATTTACTTATTTGGGACTGAAAGGGTTCAATAACGCCTGTGATGAAAGAGTTTGGGTGAATGGATTGAGTGTTGTGGTAACCTAAAGGTCAGAGTAATTGGCTTGTGACCAGAAGACTGCTGGTTCCAATTGCTGGCCTGACTTTGGTAAAAGGAATGAATGACTGACTCAGCTCCTCCTCTCTATTCTTCCCAACTATGACTGAGCAGCCCTTGGGCAAGGCATGTAACTGCCAGCCTCATCACTAGAGCTGTTAAGTGATCAGCAGCTGAGGGCCGTGGATGCGTGGGACAGTTTTCCTCTACAGGAAAAGCTTGATTATTTTCATATTCATTTCAAGCCCTGTCCCTGTCATCGGCTCAACATCTAACTGTTAATTCTCTGCATTTATTCCCCTCAACGTATCCCAGACGTCGTCACTGTAACGTGTTGTGTCATGTCTTCTTGTCCGCTCTATAACCACACACAGGCATGCAGTCGTACTCTCAACTGGACGAGTGCGCAGACACACACACACACACACACGACCATGTGATTTTTAATGACTATCAGGTTGAAAATGTAAACAAGGCCTTCTCAATCTCCCTCCTAACCCAATAAACTCTGTCTTACCCCCTCTTTCTCTCTTTCTCTTGTGTGTCTTGGTGCGCAGTGACCTCACAGGCTTCTTGGGCTCTGTTAGTATTACACAAATTGTATTGTCAAGTCTGCACATATTTTTTAGTCCAGTACATGAAATGATTTTAGTGGGAACAGCTACCTATTATTTAATTCAAGCCTTTCTGGACCAAATTCTGAATTGGATATGTAAAATGTGGATTTTGTTTCGAGGCTCTCTTTCCTTGTAGCTGTTACCAGATTCTAGTAACTGTAATAGTAACCACTTTTTATGTCTGTGTTACTGATGCTAGAGAGTAAATGTTTTCATCTATAAAGGGCCAAAAGTTATAGTATATCATTGCAGTGACATATTAGCTTGGCCCAGGAAAGGGTATGCGCCTGTATATATGTGTGTGTGTGTTTAAGTTGGAGCATGGTGTGAGGGAATGCATTCTCAGTATTGACCTGTTGTGTTTTAGCCGGTCAAAACTTTAGTCTCCATGTTAGCGATTCTTGCTCGTTCACGTAAGCTTGACGAAGAATCAGAGTTATTGAGAAAATGTCCTTGAGACAGTTTCTACAGCCTTTGACTGTAGATGGTGATACTGACATTTCTGCATCTGCATGTCTAAACTAACTAATAACTTTCTTTGTGTATGTATGAGGCACATTATGTAGAACTAGCCTGACTATGACAGAACAGCTCCCCCATGTGGACACTCTGCACCCTGCTGTAAGAGAAGAAACCACTTCCATCATGGTTCTCCGTATCTAAAAACCAGATCCATCATGCAGCAACATGTTGTAAAGGAAATGTGCAGCCTTTGTTTTTGGTAACCAAATGGATGAGTTGAACTTTAAAATGCAAATTGCACTGGTCTAAAGAAATTGATAAACATTTGCATGGATTTTTTCTAGTGCAGCAGTGTCCCTTGTGAAAAAGTAAAAACTGGCACAGAACAAAGGGGCCCATCTTCCCCTTTGTCACTGACATAGAACTATTGTAAACACAATGCGCTGTTGTCCTGGCAGGCTCAAGGTGAAAGATAGGCTAACTGGCTCTCTGGTTGCCTTTATTAGAAACATTTCTGTCACAGAGAGTCCAAATGTCTTCCTTCACAGCAGACAGACATAATTTCTCTACCACGCCTGCCAATGAAGGTCTGTTTACCCTTCGCAGATCAAAAACAAACTCAATGCAGAACACTGTAGTGTACCATGTCACGGTAACATGGAACTCCCTCACTGTATTTTTTTTTTAAACCTCACTAAAACAATTCTTGCAAACTAAACCCTCTTATGTGTTCAAAAGAACAGCATGCCATCTGTGATGACTGGCGTCCAATGGAGGCTCATGAAGTGAAGTTTACTCACCACGTGGAGTACTACTCCTGCCTGTAAAAACAGCTGGATAATGTCTTCTGGGGCTCTGGAGGAGCTTGTTGTCACCCCTTTATTACCCCTTTTAATATTGTAGTTTAAACTTAAAAACAAGTATCAGGAACCACAGTGGGTGGTGGGTCTGTTGTTCATGGGCCCTCTAATTACAGAGCGAGAATAAGTAAAAAGGCAGTGGATATCAATGTACCGTTATTTCCCTTTCTTTCTTTGTATTTCTTACTCTGTCTGTATGTTACTGCTGTACCGCAATAATCTATAACACGATTGTCACTGAACTTGTGTGTCTGTTTCAGAGAGAAGAAGCAGAAAATTCAGGACATCAAGAATAATATAAAAGAGGCTATTGAAGTAAGTGGTGTTTTCTTCTATTATGCAAGAGCAAAAATGACATGAACACAGCCAGATACTTTTATTGGGATTAATTGAACTGTTCATACAGGATAAGCATCAGTCTTCTTTTTTAATAATCAAAAATAATGTCCATCCTCTGTCTTTCTGTCATCCACATTTAAATGTATTTTGTTTGATTTTGTGTGCTTGTGACAGACCATAATAACAGCTATGAGCACCCTGACACCGCCGGTACAGTTGGCGTGCCCAGAGAACCGGTACCGGATCGAATACATCCTCAACCTCGTCAACCAGAAGGACTTTGAGTTCCCATCTGTGAGTAATACAATATCAGACCCGTTTGATTCAGGTGTACGGCTGTAGCTGATATAATACATTTGCAACAGGTGCAGGTATCTACAGCTGTGAGTGTGTTTCAGTAGATGATAGTGGGTAATAGTCCCAACATCCCAGGTGATAATCCCTTGACACAGGTAGCAAACACTGAGGTTTTCTAATGACCTGATGGGTAATATCTGTGTGAGTTTAGTATTCTCAGTGGGACATTTCCATTAACTAATTGTCCAAGCCAAGAGACTTAACCTGGAAGTCTGGGAGTCTCACTGTTTATCCACAGGCACCTGTGGGGCCAGGCTTAATTCACTTTTCAATTCACTCAGTCTCACGAAAGAATAGAAGCCGTTGTTCATTTTTTAGTGATGGGAATTCATTTTGTTTAAACGTCCTGCTACCATGATACTCAGTATATGTTGTCACTGAGGCATCGGTCTATCTGCCTGTCTGTTTGTCTGTCTGACCAAATGATAACATATATTTAAAGTTACACCACAGGTCCCCTTTTATAGAGAATATGATTCAATATTGGAAATACTTGATGCATAAATTTGCTTCCCTGACAATGGTACAGTTTCTTGAACAATCATATCAGTGTTTTTGAATCACAAACTATATGTACTGTTTTGCAGACAATTTTCAAAAGTCCATGTCTGTGAGACTTTCTTTGGTATCATGGTGCAGATGGAAGTGTGGATTCATTTGAACAGTCTGTCAGTGTAGGAATCTGGAGACCTGAGAGCTGGCAGCTGAGCAGTTTTGTTTTCATAACCTCTGTTTTGTTTTTGTTTGTTTTTTAAAGAAAACGTTAACCAGATGTCCACTCAATGATCATTTTAATTTCGACTTTTTTAACTGATATTCACTCTGATATAAATTAGCTAAAACACATATAAACACTGGCGTGGTCTTTTAATGCTTTGAGGCATGTTTAAATGTTTTGACTTGCCTGCTAATTAATGCATTAATTGACATAATGACCTAATTAGCACAACTGCTTGTGTTTAATGTGATGGTGATTATGGAGGGATGTTAGACAGCTAAAGCGCCTCTTGTTTCTTTCCATACAGTCGTAAATGACGACCTTCACCAAACAGGGTTAGCTGTCCTACCCAAACTAGCACACACACACACACACACACACACACACACATCAACCTAGCTGAAGTGTCCTTGAGCAAGACACTTGTTGCGTACCAGCTTCAGTGGCTCTGTTTTTAAGCGGATGTTGCACCGACCGGCTCAGGGGGATTGATATTGTCACATCTCGTATCAGAGGATTCAGGTTTTCCTCAATTGTTGTAATGTAACAGCTACTGGAGAGAGAAGAAAGAGAGGCAGTGATACAGAGAGAGGAAGCAAGGAGCAACAGAGGAATAGAGGAAGCATTACTTAAAGAAAAGAAGAATGAGGTTTTTATTAATTTTTTTTCCTTTAAAGCGCATGACTGAAAATAAAAGAGCGCTCTGTTTGTAAACACATGATGAGTTTGGTGTTATGGAGGACGGCGTGATAAAAGGATTTTCTTACATATAAAGAACGATGCAGCCGATTTCTCTCACTAACGGGTCGTTGACGTTGCAATTAATGACACATTTTCCAGGTTTAGTGTTAATTTGAAGCAACTGAACTGCAACGATACAATTAATTGATCAGGTAATCAACAGAAAATTAATCTTAAATATTGTGATGATCGATCAATTGTTTTAGTTATTTTGTGAAGCACAAATGTCAAACATTTGCTGATTTCTGCTTCTCAAATGTGAAAATTGTGAAAAACTGAATATATTTGGTTGTTTTGGACTAAAACAAAACATTTGAAGACGTCACCTCGGGCTGTAGAACATTTATAGACAGAACAATAATTCAATTAATCAAGGCAGAAATCAGAAGATAAATCGATAATGAAAATAGTTGTTAGTTGCAGTCTTACAAGGTTATGAGGTTTTCTTCATGATGTTCCTGAAATTAGAACTGAATAAACAAAAGTCTCTTTAGCACAACTTAACCATAGAAGTTTAACAAAAGAGGTAAAAGGGAAGAAAATAAGATTTATAAAATCTTGGTCTTAATTTTAGAGATACAGTAATGCCTGCTTGGATGTGGCCGTTCTATACTACAATCTAGCAAACGGGTTTAAAATGGCTCAGAATTTTAACAACATTAATTTAAATTACTTCTTTGGAAATAAAATTGAAGGTAAATGTTAAACCTTTCCAGGCATTGTAAACATCTGTTTGATTTCCAATGCATTGGATGTTTATAATTGACATTTGGGATATTTTAAATAAGATGACTGGGTTGGACACTGGGATTGTGTAAAATGTTATGATGAATGATACAGAAATAAAGAAGAAAAGAAGAAAAATTAGTAAAAAGTTACTTATGGAAGACGCACATGTATATTTAAGTCAAGTGACCATCTTCATCAGATACGTTGAGCGATTAATTATTTATTTACATGGTGGCACTAAGCTAACGCTCTTATCAGAGTGATTTATAGCGGGTGAGCAGACAGCAAACGAATGTCAGCGACATTTCATTAAGATACATCAGCTGTTAAAGGAATCAAATCTGTGAGTTTTCCTATGCGGGATGCTCTCTTTAACCACTAAATCATCCTGCTGCCCCAGGAATTCCACTCATGCTGAGCTGTTGGGAAGCAATTATTTGTTTACGGTTGCTGTTGGGCTTTACTTGTTTGGTTGCTTGACTTGTTTATGACGAGCACAGCATAGTTTCCAAGTTATGAACCAGGATGGCGAAAGTGTATTCTGCCTCTTGTTGGGATCTCCACAAGAGACAGGGGCACAATGTTGATACCAGTGTGTTTCTGTGTGTGTTTCTGTGTGTGTGTGTGTGTGTGTGTGTGTGTGTGTGTGTGTGTGTGTGTGTGTGTGTGTGTGTGTGTGTGTGTGTGTGTGTGTGTTCAAAGAGATAGGTGTGTGTTCATGGGAGTGTGATATTGTCAAGTCATCTGGTTGTCTTTTATACTATACTTGTATTACTAAGTATTGGATAACTTCCTACAAATCATTACACATAGCAAATTGATCCCTCCATGAATCCATTTCATTATAAATCAGTAGAATTGCAGGAATGTGTGTGTGTGTGTAAGTGTGTAAGAGTGTGACAGGCTCTCGTCCGTGTATTCCCGCTCTGGAACAACGAAGTAGCCTGTTTCTGACATTAAATTATTAACCACAAAGTTCCTGTTAATTCACTTAAACAGGCCTCCACATACGTACACACTGCTGAGTCACTCCAGTTGGTCTATACTTGATCTTCATCTGCGCCTTTACATCAGCGTATCTGATCTGTTGAAGGTTGCAACTAATGACTATTATTGAATAATCTACAATCATAAAAGAGAAGAGAAGCAAATCCTCGTATTTGAGAAACTAGCCAATGTTTTGCCATTTTGCTCAATAAATGACCCAAATGTTCAATCGATTATGAAAGCAGTTGTTGATTATTTTTGGATTAATTGATAGATCATTTCACGACTGGTTTTTCCTAATGTCACATAGTTAATCAATTGATTTCTTTCATTTCAATATACTCTGAGCAATGAATGTCTCCCCAGTTTTGTTGCTCTACATTGATGCATATTACAAATATTTAATATATGTTTACTCACAGGCTGGCATAGACAGATTTTTAATTTGTAGTTGTGAGGTTGTTGAGTTGTTAGGTAATATGTGATAGATTAACTTTATCAATACCCCAAACTTTTCAATAATCTAGCTCACATGCCTGGAACACTGTGTTTTCAGCAACTTTCCAAGATCCTTGAAACGAAACAGAGGACACCTGTTGTTCAGTCGGTACAAATAATGCAAGGAGAAGTGAAGTGGTTAATCCATGCTGTGTCCCAGCGTCTATAGTGCCTGTATATAGTGTCTCTCTTTCCCTCCACCACTATTTACCTTTACAGACATGTACACAGGCATCGCCCAGGCACAACGTACACTGCATGTGGTGTCAACAAAAACTCTGAGCGCCCGGTGCCCTCAGACACACACATCATGGACGACACAAAACCCTGTCCTCCTCTCTTTCTTCTGTCATAGCTGTCATGTATGGTGTAAGATGCACAGTAAATTATACAGAATGTCTCCTGCTTGTAGAACACTGCAGCAGATGATTATCTAATCAACCAAATGTTTCAGAATCTTGTACTTAAAATACACTATTTAAAGTTTTTGACCCGTGCTTCACATGTCAGCCTGGTAAACACACAAACACCAGTAAATTACTCCAGTTATCCTATTAAGCAGCCAGAATGAATAAGATGCTCTTCTGTGACTCGGACAGTTTCTGCTTCATGTCATTCATGTATTTCTGTTTTCCCAATTCCTCCTCAGGAGTTTTACGAGCATGCAAAGACACTGTGGCAGGACGAGGGGGTCAGGGCGTGCTACGAGAGATCCAACGAGTACCAGCTAATCGACTGTGCACAATAGTAAGTAGCCATCTGCCAGTACAGCTACGTGGTGACATGATCTCGACACTGAGATACCAGGAGGTTATTAGGTGCACCAGTATAATTTAATGCAACAGCTTAGCAAAAAGAGATTGTATTAGTGAAGCTTATAATGTTACGTTTTTATTGGCACAGTGTCGGAGAGGTGTTCAATCCAATTGCATCTTTACGTCCATGAAATTACACATTAGGGTAATTTCCTTAAAGTGATTTGGATTACGCCTTGTGGTTTAAAAACAGAACAAAAAGACAACTGAGAACCAATTTCCCCAAGGAAACTGGTCAGCAGAGGGGAGGTAAGTGCTGCCTGGTGGTGTTTATCAAACTAACTTTATTCTGGTGTCAGACCTGCAGTGCATTGATGAGTTTGTCTCTCGTACATCAACACCTGATTGTGATTGATTTATCTGTATTTTACTTTCCCCAACTTGTAAATACTCAGGTGGGGTAGTGTGCCTCCAGTATAAAACAGATTCTGCGTTTTTATATGCTATTTTTTATTTCTGGTATTTTACTTTATTATTATTATTATTATTATTATTATTATTATTATTATATGCCCTTTCTTTTCATACATTTTTAGAACTATGCAAGTAGCAACTGTAGGATACCGCCACAAGCTTTGTGCCCATTAGGTAACTTCAGAGATATGTGAAGCAAATGTTTTTACATTTTACGCTGGCACACATTGAAAAGTCAGTCACAGGAGAAGCTCTTCTTTGTATTTCCTTCCTGTATGAACTGACAATATTAAAGGACCAGTGTGTAGGATTTAGTGGCATCTAGCAGTGAAGTTGCAGATTACAACCATCTGAATACGGCACAGCCTTTCCGAGCGTGTAGAAGAAACTATGGTGGGTGTGAAGCAGATAAAAAAAACACACAAGGCCCCATCTACAGCCAGTGTTTGGTTTGTCCGTTCTGGGCTACTGTAGAAACATGGTGGTTCAACATGGCAACGTCCATAGAAGATGACCCGCTCCTTTTTTACATAAAAAACAACAATTCCTATTTTTAGGTGATTTATACACTTATGAAAACATTCCTACGAAATAAATCCTAAATGTTCCACACTGTATGTTGCTCCAAATCAGTTTCCATCCGTAGTGTTTTTATCAGCGGTAGCCTCGAGGAATCTCAGCAAATATTCAAAGCCGAACCAACACAGCCTGTTTATAAAGCTACTGAGGCAACATGGGAATCAGTGATGTCAAACAGTGGCAAATCTCAAGATGGCTCTTATGTCTCTGATATGTGCAAGAGCCACTAAGCTGTTTCTTTAGTAATGCTCATGTTCAACATACTGGAATAATGTCCGATACAGTTTCAAATATGTGCACTTGGCACTATGTCCTGTGTTTATCTAAGCCCAACACTGCCACCTGTCTTAAAGACTTTTGTTCTTTTGCTTTTTCCCCAAGCATCTTTCCCCCTGTGTGTCTCCCCAACATAACCTTGTCGTTGTTGTATCTAAATGATACACATGTATTTATACAAATCGCACTAGGGCATCTTAAATGCATTTTAACACAGAGTTTCTAGTTATTATTTCCAAAGCAAAGGCAGGTGAAAGCACAGGGAAGTGAAACATAATAGTGAAATAGTTTTCATGTAACAGCAGCAGTTTGCAGTGTTTGGGAGCAAACATGGCCGAGGCTGAGTCATCCACAGATCAGAGGATTTCTAAAGGAAGGGAAGGGGTGATGTTTGGGGAGGATACCTTCGCTGCTCAGCTGTGGACTATGAGCCTGTAGCCTGAACTGCTTTTTTTTTTTTTTTTTTTTTTACATGTAAATCACTCTTACTTGCTTACTTATTACTTGCATTTAATTTAGCACCTAATGGTGGTTAGATGTTTTTAAATGTTTACACGGGTAGAAAGTCTCCCCCCTGTTTCTCCCTCAGGTGGTTGAGATGGTACAGTCCAGTCTTTTGTTCCGTCCCTCTTCTCACTCACACATCCAGCACAAAAACACAAACTCATCCTGCTACTGCTTTCTTTTTCTCCCCTGTCTATCTTCCTTTTCTCCATCTATCTGTCTGTCTCTCTGTCTGTCTGTCTTCTTTCTGGAGCTACTCCAGCCGCACTAGATTGGGAGCTGATAGACTATTAATAGCGCCTGTGGTTGGGTCTCCATGGTAACTGTGCTGGAGGCCAGGGCACTGGGGAGCTATTTTTGAAATCTGCTCTGTAATGTCAGACAGACGCCACTATGCTTTCATTCTCTGTCTCTCTCTGTCTCTCTCCTTCTGTTTTTTCCCCTCGTTCATGTTCACTCTCATCCCTCCTGTTCTCTGTCTCGATGTCAACTTACCTCTATCTATTTCTTCTTAGTCCATCTCTCCGTCCCCCAGTTTGTCTTTTGTCTTTCAGGAATAAACAGCTTCTTGGCAAAGTAACCGGTAGATCCTCTCACTGCTGCTCATTTCCTTTTCCTGTCACCTAGTTCATGTGTGATGCTAAAGCTGACTTCATGCCTGTGTGTAGTGGATGATGAAACTAACTAATTAAACCAGCAGCAGGAAGTTCATAGCTCCAAATGGCTTCAAATGGTAACTTTATGAAACAGCTTAAGAAACTTCAACTCCCAAGTATTAAAATTGAAATATATTTTCATGCAATGACATGGTAGTAAATTGCACCCATTGAGATGATTTTGACCATTCTGACCAGTCTGTGATGTTTTTAAGACATCCAAAGGTGAAATAAGTGATATGTTGCTTTAATTTTATTTTTAGCTTTGTATAATCCACCATCTCTCCAAATATAATATACATAGATTACTGGTTTGGTTGCATTTTACATTGATGGATCATCTAAAGTTGAAGTGAAGGTGTTTGGCAGATGGTGGCAGATGCTACAAATGCTCCCACCTAATAACTAAATGTCAATAATGCCGTTTCAGTACATAATACAGCAATAAATGAATAATAGTGCCACACACTTAAAGCTATCAGTGTTTGCTTATGGAGGCAAGCTGGATTTCTTCTTGCACTGCACATCAGTCCAAATAATCACTTCTGTGATGTTTATTCCCTGTTGTTGTTGTTGTTGTCATCCTGATCATGTCTAGGTATGTTTATTAGCTTTTGACACACATACTGGTGCATTTAGACATACTGGTCAGTGCTTTAGTGCTTTCTTTGGCTATTGAATGAGTAGGGAGGATGCATCTGCCCTGAAGGTCACCCACCCAGCAAAACACAATATCATTTATGTTGGTTTCAGTCACACTGTCAAAAGTTTGTGTTAGAGGCTTTTTCATGCCATGTAGAACCAATCTGCTGTACTTCATATGATATCCCAGCAGAGATGCTATGTATGAATATGAATGAACCTTTTATTTAACCTTTAACTTAAAAACACATGATGCTTTTTAAACATTGGAACAAGTTGTCAAAGAGATGTTGCTCGCTGCACAAAAGTGACGTTCGAAGTTCAAACTGTGGTACCAGAGCAAATCTGTCTGCAATAATGGAGCCACTATCTGATCAATATAGTTGTCTTATTTGTTGTTTTCTTCTTCTTCTCTCCTCAGCTTTCTAGACAAGATCGACATTGTTAAGCAGAGTGACTACACTCCAACAGATCAGGTGGGTGAATCTCTGCCACCTCAAAGTTAATATTACTCACACTTCATTATGCATGTATATCTATGTTTCCTATAGAGGTATTTCAAGACAAAGTGGGTTAGAAAATGTGGTTTGTATCAGACATTAATGAGCAAAAAACAGAGCTGTGTTATGTTATTTTCACTTTTATAGTCAACATTTTATTTTTTTTCAGACTATCAAAGTTAAATCTTATGTAGTCGTTGTACCAAAGTTGCCCTATGCAAGCCTTGAAATAGGGGCAGGAAATAAAAATCTTGTGTCCCAGTTTCTCTTAAGTTTTTCACCTGATCCAGAAAAAAAGGACACAGAAGCAATTTGTAGAGTGTAAAGCTTGCTCCAGATTTGCAGAGTAATCATTCAAGATCCTGTAGGATGTCTTTATGGTCTTAGAAACCGTTTTGTTTTCTAATAATAATATAATGATATAATAATTTCTGTTCTTTCTACCAGGATTTGCTGCGGTGCAGAGTACTGACTTCAGGAATCTTCGAGACAAGATTCCAAGTGGACAAAGTTAATTTCCAGTGAGTAAAAACTTAAAATAAAGGGGCAGTGAATTAACATGTATATAAAAACTGACTCATGGACCAGCCTAGAGAATCTAAGATGTACAGTTTCTCCACATGATGGCAGTATTTCACCTGCTTACACTAATGTTTGATTTCCACAGTATGTTCGATGTTGGTGGTCAAAGAGACGAACGCCGGAAATGGATTCAGTGCTTTAACGGTAACCGTATTCATTTCTGCTTCCTCTCACTTCCCTCACCTCGCATCTTTCCCCCTCGACTGCATCTGACGTATCTCTGCATCTCTCTCGTCCTCAGATGTAACGGCCATCATCTTCGTGGTGGCCAGTAGCAGTTACAACATGGTGATCAGAGAGGACAATCAGACCAACCGTTTACAGGAGGCCCTCAACCTCTTCAAGAACATCTGGAACAACAGGTGAAGAGAGACAGATACTCTGCATGTTGTTTCCTGACGCTCTGTAGAAGTAAAGATGATCGGGAAAATGCCTTTCTGTGTGTTTACACTGATTCCCACTTTCACAATGACAAGGAAGGAAGAAAGCTCTCTCAGAACATCAATGTCTGTTTGTTTTTTGGCTTTTTGCAACTGTAGACAGACAATGTTATTGATCAAGCTCAGTGTCAAGGCTGGGAACTTTTTATGAACTGGCCGGCTTTTCCTTTTGAAAATGATTGCATAACCAAGTGCTGGGGTTTCCTAGCAACAAACACAGCATAACACCAATCAAGGGTAGATCACGTACTTTATTTACAAGTTCCTGCGGTGTGTAAGCAAATAAAAGTTGCAGAACGGCGGAAAATTACCAAGATCTTTGGCAGCGTGTCTCGCATCACAGCAGGCATGGTGGTCACTGAGTTTAATGCCTCAGTTAAAATGTATTTATCCTCGTACTGAATCCAGACTGTCAAAACTTACTCCATCCTTCATATTGCGGGTTTCAATTGTGGAGGTCGTCTGAACTGTTTAGACTTTTTGCAGTTAATGCGGACATACTTTGGGATAATAATTTAACCAACTCCAAGCAGCGATTTTCTTTTTGTGTCCCTTCACACTCAGAAACAGTTTAATGGTTTAATGTGTGATGTTGATTCATAGTTGATTTGTGATGTTTTCTTCTCTTCAGGTGGCTGCGGACCATTTCTGTCATCTTGTTCCTAAATAAACAGGACCTGCTAGCAGAAAAGGTGCTGGCTGGGAAGTCCAAAATCGAGGAATATTTTCCTGAATTTGCTCGCTACACCACACCTGACGATGGTGAGCAGTTGTACAGTAGTACAGTTTTATCTACTTACACTTTTTACCTCATACAGCCATTTATTTAGACAGAAAGATGTCTAAACACTGTCCATATAAAGTAGCTGTAAAGATACAGCTGCCTTTTTTGTAAATATCTCCTTTAGACACTGCTTCTTTATTTTTGGAAATAATCTAATCATTGTTTGTAAAGTAGGGTGACCAGACGCCCCAAACTGCCTCAAATAGTCCCAGCTGGAAACTGTTCTCTGAAAAATACCAAGATGTCCCAGTTTTCCACCACCACCTGTGCCAAATATGTCCCAGTTTTTAAAAACCCCTTGCTTGTCACTGTAAAAGTTTCCTGAGCATGCAGAAACATCCCAGTGCTTCCACAGGGATACACCAGGACACACTGATATTTCTGCTTTTAGTGTGAAGAAATGTGTTTTTTTAACCTATGAAGCTCTTCATTTAAACAAATAAAACCTGTGAGGGACAGTGCATTTGGTGTCATTGACCACAAGAGGTCATCCTTGATACATACCTGTCATTGATGTTACATACATATTCACATCATAGTGTATTCCTGCTTACTAATAAATGTAAAAAAAAGCTAGTCTTTATCCTGGTTGTTGTATTTGAATTATTGATATCTGAAAGATTGCATGTTATAAGAAATTTGGTGTCATTGGCCTCTCTCTCCTCCTCCAGCGACACCAGAGCCTGGAGAAGATCCTCGTGTTACAAGGGCAAAGTACTTCATAAGAGATGAATTCCTGGTAAGTGCATAGGCATAGGTATGCTTTTATTCTTTACAGTATGTAAAAGAGTGTAGAGGGTAAGTATGTTAATAGTCTGTGTCATTGTTACGGTGAACGAATCCCCTAATAAGACCAAAACCAGCAATCAACTAACAAGTGTTGTCTGATATATCATATTCCTCTGTGCCATAGAGCTCCATTGTTCCAAAGCTATTGAAACGCATCAGTGAGCCACACTGTTGCATTGGGTGACATGTGTCTTCATTATGATCAGCATCGGCACTGTAGTTTATTTTGAGGTGATCCAATATACACTGACCTGCTGCAGCTGTAAAAACTCACTTGAGCACAAAAAGTGTATTAATTTGCAGCTGAAAATAGTGCCCAACGGGTGCACTATTTACTTGTGTTTGCTAAAAACTACTTTTTGTTTTTTTAGTTAAACTATATAATTGTGAGATATTTTGTGAGATATAAGTGTGTCACAGAGAGGGTAGGAGAATTGGATAGTGAGAGACGGAGTAAACATTATTTGTTTTGGTCTTTTTGTTGGATTTGTTGGCTATTGACAAGAAAAAAAAAAATATATAATAATTTTATAGGCATAACCAACAGGGCTCCAGCACAAAATGTAGGTGCACCCAAAATTTCCATTGCGTTGCCTTCAACGCCTTTTAAAGTTTTGATATGAAACGTTGTTGACCCGCTCACAAATGCACTATTTCCGGCCATATTCTGACCGCACTGCTGACAGTACACGCAGTGTATTGCATTACGTCCTTTGTTGTACCTCAGTCAGGGAAATTGTTTCAGCCAGTCCTGTCTGAAGGAATATATGTTGACCTTTTTAATTTGGGTCTCGGAGCCGGGCTCTATCCCAGACTGGGTTGTCTCCTCCTCTGGTTCCGAGTCTGATGCTGTTGCTGAAGGACCGGGGCTCGGTATCTCACCAGGGACCGAGAGCTCCATGTCTTGACGGGATGGACTCTCAGTAGTGGGGATGGATGGGATTATAGTAGTAGGGCTGGTTGTAGGCTTGGTTTTCTTAATGAAAAAACTTTAAATATTTCTGCCTCTTTTCATTTTCCCTCGTTTTGTCGAAGTCTTTTATTTTTCCGTTTCAGTTAGTCAGCTACTCTCACGCTCAGGTCGCGCGCAATTTTTAACACACGCAATTTAGTGGAGTGAACAGGACCACAGCCAATCAGAGGCAAAGACCCGCCCGAGCTCTGTCTCTTATTGGTTTAGAACACGATATGATCCTACCATGAGTGTGTGAGTTCGGTCACAGGAGAACACAGAGAGATGATGCGCTTGCGTCAGGTGCACCGGTGCGACCTAGAAAAATGATTAGTCGAAAATTGGAAACAGTTGCTGCTCTTGGAGAAAACATCAACAGTAAATCAGCAACTCTGTTAGTTTGTAACATAGTGAAATAGTTATTTCATCTTTTCCTTTGTCAATCTACAGAGGATCAGCACAGCAAGCGGGGACGGGAGGCACTACTGTTACCCCCACTTCACCTGCGCTGTCGACACGGAAAACATCCGCCGTGTCTTCAACGACTGTCGAGACATCATCCAGCGGATGCACCTGCGGCAGTACGAGCTGTTGTGATGGGAGAGGAAAGGTGTTCGGCCAAAAACACAAAAACACATCGGACTATGAAAAACCCTGAACCCTGAGTCTCTGAACTCCCCTCTTCCACAGAAGTGTGTGAGCTCTTGTGAAGGAATGGGGGCCAAAACACACACACACACACACACACACACACACACACACACACACACACACACACACACACACACACACACACACACACACACACACTTATACACTTACACACACACTTATACACTTAGAGACACACACACTTACACTTGTACACTTACACACAGTAAACACACCCTGAACCCAGAACTTCCCCTGATGCAAACTCCCTACCTGCAGTAGACAGAGCTATTTTGATGGAAGGGCTTGAGGGGCTAACACATTAACGGATTTTGATCTCCACTTTCAGCCATACTCCCAGTTCCTCAACTCTCATCATATATTGTCCCCATACACGTTACCTTCACTGTTCTCCTGAGTTGCCCAGGCTGGACTGTATTCCCTGCAGTGTGGAGGGGGTGTTGAGGTCAGGATGAAAACTGAGAGCGCTACTACTTCAGTGCAACTGGGAAAGAAAGAACTGCTGAATTACTGCAAATAGAGAATAAACATGTCACAACAGATCAGCTGAACACTGTATTTAACAAAAAAAACACAAGCACTGTGCTCAGGACTTGACTCAAACCGTGTACACCAATCCTTCCTGTCACTTACACACATCCATAAATCCAACCACGGGATCTGCTTGCACACTGAAACGTATCACACCTGCTTTTTACTGGACTGCACAACCGGGGTGGATCCGGAAAAGTACTGATCCACAGATGAGTGGCCGGCTCGTTGAGCTGTCAGCACAGAGCTTTGAGATTAAACAGACTAAGTGACTGGCTGCGCAGCCGAGCCCCAAGGAGCAGCGTTACCACAGACTAAACGGACCAGGGCGGGCGGGTTGTGACCGGTCAGTCCGCAGGGGGTGGGCGGGGGGTTCACAAAAAGCAGGACCGAGCCGATGTGAATTTCTCTGATGAGTCTAGACACATTTGACAGGGACGACGACAACAGTCCTTCAGCTTCTCCACAGAACTGTTTTGCCACCTGACTTTGCCTTGTTGGTAGTGGAGCAAAATGTGAGGAGGATATATTGAGTTTAAAACAAAAAAGAAACAAAAAAAAAAGCCAACTTTTATGGAACTTAACTATCGGAGGGCAGAAAGCATCCTTCTACAGTACAGTACCATATAAGTTAAAGAGAACTCTCATCTTGTCATGATTGACCCTGTTTTACTGTCTCCACAGCTGTTTTTGTCTGTGTAGACTTTTGTGCCATTGTGCCCTGTGCGCTCTCTTTCTTTATCTTTAACCTTTCTGTCTCTGTCATTCTCTCCTTTTTTCACCCCTCTTCTTTCTCCTCTAACCATTTCACTCACTCTCCACCTTCACATTTTCTCCTCTCCTTGCTCATTTGCGCCTTCACTCCCCACCATCTCCTTTCCATCTGCACTCCTACCTTCCTGGCAGTGCTTTTTAGTTTTAAGAGAAAATAAAATATAATAATCCTGGAATATAAAAGAAAAGAAGATTACAACAACAAATGGGACACTAATTATTATTATTTTTTACTCATGTGGTCAAACTGCCTGCTCGCACCTCCCTGCCATTCCTCCATCTTTCCTCTTCTCCCCTCCTTCCTCCCCCGACCTCTTGCTCCTTTGTATGTCTGTCTTTACTTTACTGCTGAACTATTATTCTTGTACAGACTGTAAAATGTATTATTTTGTACAACTTTATTGAAAAAATAACTTTTAGAAGATCCCTGTGCCTTGATCACGACTGTACGTGTGTAATGAGCTAAAGTGGGTGTCATACTGCGCTGTATAGCTTGGCCAATCCTCTCCTAACTCCCCGCTTCCCTCGCCACTTCCTCCTCCTCTCTCTCTTTCTTTATCCCGCTGTCTCCTCTGTCCTCTCACTCTCTCCTCGGGGACGGAGGACAACCATTCGTAGCTTTTGTAGTTTTATTTCTCTCCCCTATCCTCCCATTCTCTCTTTATGATTTAAATGTCTATTTTTGAATCCATATACCCCAAAAAGATAAATATATGAAATGTATATGGGTTTTAAAAAAAGTATTTTATTAGAATCAAATGAACCTTGACAAATTGTACACTTGATAGTGTGCGTATTGCTATAACTTAAATCCTTTCAACTGAAGTTGTGTTCAGGTTTCTTTTGTTTTCTTCCGTTGACATCTGCAGAGAACATTTTGAAGGGGTAAAGAAGAGACGACAGATGCAAAACATTGCTTGTTTCTACACAAATCTTATTCTTTTGCTAAAAAAGGCCAAAAAAATTACAAAAAAAGAAATTAATTTCAGTTTCTTTTCTGATGAAGGGAGTGGGGGAGGGGGGGGGTCCTCCTTCCCAGCCTTGCACAGCAGAGGCGGCCTGTACAGTATTAGCATCTCTCTCATTTCAGTGCCCTAGTCTTCATTTAATGTGTACATCAAATTATGGGTCTCTACTTTCTGAACAGAAGCTCTAAGAAATAAAGGTTTTTTTTTGGTGCAGACAGCAACAGGTCTGTCATTACACACTCACAGGCAACTCGTTCTCACATAAGCTGCATTTTTGAAATCTTATCCCAAGTTTTCCTCTACAGTCGGACGGGTTGGTCGTAAATACACGCCAGAGGAAGTGGAGTTTCCTCTTCGTTCAACAGTAATTTCCTCTTCAGATACACCGAGTCTGTATTTATTGTGATGACGATGAAGATTAAGTTTCTGATAGGAGGCCCTCTGGCTTTGAAGCTCAGCAATGTGGATACTTGGGATGAAAGTGAAATAACAAACTCTTCTAATTCCCTATAAAATGTAACTGATGTGCCTTTATCCTGCATAAAGGTAAAAAAACGTACAGTCTACGAGTTCAAATATTATTCTTGCCATGACTACAATTATAAATTAAACAGTTGAAGGGAATAATTTTATCTGAAATGAAAATTTGACAATTATTCATTAAACACAAACACACAAGTTAATCTCCATTATTTACTCACAAATTGTTAAAAATAACTTTTTCAAGACAAAAAGTTTATTTAACCCAGAAGACATTTGTTCTCTAATCTCAGTTTTTCTCCAGAAAGCCCAAACTACAGGAGATAATTCACTCCGTGTTTCATCTGATGTGGAGGAAATGTTGCTTTAAGTATACAAGAATACGCTTTAGGGTAAAGACGCACTGTATGCTGCAACCTAGCCACTACCTTACATTTATGTTTTATGAGAAGTGGAGTATGATGGAAACAGAAGCAGCAGGAGCAATAGGATGTCTAGGATGGAAGTGATTTATAGAAATAAATGTAAACTTTAGTCTATTATTTACTGTAGATGTAACACTACATTCAGATGCAGCTCCATTACTGATTTACTTTGTGTGAACCTGCAATAACCAGGGGAGCAGACGTAGACTGCATTCAGATCAGACACCATGACTGATCTGTCCGCAGGGCTCTGTTCGAGGTGACGATACTGAAGACAAATGAAACAATTTTAACTGTAGCTCATGAGGTAGTTGCCAAAGGGATTTAAAAGAAAAGTTGGGGGCTAGAATATCAAATATACTGTGTTGGTGTGGTTTTAACTTCTACCAGGGAATTTCTGAGAGGAAGGCTGTTCTTGGAAATAACACTAAACAGAAAGAAAAAGGTTTAATTCCAGGAAATTAATCATGAATCATGACTGCTGTGTCTAAAAGAAACAAATTGATTGAAAACAGCAGCTCGTTCATGATTCCTGTGAGACTCTGTGGTTGTTGGACTCAGACAGAGGACGAAAGTTTGATCCCTCATACTTTTGTACTATTGTGTGTTTTTCTTCTCGGAGGTAGTGAGAGTCAGCTGGAGCACTGGGATGGATCTGACCCCTCAACCTGAGGGAAATGTAGGGGTGTGCTGAAACCACTGCTGTGTAATATGTAGATAGAGTGTGTCTTTAAAGTGTTGGGTAAATCTAATGGATTTCTGACTTTTATTTGGTGCTATGATGATAATAATACAACTTTATTCTGTTCATTCAAAGATATGAAAACATGAATGATAAAACACTAACATAAACAAACAGGAGTACATGAATATAGGTGGGGTTCAAGGTATTGGAGGTGTCCATAGAGGGCTGTGGCTGCTATTGAGGAGGACACTAGGGTCATGTCCTCTGTTATTAAAAACAGTGGATATTTTGTACTAGCAGTATTTTTATTGTCAGCGTGTTTAAATTTGACCTCCTTTATGTCAACAAAATACATAAATAAAGCTTTCAGCATTTCTCCCACAGAGCGACACCATATACCATATCCCTGACAGTATGCAGAGGTTTGAAAACAGCATTCAAATCTTCATGTTGGAAAGATAAATTGACAGAAAGTCAAATTCAACAGTGAATAAACCAAATATTTGTGACCTTTCTTACGTTATGGTGGGGGGCGTCTATCACTACCTCAGTCTACAGCTCTGGTTCATATTCGTTGATGGTTTTCTGATTATATCCTCCCTGCAGCGTTAGTGTTTTAAGGGTTACCCTAATGAACGGGTGTACATTGTCGGTGTCATGGTGACAGATAATGTTTATGAATGTAAACGTCAACGTTCAAGATGTGAACGTTTCTTCTTCCAACGGTCGAACAAACCACCTGACATCCCGCAGCGGCCCCGCCCCTCGCATGACGTCGCCCTCCTCCTTCCTTCCCGTCTCTCGCTCCGCTGCTAGCGCCGTTAGCACTAGCAAGTTAGCCTCCAGCAGCTGTCGGTGGCAGTCAGTCCGTCAGCCCGTCAGTCCGAGTGGTGGTGCATTTGTAATCATCCTCCTCCTCCTTCCCTCCCGTAGAAAAACCGTGGACGGCCGGGTTGTTTCTTCGGGAGCCAGCTGCTTCACCTCTTCGGGCTACCTGCGGTAAAATATTGTTGTCCTCGCCGTGACGACAGGAAGAAGCCCTGGGACATGGCCAGACCAGAACAAGTGCTGGTGCTAGAGCCACAACACGAACTCAAATTCAGAGGTAACACTGAAGCAGAGGGCAGGGCCGGGGGCTAGGCAGCTAACCTGGGAGACCTTAATGATAGCCACTGTCTCGATTTCTGCATTTAACCAGCTGGCTGACGTTTGCTGATGTGCCGTCATTTGTTGTTGTTGTTGTTGTTGTTGCTGGTGGTGGTAAAAGACACGGGTAAAGCTCGCTGTAGTCTGCGGTGTGTGTGTACGACAGCAGCGGCGATGACAGGTGAAACGACACTGTGTGCGACGATGCTAACCAGCTAGCTACCTAGCATTCAGCTAACCCAGCTAGCTAGCAGGTGAAACTGCTAGCTGGCTGTCATTGCAGCGTCAGGGCAGGCCCGCCGTCCAATTTCTCTATTTCACTCATTCGCTCGCTATGCTTTGTCTTTTCTCCTTTGACAGCATGTGCAAAACGGGGATGTTATCTAATACTTGACGTACGCCCTCTCTCCGTCTTGTTGCTAACACCCGGTTGCCAAGAAGAGACTATTCTAGCATTTTCTACGACCAGGGTGTCATTCCTCAGCCTTATTACTATGCTTATTTCACAATATGTAAGCTAGCAGGCTTTGGTTGAGAGCTTTGGCGTTTACTTTCACTCTGCAACCTGAATTCCTTTCCAGCTTTTCTATATCCAGGCGTAATGATTGTGAAAATACAGACTGAGCTGGTGTGCCGAGGATAATGGCTATATTCTGACATAATTGCCTTAGGGTGTGATATTGCTGTAGAAATGGGTCAAGTGATGTCCTGAGGTGATGGGATAGTGGGTTGTTCACTGATTGATTATTGCAGAGCTTTGGATGCAAAGATAACCCAGGAGAAGATGCATACACCCACTCAGTTACTGATGCCCAGTGCCTCTGATTAGAGCAGAAAGCACAGTGAGGTTGTTTGTCCAGTACACATTTATGAAACCAGTGTTCAGTTGTTAAGAGGTTGAATAATCCAGTCTGCAGTCAATGTCAGTAAACATGAGGGCTGCTTTGAGGGTGATCTACTTGCTACACAACCAACAACGTGATATTAACACTTAAATGCCACAGAAAAATGCCCATTTAGTAAGTTTATGGCTGAGGGCGGGGCATGAATAATAAAGTCCCTGCCTGCACACTTCACTGCTCTTTCCACTGTTTTAATGTTTAATGTGCAATGTTTACGGCAGGCTCTGTGGAGTCCCTGACAAACACTACTCACATATTTATTCTCACAGACACACAACAAACAAGTGCCCGCTCAGTTTTGATTTTTTTTTAACCAGGAATCTAAACCATGCATACACATTACAAATCCTTGTACACAAACTAGTGGACATGTGTTTAAAATATCAAACGCACACCCTTGTTGAGCTGCTGTGTTGTTTCTCTGTGTCTTCCCCAGGCCCGTTTACAGATGTCGTCACTGCCACTCTGAAGCTCACCAACCCCACAGATAGAAATGTGTGTTTCAAAGTCAAGACAACTGCGCCTCGCAGATACTGTGTGCGCCCAAACAGTGGCATCATTGACGCTGGAAACTCCGTCAATGTTTCTGGTTAGTAAAAATGTTTGCATCCCCTGAAAACCACACAGTGTGCACATCCCATTCAGAGAGCCGGGCGATGCTGATACAGATATCGGTATTTTTGACTTGGTGCCTTTAATAATGTGATTTTCTGTAGTTGTATTTGGTATCTGGGAAAAAAAATCACTACAGCTGTGGGTCTAATGGCTGAGCAGGAGAAGGCATTTATTGATCATTTCACCCAACAGCAACACTAAAATGAATTCCGAAAATGGTATCATTTCACTGTAATGCTGGCTATTACGCAAGGAGAAGACAGTTGAAGCTATATCAAGCTACAGTGATAATCAGAATCTGACATGAAATCTAGGCCCATATCATTAAATTGATATAGTTCCAGGAATAGAACAATAAATGCACAACAACCAGCCAGCTTGTATTGTGTTTCGGCACCAAAATAAATCTTCTAGCCTCACTTCTACAGCACTCGACCACTTGAGGTTCGAAATATTGTTTGACAATCATTAGGAGGCATATCTGTAAAATCATTGCAGGTGCCAGGTAACTATAATCTGCACAAAAAGATTGAAAAATACTCACACAATGCTATCTTCTTCCAAATTATTTGAAAATAAAAGAATTTGGAATGATAGAAAGTAGTCGGGTTGTTAAATTGGAGAAATATCATCATTATTATTATTATTATTATTATTATTACAACAGCTATCATGATACAGAGTAGGTATTTGTATTGAATCTAAAATAATGGTCCCACGCTCTTGTCATCTGCATTAAACCAAACAGGATTTGTTACATTCCCTACAATCAGAATCATTCCTCTTCCGTGGTTAGATGACCATACAAGATATGAAAAGTGAACATTTCAGCAGTAGTTAGTTCATGAGGAGTAAGCAGGTCACCGTGTAATCCAAATCATAAACCTGACTGACGTCTTTTCCTTTGCAGGTTGTGCAATAGTTGTTATGGGGCAATACAGGAAGTTAGTCTTTCCCTGATGTTCCGGCTCATTCTGTCATTGTTTTTGTCCACAGTTATGCTACAGCCTTTTGACTACGACCCCAATGAAAAAAGTAAACACAAATTCATGGTGCAGTCCATGCTGGCTCCGTACGACATGACTGACATGGAGGGAGTTGTGAGTACTAGAGCATAAACTATGATTTCTATGTATTTTTATTGTTTTTGAGGTAAAAATGTATATTTATTTATAATTTAAACTACGTGTCTGTTGACCTGGAGTTTTTCCTGCTGAACCACACTGTAGACATCTGTATCTTTCAGAAACCTACACCACGTCCAGAATCCAAGTATGAACTTACACTGAATGTTCTTCCTGTCTGTCTCTCTTTCCCTCTTGATGTTCTCGTCCACAGTGGAAGGAGGCAAAGCCTGAAGAGCTGATGGATTCAAAGTTGAGATGTGCATTTGAGATGCCTCTAGAAAATGACAAAACTGTAAGTCTCACACTTTGGTTAATGGGCATTTGTTGTGCTACTCTTAAGCATTCAGTTATTAAGTTTTCTCACATCCCCATCAGATCTACAAACATGGAAATGTTGCATCATGTATTTTAGATTTTAGATCTTAGAGTAAAATCACATTAAAACACATTCACATTGCATGTTTCCTTTAGTTTTTTCCCCAGTATTTTCTCAGTGTCCTACTCATTAGCATAACACCTCACTGTATCACCCATTACATGCTTATTTATTTATTCATTTATGATTTATTTGTTTGGACTTTCATCTCACTCCCTATCATGTGTCTGCACGTCTCTTCGCCCCCTTCCGTCCCCTCCCTCTACTCTCACCTCACCACCCTCCCCCACCCTCACTCTCTCTCCACAGCATGAGAGTGAAAGCAAAACTGTGTCTTCCTCTGCCTCCTCTGTTAAGACTGAGCACTCCGCTCTGCCCAAGTCGGCCAGCGCCTCACTGGATGACGGAGAGGTGAAGAAGATCATGGAGGAGTGCAAGCGGCTGCAGATGGAGGTGCAGAGGCTACGGGAAGAAAACAAACAGATAAGGGTGAGGTGCACAAAAAAAGGGATAATCTGTCTGTTTTCTTTCACCCTTTTATTTTCTACTGAAATGACAGAGGAAAAAACAATATCATTTAAATGAAGGCTACCTTAAAGCTAGAGTCAAATGTGTATTTTGTAGCGTTTGACAAGCGCTGCACCGTATGCGCCCGAAAACTGAGCAACTGTCCTAAATTTCTCTTAAATCATCCCAATCATTGTCTGAATGCAAATGAGGCTGCAGTTGAAGTAAAAGCTGCTCATATCCAGTGACATTATGTAACTTAAAATATTCAAATACTCAAAATATTTTATTATATATATTTATATTATTTATTATATAAGTTTTTCTGATATCATTGAGCTATAACAAATTCAGCACCAGTGGCTGGAAGAATGTTCATCTCTTTCAGGGTTAAGTCCAACAGCTTTTTAAATGATTAAATTAAAAGTTAATGACCTTTTCTTGCCTTTGGCAGAGCTTTAGTCTGAAGGCTTCTCTCTGCTGCATTAACCAGTGTTGCCAACTTTTTGCAGGAGAGTAACTTTTGGCTGCTTTCAAAAGTAGCAAGAAGTCAGTAAATAGCATTGTACGATAAACATTCGAACTTTCTAGAAAATACATTTTCTGTAAAAAAAAAAAAAAAAAAGAAAAATTCTACTTCATTTGAACTGTTACCTATGGGCTGTGGCCAAATTAATGTTACAGTTAAAGGAAAAACTGTCAGTAAAGTGTTGTGAGTTTACCGCCAGAGACTGTAACTGCTCTCCGTTGAAACCGCAGCAAAAACTCTGCTGTGGGCAGAACAGCCAAGCGCTTCATGAATGATCTCCTACCTGTAATGAACCTGAGACACTTTATCATGAACCCCGCATCATTAAAAAAGGAGGAATAAAACTAGGCCTACCTGTAATTTATATGACCGCTTGTGAACTGTCCTGTTTTGTCAAGTGTTTGTTTGTTGAGCTGTTTTAACTGTTTCTCTGACTCCTCTCTCTGTATGTCAGGAGGATGACGGGCTGCGGAAGAGAAAGGTGACCTCAGTGGCCGCTTCTCACTCCTCTTCCATGGCGACCTCGGCCATGAGGGACGAAGGCCTAAGCATCCGCATCCTGGCGCTCTGCGTGCTCTTCTTTGTCATTGGAGTCATCATTGGCAAGCTGGCCCTGTAGAGACACAGACAGACAGAGCACAGTGACGAACGGACGGATGGCGTGCTCGGGAAGACACGTGTCAATGACGGCAACGGGGATGTCTCCTGGGTTTATGTTGATTTCTCTTTCTTTTTTTTTTAACATTTAAGGCAATATCATGATGGTTTGTCTGGATGGAAAATAATTTAATGTGTAAAAAGAAAACGAAAGAAGGCGATCCCAAGTTAAACCATGAGTGCGAGCGTTTTTGTCACAGGTCTTGCCTTTTTCTTTCTTTTTTTTTGTGAAATAATCACCACCTCTGATCTGTTCTTTCCGTCCATCCCTCCTTCCTAAATGATCTTCCGCAACTTGCACAGATATCAGTTAGTGGTGTGTGGAAGTGGCTTCATGCTGGCTGAATGTCTAAAGTCTTTCATTTATTCTTTATTGATTCTCAAGTCTTCAAGTTCCTCACTCACATTGTCTATAAGAAAGCTCTAACACTCCTCTTCTGATAAATTTCTCTTCCACTTATTACTGAAAATCTGCTCAGAGAGGTGAACACAAGTGATCAGTGAATACTTTTTTTTTTTCCTGACTCAAACTCTATGTTTTGTCTTCTAAACATCGCCTGTAGAAGCCGTGTGTGTGTGTTCTTGATTTTGCCTCTCCTGCAAGAGGGCTGATGTGACTGCGTGTGGATGTTTTTATGTGAGGAGACCACAAACGGTGAAATCACAGGCTGTTTTAGAACGAAGGAAGAGGGGTGGGTTTGAAAACAAAACTGTCATCTGAACAGATTTCCTGTACGCAACAGAAAACCGGGGGTGGTTGTTAAAAAGATAAGACAAAAAACATTTGATCAGTTAAGTCGCTGACCAGACCAAGGAATCAGTAGAAATTAATTAAAACAAATATTTAGGGTTATTTGTTAAATTATAACTCTCATAATAAAGAATCTATGCTACACAGTGATCTAGTTCAAACACAAAGTTGGAATTGAGTTGAATACATCAGATTTTCCCAGTTAACACTTTGATTTTTTCGAAAATTACTTCCTCAGGTTGAGAGAGAGGCGCTAGATGGAAAAGACAAAAAAATCCCCCCCCTTCAAGCAGAATGAACTCAGACATTTGCAATATATAACACAGTATGTAACAATAGTTTTGGCCACCTTGTTTAATTTTGCCCATGGAGTACTGTATTCGCGTCCTCTAGTGTATTTCAGCAGATGTTTGCTTTTTCCTTATATTACCATGTAGCCACGATGCTTCTGTTGTTTATAATATTCAAATGCACTATATTCAACTGTCCACTCTGCAGTCTGCATGAAATGACCTGGATTTATAATTTTTATTATTATTTGTTTGAGTGTTGAAGTTATTTTAGCAAAACAAAAAAAAAATCTGTCTTTTCAAAAGGGACCATCTTGAGTCTGGTTTATCAGTTTGTGTGTGTTTTTGTGTCCTTTCGATTATCTTTTTCTTTTTGTTTCCTGTTGGGCTCTGGTGGTTGTGAGATAACTGAGACAACACAGCTGTATTATCTCGACTATCACATGACCATCTAAGCAGGTTGTTTAAAAAAAAAAAAAAAAAGGAAAAAGAATAAATATCTGTACTTTTCGTTGCCTGAGGGAGCTCGGGGAGCAGAGAAGTGGGAATGTGGGCGGCTGGGAGGAGGACTGACCTGTGAATACACACTACATCAAAGAGAAAAAAAAAAAGGCATCAGCGCTTCAGACCACACATGCAAAGATACAGTCACACAACAATGTAATCACACAGTAATTGGATACTCTTTTGTATGTACATAAAAATAAAAAAGACTTAAAAAGATAACTGGCAAAGTTATTAACATACTGTAGTAAAGGAAGAAAATAATTGAACAACCACCATGGATCATGTAGCATCATAATGAATTAAAATACATAAACCCCCAACTGTCTGCTTCTGTGAAAAGTTTACTCTTTTTTTTTTATCATTTAGTGTGTGTATGTGTGGTTGTGTAACAGAATAGTAAAACAAGTATCTGGGGTGCAGAACCACTGAACCAGTGCTGTTATAGAGGGGATATTCAACTAAATGTTAGTGCTCTAAGTGAATTAAAGGAGCACCCCACTGACTTTACTCAAGATCAGGTTACTCTTCACAAACTTTAATAATGTCTACTGTGTCTCTGAAGGGAGCTAACAAAGTCACCATAATGTCATCGTAATTCGGGGCTTTATGCTACGAATTCTTAACAGAAAGCCTCTGTTGTAAAGTGGAGTTACGGAGACGTGGCCCTTTACTAGGTAGGGAGGGTCCAAAGTAGGAAGTGTTACTTAAGGTTTGACCCACACTAGTGCATTTGACTGTTCTGTATAACTTTATAAGTGCTATCCTAAATTGCTGGAGTACCCCCTTTTTAAACCTTATAGATCCCCACCCGACATTATAGGACATTTTGAAACAATTATTTTGTTCAAAATCAAATTGATTACATTTAGTCACCTACCACATTGAAAATTCAATAATCTTTAAATACGTAAATATTTTTCTTTTCAAAAGTTTAAATGCTGGATGTCTTCTTGTACACTTAAATATATATATATATATATATCCAGATACACGTCTCACACACATCAGTGAATGTAGAACAACATTCAAGTATCAAACTCTGCACAGTGAAGCTCAAACATCTAAGTGAAGTGACAATAATAGATATTTGAGTGGAGGGGGTCTTTAACGCATTTACACCTCCTAACTATCAGATCAGAAAGGTTCAGTTCAGTTGTATAGTGTTAAAGAGCGTGATAGATATTATATAAAGTAAACTTGTATATATAGAGGTTTACAGAACTAAACTTCAGGTTGCAGGTTTTGGATAATAAAGCAATAATGACAAAGTAAAGAGGGTTTCATAACTGCATTAAAAGCCCTGCAGTACTGTTCAGGGCTCCTGCAGGGCTCCTGCAGGGCTCCTGTTGTCCAGCAGATGGAGACAGAGATCCAACAAGCAACGCCCACCCCCTCATCGGGCAACATGACGTCATTGGGCCTTATCCAGGAAGTAAAAACATCAACAATCCTTCCAGCTTCCAGGCTAGGGCGAAGTGTCAGTGTTAGCCTAGCAGCGAAGTAGCTAAGCGGGTTTTCTTGGGTGTTTCACAGATTTGTTTTATTTTTTTTAATATATATATATATAATTAGCGTGTTGTAGCATCCCAGATATGTCGTTGTTAGGTAAGCTATTTGGTGGAGGAGGAAAAGGAGGAAAGGGACCGAGCCCACAGGAGGCGATCCAGAAACTCCGAGAGACGGAGGAGATGCTAACGAAGAAACAGGAATTTCTAGAGAAAAAGATCGAACAGGAACTGCAAATTGCCAAGAAAAACGGCACGAAAAACAAAAGAGGTGAGATATCAGGTTGTGTTTACGTACAGTGTTCACTCTTTATCATCATATTTCCTCTTTAAAAACCCTAAGCTAACTGTTAGCACGTTAGCTCACTTGGCTAACTTTCCCTAGCTGTCATATTGTTGGTAGCCTCACCTATGTTACAGTCACAGCTATCACGGTCGTGGCTGCCACCCGAGATAAGTGGATGTTTTAGTTGATTGTGTGTGGGATTTAATCATCTGATTAGTGATTCTCGTTGACTTGTTTTCAGTGAGGTAAGGCTGGGCTTGTCTGTGGCTGATGATCATTTTACATCTGATCGATCAGTGGCCATTTAACAATACTAAAGCGAATTATAGGTGAGGAAAGCGACAACCCAGCTAGAGTTACATCTCCTACAGCAGAGAGACTACAAAGATACTGGCTCAGTGTGTCAGGACAAGGGTTGAGCATTGGAGTTGCACATGTCCAAAGGACGTGATATGGCTGTCAGAGAGGTGGGCGTGTTTGCACCTTGGTCTGTATGAGTCTGTATAGAAACCTACAGACCTCCAGGGGTTCCTACAGCTGCCTGATACATTATTATACTCTATATTGTGTATATTATATATTATAAAGCCACAAAACAAATACAACGACCCCACAAAATTATACTTTTTTTTTTTTTTAACACCAGTAATTGGCAATATGGAAACAAAAGTATTACAATAACCAGAAGAGCATATACTATACATAACTACATATTACAACATTATCGCATTATAAAGATATAGGTGTGACCTGATAAGGACGAGGAAGTCAAACCTGGAATGTTGTTGACAAAGTTTCACATTTTGGCATGAGGAAAAAGAAAGTGTTTTGTCCAGTGGAGATGATGAATTTGGTCGGTTGGCTGTTGAATTAATTATAATTATTGTTTGTGTAAGAATGGACATTTTGGGCTGATCAACCGGTCACAAGAAATGTTTGGATAAATCCTCTGGGACCATGAATATCAATAGTGCATAATCTAAAAAGTCTTACCATGCATGAAAGTGTTGATTAAGGGTAAAATACAAGATCAGGGGGTCACCAACATTAGTGGCAATCTTCTGGCGAGCACAAATATCCAAAGCTACATACACACTAACCTGGCCAGAATGTAGTTTATTATGGAGAAAGAGAGAAACTGATGAACAGACTGAGCAATGGACCAGTGTTGCTACAAGTGGGGCAAAAAATATTGTTGTCATTACAATGATAGGATATCTATATTGCCATGCCACACGTTATAGTTTAAGTTATCCATTAAGTGAAAACTCACTGGAGGTTGATAAAGTAGCCGTGTTGCAGACTCTTTGTTGTTATAGTGCATTAAATAAAAATGAAGTCTCGGACGTGGTACGTACTTTGTGTTTGTGGTCCATAGTTATTTCCTCCTCTGACTCCACAAAGGTTGACAGAATGAGTCAACGCAGCATGACACACTCTGATAGTGTCACTACAACCGATCAGGTGTGAGTTAGTGGTTGTGGTCATGTGACTCCTGTGGCTGATTGATTTCTACTTTTCAGCTTTTCCATCCAGTCAGCCAAGTGCCAGAGAAAAGTTGTCCTCCTTGTTGATCTGTCACTAACATGGTACATTAGTCTGTGGTATGGATCTCTGTAATTTCACAGAGCACAAGATGTGGTGCTGACAAATGTTTAACCGCATGTATTCCGTCTCTCATTCCTGTTTAATGACAAAACAATCCCCATGATTCTCAGCTTTACTTCACTGTCATTGAAGTTATGTTTCTATGCAATCGGTCTATTTCTGTGGCAGTCTGCTCATCCTGACTCCTTCCCTTCTGACTGTCTCTACTCAGCGGCTCTGCAGGCTTTGAAAAGAAAGAAGCGGTATGAGAAGCAGCTCGCTCAGATTGACGGCACGCTGTCGACCATCGAGTTCCAGAGAGAGGCTCTGGAGAACGCCAACACCAACACTGAAGTGCTCAAGAACATGGGCTTCGCTGCCAAGGCCATGAAGTCTGCCCATGAAAACATGTAAGAGCGAGGACCCAGTCACTGATTAAGTTCTTTACTATTTGACTGATCTATTGGACTTAAGCCTGGTACTTCTTAAAGGTCCAGTGTGTAAGTGAGTATCTATTTCCAGAAATGGAATATAATGTTCATAGGTATGTTTTCATTAGAGTATAATCAACTGAAATTATAGCCTTTATTATGTTTTTATGAGGGTGCAGGTCCTCTCCTACAGACTGCTGTGTTTCTACAGTAGCCCTTTAATTGCCTTTATGGGATTACAGGGAGAGTAAAGAAAAAGATTCCATCTGCTATAAATTAATAGAAAGATTATGAGGAACAGCTTTACTTCACACAGAGGATTTGACCCATATTCAGTAATAACTCCCTAATCCAAACCAAACCCATCAGCACAAAATGTTGTTTGAATCAGTGATTTAAAAAACTAATAATAAGGTCAGCGGGTAGAGCTGGCGACCCATGTACCGAGTTCTGCGGCGGCCCAGGGTTCGAATCCGACCTGCGGCCCTTTGCTGTGTGTCATTCCCCTCTCTCTCTTGCCCCCCTTTCCTGTTTGTCTTCAGCTGTCACTATCATAAAGGCAATAAAAGCCCCAAAAATATACTTATAAATAATAATAATATGAAGAATATATTATAGTCCGTTCTGTTTTACTCACACGTATCCTCCCCTGCGTATTGTTTCAGGGACATTGACAAGGTGGACGACCTGATGCAGGACATTACAGAGCAGCAGGAGCTGGCCCAGGAAATCTCTGACGCCATCTCTAAACCTGTCGGCTTTGGAGAGGAGTTTGATGAGGTGAGTGATGATTTTAAATGCAGATTCTGAACTGATTCCTGCTTTAAAACGGTTGGCTGTGTATCTGCTAGTGTCTGATTTATTTAGAGATTTACTGTAAATTGTGTCTCAGGCTAATCTGACACTACAGAGCTGTCACACACTTGACACACTTGTTTTTTTTCTGTGTTGAACACACAGTAATAAATGATGGACTGATAGTACGACAGGGTAAACCCAGCAGAGCAAAGTTCAGCATCATCCTTGATGCTGTCCAGTATTGTTTAGTAAGCCACCAGGCTAAACACAGTATGTTGACGTCTGTGTTTCTTGAGTCATTGCTGTGGCATTAAGGCTGTTGAATCAGCCTTATTTTTGAATGGTCTTATTCATACAACAACCTCACCACAATTATGGTGTTGGGTCATCCTGGGATAATATGGCTAGAAGAATGAATCCCCTCTATCTCCAATTCCGAGTCAACTGACTTATTTAAGTTTAAGTATTTTAATTCATCTCAGACACATGAGCTTAGGACCAGATTATACCACCCCTAAACTAACTGTTGTGTGGTATGCATTTGTTTGTGTTTGTCCACATCTGAAAGTGTTTGCTGTCTTTCTCAGGACGAGCTGCTGGCGGAGCTGGATGAGCTTGAACAAGAGGAGCTGGATAAAAACCTGCTGGAGATCGGGGGATCAGAGAACGTCCCCCTCCCCAACGTGCCTTCATCTTCATTACCTTCCAGACCTGGTAAGAGAGCAGAGAGAGAGAGGCAGAGAGGAACAAATCCCCACACAGAGCCAGATTTTAAGTTCCATCTCGAGTCCACAGCCGGGCTCCACGATCAGACTTAATTATCGGCTGAAATTCCATTATTAGAACTAATCAATCAGCCGACCAATATAGGCTCCTGAGAGTGGTCTCACTCTTCTCTTCATTTAACTCCCATTAAACATTTGTTTCCCAGGTTCTGATCCTGAATTCAGTTAACAATTACTGTACCAATTCATTCACATCTCTCACAGCTTTTATTTCTGTCTTTCCTCCTCTGCCCCTAAAAGCCAAGAAAGAGGACGACGAGGACGACATGGAGGACCTGCAGCGCTGGGCGATGGAAGCCATGTAAACGCAGCATCCGCCACATCATACCTGCATCAGAGAGGGAAGAGAAATGAGCAATGGGGGAATGAATGGACTGAAAGGATGTTGTGTATGAGCGTTTTTGTGTGTCTGAGGAGAGCCGACCGTCTACTTTATGTAACACTACGAAAAAAGCAAAAATGCTGTAATCTTTCTTTACCCGACACTTTCACAAATATAGACCCCTGGGTGCTCTGCAATACGAGCTGGGGCTTTTATTTTGAAGCTCTATCACTTTACCTTGGCAAAGTCACCAATTATGTTTACCCTCAATTTTAATACAATACTAGCACTTCGTGGTCCCTGTGCTGGGCGGGGCTATTTCAGCGTCCACAGAGTTCATGTTGAATTAAATACCATGAGCTCTGTGGTGCGATTAAGGAGTTGTTGTCAGAGTTGTGTTACAGTATACGTGGCGTTACTGACGTCACTGGATAACAGGGGATTTTTTATGAGAGCTTAATCCTCTAAAGGTCATATATTTACCTGTATTTGTGGCGTTAAACTTGCTGGATGTTTTGTTTTTGTTTGTTTTTTTCCCTTCTTGACAAAAATAACAATCGTTTGCTCTCTTGTTTTTTTGTTAACCGCTCTTGAAAATAGGAGAACAGCTGAGCATGAGCTGGGTGAAGAAACTACGAGCTGTGTGTTTGCCAGAGTCCGAACATGTTTCTTTTGTTTCAGGCTGCGTGCTTTGTCCCCCCTTTCCCCCCCTCCTCGCCTCCTGTCGCCATTTCAGCGACTTGTCCCTCCCTCAAAGGCGTTCTCACCAGTGGTTCTTGTTATTTGGTGTAAATATCCCAAATGTGTCTCTTTTTATATACTGTATCTCTGCCGTCACTGAGAGGATCTGTCGAGGTTGTGTGAAGCATGCAACAATGGGGAAATGACAATACAGATCACTACGCACGGCTAGAAAAGAGATGTTAGACCTAACACTTTCATCCTGCTCTGTCTGTCTCGGTCCTTCTCATAAGGGTTTTTGTTTCAGATTGTATAATGTTAAAAAAATTATAATAATAAACTATTGTCACACCTTATTAACTGCATCTTGAAGGAGCTGGTGGTTTATAAAATATTAGATTATAGTCAATCTACAACATCAGCGTTTTTTTTTTTAGTTGAAAAGAGTTAATTCATTTAGTTTTTCAAAGTCATGATGTACATTTTTTACATAGAAAAAAAAAAACATAACACAAGGACGGATGGACAAGCATGTTTGCATTTCTATGTTTTATTTATCCAGATGAGAATATTATTTGCAAAATCATTAAAGGTTTTCAATTCTTTTATTGTAGTGGAAGCTTTATCTTTTGTCGTGGTCATCTTGTGATATCAGTATATTCAGTGTCATAGTCGTCACCTGCTGTGTAGCCATGCTGGGAAACTCCTGTGATATAGAATATGATGAGTTTTATAGACACAACAACAGGTGACTCTGTCCAACCAGCCGCCCAAAATCCAAAGATATTCAATTTGCTATCAAAGAAGACAAAGAAAAGCAGCAAATACATTTGAGAAGCTGGAACCTTCAGAAAACATATTCCAATAAACTTTCTACCAAGTGTTTATTATTAGGCAAATCCTTTCAATTGTGATAAAAATAAAAACAAGCAAATAAGTAGGTCATTGTTTACACAAGACAAGGCTTTACTATCAGACAGACATACTGTACAGGTTCTGACACACACACACACACACTGTAACATCTGGTAACATAATAACACATCACTATAAATAAGCTGTTAACTTTCTGTCAAGACCGAGAGGAAACTGAACTAGTCTACCTCCACAAACTCTCAATGTTTGCTGCAGTTGTTCTTGAACACTCCCCCAACGCGAATGCGGCGTCGCAAAGTACTGACGTCAGGATTCGGCGACTTCACGCTTGCGTAGTGCGGCTCCAACGCTGATGCAAGAACTGTTCGGCGCAGCGGTGTGGGACTGATCGAGGGACAGAAAGTAGCCACAGTTCAGACACTCTTCAGCCCGCAATCATGTCAGGAGACGAGGTGAGTGGTCTCGGGTTGTCCGCTGTTCAGTCTCTGTTGCTATGGAGACGTGTTGGGTGAAATGAGTTGGGTTTTCGGACCGGATCGGTGTCGAGGATGACTTTGGGCCTCGGCTCTGCTGATCCCCTCCCTGTCCGCTCTCACATGGCTGCAGCCTCGCTAACAACGGTCCGAGCCGCCCGAAAACAAGAACGTATCCAGTACACCAGCGTATCACGATCTACCGCACCGTCCACTTTACTAATACTCACCATGGCTCTTCAATCCGCCCTGATACCGCTGCTCGACACCCTCAAAGGAAGGGATGAAGTTAGCTGGCTAGCTAGTTAGCGTTAGCCGGCCGTTAAGTGAGCTACAGTGCTAACAGTGCTAACGGCGCTAACGGTGCTAACGGTCTAACGGCTCTAACGGCTCTGTACAGCAGACACAAAAAGCTACCAGGCTTTAATGCTAGCTCTACATAGCCTACATGGGCTTTACACTGACACAGAGGCGTGACAGAAATACATTGGAGATTTATGCGGGTCAGCATTATCATTATATTGTATTTAGTGCAGTCACAGTTTGAGACGTAAGTTGGTGTGTGAGTGTGTTTAGTTGTTAAACTGGTTAATTCTCATTATTGGTTCCTCTGAGCACGATGACACACCAGGAAGGGACATTCAGAGGCTGAAGAAAACCGCATCACTTTATTGAGACAATAAATCATAATGTGTGTATCATAATATCATCGTATAACCAAATCCCTGATCGCTTCAAGTCTCATATCTGATCATCTAATTATATGAAATATATATATATAACGTTATATATTGATATGACTTACCATTAATCTGTTATTTTCTTGATCAGTCATTTCATCCAATTATTAGAGAAAATAGTCCAGATTCCAGCTTGATGTCTTCACATTGCTTATTTCTTCTGACAGTCCAAATCCTAAAGATATTTGATGAGCTATCATAAAAGACTAAAATATGTTTTTTTGCCTTTTTTTTCTAAACATAATTTAAACAGATTATTTTTCTGTGGATTGACTAATTGATTAATTAACTGATTGTTTAAGTTTTAGTTACTTAATAATGTATTATATGAGCAACAGCACTTAAACTTTGTTTACTTTTCCCAGTTGGCTTTGATTGGTGAAAAATGGATGACAAACACACTAAAATGGCATGTAGTCATAGTATAAGAGTATAATCCACTCTGAGGTGACCTGATGTATGAAAATAACCAAATCAGCAGAGGAGATGTCCTTCTCCTCTCCCATATGTGGTATTTCTGCAAATCAAAACACATCAGCTTGTAACTGATCGAAGTGAAACACATTGAAAATGAGAAAAATGGATACAACTTATTTGAAGACATTTTAAGAAAAACAAAGGATGTTTTTTTTTTTTTACGATCCATTAAACATCTGCCAAAACATGAATATCAATAATCACAAATTATAGTTGACGTTGGCCAGAAGGAAAGTGGCTGACCATGTTGAACTGTACAAATTATCTCCCGCATCGGTAAATAAAACAGCTGGAAACATATCGCAATAGAACCATCATTTCATAATCTTGCCACCAGTTGTAAAACTTTGTTTTCTCTCCTCCAGATGATTTTCGATCCCAACATGACCAAGAAGAAGAAGAAGAAGAAGAAGCCCTTCATGCTGGATGAGGAAGGAGGAGAGGGAATGGGAGGAGAAGAGGCTAAAGAGGTGGAGGCGAAGGAGGCAGAACCAGAAGCTGGAGACGACAAGGAGATGGATCTAGATGAAGATGAAGGCAGGAAGAAAGGTTAGAATGAGAATACAGAGGCTCCGACTGAAAGCTCTCGTTAAAGCAGTGTAACAAATCGAATATGGTATTCATAGGTATGTTTTCATTAGTGTTTAATCACCTGAAAATAGGAATTGTCTTTTAGTTATTTAAGAATGAGCCGCTTAAATCTACAGAGTCTGCCAGGTTTCTACAGGAGCCCAGAACGGACAAACGAAACACTACTTATAGAGCGCCTTTCTCAAGTTTCACACTAGGAAGGCGAACAGTATTCAGTTAGTTTCAATCTGCAGGCTTGCATTAAACTGCAATTAAGCAGTGCTGTTTTGTCTTCTCTAGAGCCGTCTGATGATTTGAACGACCTGAACTTCTTCAACCAGAAGAAAAAGAAGAAGAAACCCAAGAAAGTGTTTGATAATGATATTGAGGAGGGATTAAAGGTCAGTCACTGCCACACCACAATCATTTTTTCTTCTTTCTTTGCTCCTCATTACTGGTCGCTTGTCTGTTTCTATTGGCTTCATCACCCCCTCTTGTTCCTACCATTGCTTTCCCATCACTCTTCCTTGTCTTAAAAACATTTACACGGTCATTGCTCACCGTCTTCTCATTGGTCCAAATCAGGAACTGAAAATTGAAGGAGAGCAGACGGAGGTGCTGGAGGAGGACAACCTGGACCTGATGCTCCCTACCAAAAAGAAGAAGCCAAAGAAAGTGGACTTCGATGAGGGAGAGTTACTGGAGAAGGATGACGGTAAGAATAAGTCACAAGACATCTTATCAGTAAAGAACTAAAGGAAGACGTGTGTAATAATACTTCTGTATGATGTGTTTCCAGCACTGGAGGACGACGAAGGGAAGAACAACGATGGAATCTCATTCAGCTCCTCCACAGGACCCGCCTGGGCCGGCACTGAAAGAGACTACACTTACGATGAGGTAGGACAGCTGTACGCAAACAGCAGACAGAAAACCAAGACTCCGCTGTAAACAGACAACTTGTTTGGAAATTGGAAAATTGGTCTTTTCATCCACTTAAATGTTGTATTTCCTGGTTGTGTATTTATAAGAGGAAAAGAAAGTTGCTTAAAATAATGTAACGTGGTGGAAGAGGAAGGTATCTCGGTTTTTACCATTAAGTATTACAAGATGCAAGAATACAATAGCTCGTGTTCTCCTGGAATACTGACGCTCTTCTACCCATTTATATACAGATATTTGCCCTGTATTGAAAATCAGTGGACATGTAAACCAAAAAGTTAACTATTAAAACATTTAAAGTTCGTATCCTGGTGTAAAACAGTCGGTGTCAACTGCAGTTGGCGTAACTCTTCATCTGTCTCAGCTCCTGAACCGAGTTTTCAACATCATGAGAGAGAAGAACCCGGACATGGTGGCCGGAGAGAAGAGGAAGTTTGTGATGAAGCCTCCTCAGGTGGTCCGAGTGGGAACCAAGAAAACCTCCTTTGTCAACTTCACAGACATCTGCAAACTGTAAGCCTCGTACACACTGACCCCTCACACAGTTCACTTTGATACGTACTCACCTGAAGTTTTTAACATGGAATCTACAAACTGACCTTTCATGTACTCCATCACAGGTTGCATCGTCAGCCTAAACATCTCCTCGCTTTCCTGTTGGCTGAGCTGGGAACAAGGTAGGTTTTTGTATTTACTATGACGAAATTCATGAATAGACTAACTGGATTTTGTGTCATCTTTAGTCGCTAGTTCTCTGTAATGAAAGGAAACATTTCTGTGTGCACTGTTAGGAGACTTTAACTTGTGTTTTCTTTCGTTCAACAGTGGTTCTATAGACGGAAATAACCAGCTGGTGATCAAAGGCAGATTTCAACAGAAACAGATAGAAAATGTGTTGAGAAGATATATCAGTAAGTGGCGATTAAGCCTTTTATTTATTTTTAAACTCAAATCTAATTCTTGTCAAATTAATGTTTTGGTCTGTTTTCTGCCAAACTGACTTACTTTCTGTGTTCAGTTTTGGTTCATACATTTAATTTTATTTCATTTGAAGAATGATATATTACATTTATAAAAACACCAACCAGGATAGATACCTGATCTTCAACTATTTTTATTTCTAAGGATTTAATTAGCTTAACATCATACAAATAGGCAACATGGCTTAAATAATAATTATGCAGTTACTAATTAAATGACAGGTCCCACAAAGTTCATCAGTGATGTCAAAATCAATTTATAATGTAAATGTAACGTATCTTCTATTAGGGGGTGGACGTCTCAAAAAAAAAAAAAAATTCTTATTGAAATTATTTTTTTCATTAAAATGTTGTTTTAATTAGTAAAACAGGCTTTGTTTAATAAAAGTAGAGCTGCTGTTTAATAAAAATAGGTTTGATATAATATAGCTTCGTCGTTCATCACACCTCGGACCAGAATTTATCACTCAAAGCTGCACTAGGCCTGACTAGGTTCAGAGCTACTTTACGTTTTGGTTCGCAACAACTGAAAGCAGTCACATCTCAAAAAGTGAGTTAAGGAGTTTACTGAGGTGCATGTGACTGACACGCTGGAGTGGAGAATAGAAAAATAAATCTGTGTCCATCAGGAGTCTGTCATTTTAGTGTAGTGAGTACTTTTTAATCAACTGTTTTTCAACGAGTTCCACACATACTTCTCTACCAAGAACAAAATAACTATAGAACTAAATAAAATAAATACAGAGAACTCCTGTGTGTGTGTGTGTGTGCTGCTGTGCTAATAACTCTTCTCCCCCTGCAGAGGAGTACGTGACGTGTCACACTTGCCGCTCCCCAGAGACCATCCTGCAGAAGGACACTCGCCTCTATTTCTTGCAGTGTGAAACGTGCCACTCCCGGTGCTCCGTCGCCAGCATCAAGACCGGCTTCCAGGCTGTGACGGGCAAGAGGGCGCAGCTCCGCGCCAAAGCCAACTAAAGACCACCTAAACTGGGCTCCCCCTCGTCTCTCGGCCTCCCCTTTCCCCCCCTCAGAAGGGTCGAAGCTGAGGTTGGACGCCCCCTTGATTCGCTAAAAGGACTCTCTGAATCGAACTGCGGGAGGGTTTGGCTGTTGTGTAGTCGTGTCGTGGCCTCACCAGGCAGGGAGTGAGAGAGTATCTAACGCTGACAGATGGGGTTCAGACACTGTAAGCAGATGATGTGTACCACATACACTGTTGGATGCATTTGATTTGTTGTCTGGCTGATGAACCCTCCACCACCTAGGTTGATTTTTTTTTTTTCTTCTTTTTTTTTCTTCTCCATTTGCTGTGATTCTTGATTCCTGCAAGAAAATCCTGATTAATATAGCTTGAATTCTCCCTCCTTCTTCTCCCACTTTACACACACCAGACATGAATATTTCCTAGGATAAGGAATACATTTCTCCATGCAACCAGCCAAATTGTAGTAAAGTTAAGTTGATCTGCTAATTGCAGCCGTGTGGCTCATGTGGTCACCTCTTTATTCTTTAATTCCATGTTGCTTAAACTAAAGGCTGTGTTCCTGTTTCTGGTCTGGCCTCAAATCACAAAACTGCTGGTCCAGAATTTGTTGCCCTAGCTTATCAAAGATAAAACTCAGTCACCAGGCTGGAGTTCATAAAGGAAGGTTTATCACTGTAACGAGTCTGACTGACTCCTTTTTGATCATTTTATAGCAGGAGATGACCACAAAGCCAGGCAGCTAAGGGCTGATAAAGGGGAAAACACCGTCTCACGACTTTTAATAGAGAGCTTGTGTGTGGGACAGACATAGAAATCATACAGTGTGTTTGTGAGTGCTTTTGTGGCATTGATGAGCAGTTGTGTACTTGGTTATTTCTTTCTGACACATTTGATAAAACACTTGAGAATCGGTTAAAAGGACCTAAAAAAAAATAACTGAATTAATTTTGCCAACAAGAGCAGTTTTCCTGAGCCAATGCCAGCCCCCTAACACAAACACCCACATGCTTCCCCCTATAAACAGCTTCTGAGCAGGCACCTCAGATCAGTCTCTAACAGGACATTATTTTCAAGTGTGATTACAGAAATTTACACCACAGGCTAGCCAGAATACGGAGAGTTTAAGACCAGTGATACTATATACATGATATTGGTTCTGTTCTTGTTAGAGAAGAATGTGGATAAGGAGGTCTGGTTTGAATCATTTTAAAACCTGGTTTTTACAAAAATAAAATATTCTACTCTCTCTCTCTCCATGACTGCTCTCTCTGTGCTTGCATCCATGTTGTCACTGGATCTAGTATGAATTGAACATTTATATGCATCTAGTTGAATATTCAGTTTCAAAAGTTAGTTGCAGTGGAAATATAACCATAATGACTCGAGTTCTCAGCGTTAATTCCAATAATGCATTCATATAGCTCAGCTTAGCCACCTTCTACCACAAAGTGTCATTTATTATGTTTTATTATCCATAACATTATTTTAACTCACTTTTGTTTATATTATTTTGTGTAGAAGCTGCTGGTAAAGTATTTATTTACTGTCCTAATAACTAATTGGACTTTTTCGAGGCACTGGCAGTAGAGTACTTTGATTTTGTTTGACTGTACTTCTCATTTTAGACAGGAGAATCATACTTGTTAGACTTTATGTGATGGTTCAGCGTGCCCCTCTGCTGGATCAGATTTTACATGCAGAGCACTAAGATCATAAAATATAATGTTATTTAACCCAATACAAAATGAAGTAGTAAGACTAGTAGTTTGTCAGGTCCACTTAAACCACATTCACATCAATATCAATTATTATAAGCAATCTGCAGCTATTACTAATGCTTACTGTCATTTTTTGGATACAAAACTTGTTTAAGTTATTTAATTTCCTCTTGTCAGTATGTGTAGTAGTATGTGTTTTATAATCCCACAAGGCACTAGCACATTTACATTCATAAGATAAATGTTCTGTTTTCAGTGTGTTCAACATAAAACAAGCAGTTTTTAGTGATCTAGACCAAAGCAACATCTTTAACATTCTCCATCTATCCCTCCGGATATTTTTAAGTAGACTAACTTCTTTTATTGTGCACACTTTAACCTTTAGTAAAAAGTTTAGTTATTAATTCCTCAGCTTCATCTCAAACCGTCGCGACATTTAATATCTGTTCTGTAAAATACATATAAATTCATGACAAAAACTTTCCAGATTGTTGTAAGAATGTTTTATTTAATTTTAAGTACAATACCGGAAGTGTCGTACTAATAGCTTCGCGCTGATTGGCTGGTCTTGCGCCGTCGCACACGGCTCGTTGGAAGAGAAGCTCGTCGCGCTCCCAGCAGCCCTCAGTGCAGCGGCAGCTAGGTAACGGACCGTTGGGGAGAACCGTCGAGAACAACGTTGGGCGTTAAATCATGCCTCGGGTTTATATCGGACGACTGAGTTATCATGTCCGCGAAAAAGACATCCAGCGGTTTTTCAGCGGATATGGGAAGCTTATGGAAATCGACTTGAAGAACGGGTGAGTTTAAGTTTTAGTTTTTGGGTGGGAACGCGACCGGGGTTAGTGAACGTTGCCCAGCTAGCATTCATGTTGCTAAGCTAACCGTTCATGTTAACGACGTCAGTGGTGCTACGGGAGCCTTTCACACTTTAAGCGAATATATTTCACCTTCGCAGTCGAGCCAGTTTGTAAAGTTGAGCGTATTGAGTGTGTTTTGTGTGAGTACTACAACTCTACTCTTTATTTTTTGTTTCGTTCATCAACTTCTCGTCTTGCTCGTGTGGCAAATGTCGCATGGCCAACATGGCGTCTTTGTGTTTGCTACAGCGCGGAGCTAACGGGCCGAGCTAACGACCACTAGCTCATTCCCAGTGGATGAACACACCACGCTGTGTGTGATTGGATAAAGTGTAGCTGTTTTACCCTTTTAAACACTGTCTTTCCTCTCCAGCTATGGATTCGTGGAGTTCGAGGACAACCGAGACGCCGACGATGCCGTCTACGAGCTGAACGGGAAGGAGCTGTGCGGGGAGCGGGTGATCGTCGAACATGCCCGGGGACCGCGGCGAGACCGAGATGGCTACGGTGGGGGTTACTGGGGTGGTGGGCGCAGTAAGTGCGGTCTATTACAAGATACCCTCTCTTCCCCTTCCCCTTGGGGTGAGGTGTCGATGTGGACTGCACAGAGAGCTGTTTTGTTATTTCTTACTTAAACTTATTTTGATGTTCAGGTACATTGTCATGGTTTATAACCAGCAGTCTTGAATCCCATGTCAATGTGTTCCCTTGCTACACGTTTACTATGGCTCAGATTGCATGCAAACTTAATTAGTTGCTATAACATTATAAGCAGTTGTACTATATTCATTATATATTCACTTTTAGGATCATAAAGTAGTGTGACCACATGGAGAAGTTCCTATGAAACAGGACTGATCTACATTCTCCTTATTCAGGAAGTCCAGTTACATGTTTTTGTGTGTTTGATCTCTTCCTGCTGAACAGTTTTCCTCAGTTTTAAACATCAAGGGCAGATGACCTGCAGGTTGTTGCTCCTCCCTAGTGATCACGAACCACCCTTGTTTGGTCTGTGGTTAATTATTGGGAAGGAACTGCAATATGCAAGTCAGTGCCCTCAAATAGCAGAGTCCATGAGTCTAGGCTGTAGAGTTGGCATTAGCTAAGATAGCTTGAAAGCAGGGCTTTCTTGCACACGGGTTGCAAAGTTCTCCTGGGTGATAATTAAAGTGGTGAGCCAGGTTTTGAAGGTGTGAACTTTCAAATTTGTTGTTTGCACCACTGAAGAAAGCTAATAACAAATGATCACCACAAACCTAGCTAGTGTAGCTTTAGCTCAATCATTAGGACTAGACTAACATTTTTATGTGAAATGTGTATTTTTAATATTGGTATACATTTTTATATTCAACATTAACAAAAGTCCTTGATGTTTCAATTTGAAAGAGTCCAGTTGCGGGCTGAGGCTGAGAGTCCATTGAGGCTAAAGATGACTGGCTAAGATGACTGCCTGTCCCGTTTGGCCTTGGCTTTCACCTTACAATGTGTGTGTGACCTTTGCCCCCCTTGATCCTTGGCTGACCTAACCGGAAGCCATGATGACAGCAGCCTTTTGCCAATAGACCAGGGGCGATGGTGAGGATTGCCATTGGTTTCTATGTTGACAGCAAACATAAGTGGAGCGGCTCTAGTAAAGAACTTGCAGTCAAAAGAAATGTTGTAAGTGAGAACTGGAAAACAAAATTTCAGACTGACACCCGGTCAAATATCAAATACCAAAAGATTGGTGTATGTGTTTCTTTACACCGTTCTTACTCAATTTGATTGAACGGTGTCCTTGACCACAACCTATGTGGATACCTCCTTTCTGTTTGTGTTACAGGGTTCAGAGGTCTTGAAAGAACATCACTGTCCATTTGTTTATGCAACTAAAGCATCACAGTGTGATGTACCGGAGTAAGACAGGCTCTGTATTGCTGGAAACAGATGCAGTGGTGTTCTTTGCAGCAGAGGACAACTTCAGAATGCTGAACAATACAAACAATACAAAGAGCCCATGCAGTGGCTTGTAGATACTTTTCTGAAGCTTTGTGTTTGAAAAAGGGATCAGAAGGACTCCTTTTAATAAGTTCAAATTTATACCCCCTTGGACTTTTATCTGGCAGTCACTGCCTTGTGTTCATTTAACAACCCAGGCCAGTAGTTCTTTGTGTCTCGGCCATTTTAGTCGTTCCTAACTTTTTTCATGTGGTGTTGTTTTTAAAGGTAGCGGTTACAGCAGCCGGAGCCGCTCTGGCAGGGATAAATATGGACCTCCGGTCCGTACAGAGTACCGCCTCATCGTGGAAAACTTATCCAGCCGCTGCAGTTGGCAGGACCTCAAGGTACAAATTCTGACACAAACCATTGTTTATCCCCGGTTAACTCTGCTGAATAATCAGACCAGTGAAGTGATTTACACAGAACAAGTGTGTCAGTATATTTTATTCTCCACAATTTCTGCATTCCCAGGACTTCATGCGTCAGGCCGGAGAGGTGACATATGCAGATGCCCACAAGGAACGCACAAATGAGGGAGTGATCGAGTTCCGGTCCCACTCGGACATGAAGAGGGCTCTGGACAAGCTGGACGGCACAGACATCAACGGGCGGAAGATTCGTCTGGTGGAGGACCGACCTCGCAGACGAAGGTCTGACTCTGGCAGCCGCTCCAGGTGGGAACACTTGACCACTAAATAATAACGTTTCAGACACACCAAACTCCTCTTTAACTCAGTGTTGCTAAAGAACTCACAACACGGATTTCTTCTTACACAAGATACCTTGTAGTTCTGTCTTTGACTTTGTGTTGTCATTCCTAGATCTCGTAGTCGCCGTCGCTCCCGCAGCAGGAGCCGCAGAAGCCGGAGGAGCAGGAGCTCCAGGAGTCGCTCCAGATCCCACTCCAGGTGAGAATGGATCTGATATGAGAGTTTAAACACAAATACGAGTTGTAGTTAAGGTACTGACATAGATAAGTAAGGTGTAGATACACTTTATTGGGTCCCTGTAATTAACTTTTTTAGATTGACGAAGTTGCACAAAACATGAAGTAATGTATGTTTCTCTTTTTCCTTACAGGTCTCGTTCCCGTAGCAACAAGAGACGTCATCAGTCCCGCTCCAGATCTGGAAGGAAGTCTCGCTCTAAGTCAGGAGAAAGCAAATCCCGTTCTCGCAACCGCAGGTCTCGTTCGCGATCCCACAAGTCCAAGTCGCGTTCACGCTCCCGCAAATCTGGCTCTCGTTCAGCCGACCGGAAATCTAAATCCAAGTCCCGCTCCAAGAGCCGCTCAAAGGTGAAGTCGGAGCGAGATTCTCGCAGTCGATCCAAGGAGATGTGTGGTGACAAGAAGTCTCGCAGTCGTTCAGCGTCCCCAATGGAGAACGGGAAGGAGGAGCGTGCCGCCAAATCAGCCTCCCGCTCCCCATCCCCACAGGAAGATGACCGCCGATCCAAGTCGAGGGAGAAACGTTCAGCCTCTCGCTCACGGTCTCGCTCACGGTCTAGATCAGCTTCTCAGGATTAGTGGAATCATAAACGAGAGGTGTTTCTCTCATTGTTGAGCTTGATCCCTATGCTGTACATATTGAGCAGTGTCGTCATACTGGCTTATGCTTCCTGACTTGTCTACTTTTCTCCTTCGAGTGTGCACTTGTCTTAAACATGAGTAGACGCAGTTTTATTAAGAGGATGCACCACAGTGACGGAGATACTTTTTCAGGATCAATTGTCACCCTCTCAAACCACCAGTCGTCTCCCGAATTATTTTGAAAATCTTTAGAGCTGCAACCTACGGTGGTTAGTCACTATCTCAAAAATGTAATCTTAATTGGTAAACTGTTTCTCACACCAGACTGTTAATTCAAAGCTGTGTGTAGCTTAGCGAAAATTAAGTTCTTTATTTTACTTGCAGCATCTCAGTTTGCAACAGATCTTGTCTGATTTGTTTCATACTCATCCAAACTGCATGGTTGTGGGAGAAAAGTAGCATTTGGTTACAGCATTGAAGCGGCTTCACTTTTTGAGCTGAAGTCTCACTAATTGCTTTCTCAAGGAATCGAGTCAGTCTCTGTTGTCTTGCAGCACTCTGAAATGCACAACCGGGATGCAGAACTGCATATTTACAAGAAAATGATATGGGTTTGTATTTCACGTCTGAACAACTTGCATTGTAGGTGGACATTTAATGATCCCTTTTTAACCTCTTGTACATAAACCATGTGATCAGCATCAGATGGATTTATACGTTTTTGTTGCCACCAGTGGGGTTTTTGTTGTCTTTTGTAACCTTGAGCAGGTGATCTGTGGAAGGCCCTTTTTACTTTGTGGGTTTCAGTTTGACTAGAGTGTCATGGCCTCAAATGCAGTGTCCCGTTTGTCTCGCATTTCCTGCTTTTTCTAATAGTCATTTTCATTTTTTTTGTTTTGTTTTCTGAGTTTAATCCAGGGGTTAAGGGTTTTGTTAAGCCTCTGCTTATTTAAAGTGTGCAGCTAGTACTGGAGTTTTTGTACCCAACGGGTACATCCATTCAAATCTCTTGAGATGTCGACTTGTGGGTTTATAAGACACGAACATCATCAGACTTGCTGAATGCACCCCCTCTCCATCTTTTGGAACAGATTCATATTTTTCCTCCATGCGAATGAGATCTAACAGAAAAATGTCCTTTTTTATTGTATGTTCAATTAAAGATCTTAATTAAAAATCTCACCGTGTAATGTTTCTTTGTGTCTGGATTACAAAAACCTTGACTGCAGTAACGACATGACCTATATCCTGCTAATTATATAATAAATGCTCTTTCATTAAGGGGGAAAGATGAACGAGATCAATGTTTTGCAGAAGCGGTTTATTTTAAATCTGAAGTAAAAACGACCCAACAGTTGTTATTGAACGCTCCCCAAACTAATCGATAGTCCACTACATTATTTTCACATATCGACCATCGCTTCAAGTCTTTTGGCGTTACATTATAACCGACGAGCGGTGACTGTACAGGGGACTCGCGCATGCGCAGTCGGAGTCCCGGAGCCGCAGGAGATAAGAGCTGGTAAGCCAAATTTCAGTTCCGAATTGATCTGCAAAAACGAATTAATTTGACATTTATAAGTTTGGTCTAATTGTAGCCGACACGAGCACCTTTTAACCACCTTCGTTGTTAAGTATTGTGTTTTATTTCTGAAGCAAACGCGCTTTGGCGTGATGGATAGTATTCACCACAAAGCTTTTCGTCTTGGAAAAAAAATATATATTCAATAATGGCACCCGTTTAATTATATTAATCGGGTTGAATACTTTTAAATAGCAGAAGCAGTTGCGCCGAGGGGACTAAAATATCTGACATGCTTAACGTTGTTGTGAGGTGAAAATGTTCATTCATTTGAGGTGCTGCCGGAATGGGTGACAGGGTTCATTTTTCAGTAAATGGGATTTTCACAGGATTTGAGACACTGCTTTTACACATTTTTTTTTTTTTTTTTGCCTCAAGGATTTCAGATCCTCCGCCATTTTAAGTGAAATGTATTTTTTGTGTGTGTATTTGGCGGCTTGTGTATATAGCCCTTTTTTTATTATTATTGGAGGTAATGGATGGCTGTTAAAAAGTCACACAGGGTCATCGTTGTTGATGGAGGAAGGCATCTATTATTCTGTAAAATGGCACTCTTAAAAAGTTATATTTGTTGGGGGAAATCTCCAATAAAAGTCTTTATCCTGTAGTTTTACATTTGTTCAGTCTTGATCAATGTGTCTCAGAGACATTTTAGGACAAAAATACAGACAGGAAATATAATCTGAGAGAAAAAAGTGCCTATTAGGTTCTCTTGTCATATAATGTAATATAATGTAAATGCGGAGGCCTTATAGTGCTATATGTTCATAAATGTTAGAGCAGTGTGGTCCAGCAGGATTTGAATATCTTGTATTGTCTGTTGTTTTTCTCTTCTAATAGAAGTTGTCCTCTGCATTAACATTAAAAAACATTAGATGCATTAAAAACATTCAGTTTTACGACTGTAGAAAAGAAAGAAAAATAAAAAGCAATACATTTTCCAGAATCCATAATAACTGTTTTATTTATGTAGCCCAACATCACCAATTTACGTCACAGATTTACAATCTGCCCAACAGACCTCTGTCCTTAGAACCTTGAGTCGGATACTTCACTAAAAACATTTGGAGAAAACCTAAACTTCACGGAGAGTAGCAGCAGAATCCCTCTTGCAGGATGGTTTTATACAGGACCTGGACCACAAAACTTCAAACCAAAAAACTCTACCAACACATACTGTTAGTGCAGAAGGAGTACCAATCCATCCCTCCAAGTATACGGCTCCTATTTACTATTTCAATGTATTTCTGTTTGTTTAGGAAAACATTAAGTGTGTCACATCCCCGACTTGGTTGTGCGCAGTGTTGGCAGATTGATCACTTTTCAGGCCACTGGAGACAAGATCATTTTTTACCCATTTGAAGCTATCCTCTCCACCTGGATGGATGTGTTTAAAATCAGTAAACAACCAAAACAAAATGAAGTGGAGGGGGCATCACAGACTGTGCCTTTTAAATGTAACCTTTAAAAACTACTTTCTAAATGCGCAAATATTCACAAATATCACAGAATTGTGGGAAATGCAATTTAATAAAGCTTTCATTTGGACCACCCACCCTCCCTCCCTCCACAATGTGTACTCCATGGTTACACCCTTGCTCACACTGTTTGCTTCCCAGCGCTCCGGAGTAAGGGACAGGGAAACCATTATGAGTGCCAAAGTGAACATGGAGGCTGCACCCAAAGAACCCGATCGCACCCCTTTGGACCCGGCCTCCTCGTCCCCCAGCGAGGCCATCCTCATCTGCGGGAGTGATGGTGTGGCCAAGAAGGCGCGGCCCCCGCCTCACACCACCACAGCTTTCCTCCTACCAGGTGAGCACAGGGTTTAGTGAGACCTTTCTTTAACCTGGGGATGGAGGCGTATTCCATGTATAGTGTATATAATCCGATAAAGACACTGATTCTGATCTACCACTGAAGGTCTGGTGTCACACTCAAAAGAGAGAGTCTGGATGGGAGCGGCTTGGTAGCTGAATGGTTACAGCACACGTCACATAACCCCCTTCTCTCCCCTTGTTTCCTGTCTGTCTCTCCACTGTAAAGAAGACTGTAAAGGCAAAAAGTACACAACATTATTTGCAAAAACTAGTTAAAAAAACTTGGCAAAAAATACAAGTCACAGCTATTTTCCTTTTCACTCACTCCTACAATGTTTCATCTCATTCACTGGGAGTATATCTCAGGACCTAAACCAAGGATCCTTAAAAGTCTAAATTAGGAATCTAGAAGCACAGATGAGGGTTTATGAGAGGCCCGTTGATTAACAAAGCCAGGATATGTTGGAAGGTTAGATTTCCCTGGATGATAAATATTCCTAGGATAAAACGTGACCATCTGGTCCCTTGATGGTTATTTAAGGTTTAACTAGAGTTGTTAAAGATTAGGCAAATAATTGATTATTTATTTTGTTTCTCATGTTCCAGCTTCTCAAAAGGCAGGATTTGCTGCTCTCTCTGTGTCACATATTATCATAAAATGAATATTTTTGGGGTTTTTTGACGTCAGCTCTGGCTTGTTTTCATATTTGACATTTCATGGACCAAATGATTGATCGAAAAAATAATAATAAACTGCGGGCATTTTGCCACTTTTGAAAGGGGGCATGTCAGAAAATGGATGAATGGATAATGAATATAATCATTAATTGCACCTCTACTTGTCACAACTTGATATAAGACCAAAGATACTGTGGTCAGAGCAGTCAGCTGCTGCACTGTCCTGTTGCTAGAGGATGTTTTATTGTTTAAAATGTATAGTCTATATATCTCAGTATTTACTTAACAATGACTTATTGATGTGAAAATGCAACATGTACGTATCCCCTTTAAAAGTTGATGCTTGCACTGGATTGTGTCAGTATAAGTCACCTCAAGTGATGTCATTTGAGTCAGCGTCAGTTGGCGCTGAAGACTACAAGAGTGAAAAACCAAAAAGCGTTCGAAAGAAGTGAGCTTACTCCTCATCTTGAGGCCAGCGCTCGAGACTACATTAGCGTTGCCATTACTCCAATCGACCAAACAGTTAGGGGTCAGGTGCACTGTGGGTAATGTAGGCGCCTGCTTGTGAGAAGAAAGAAGAATGTGTGGAATTAAAACAGACGATGTCTGTGGTTCTTCTGCATCATTGTTTTTAAACTGTCTGAGTAATGTTACAAGTGTGCAATGCGTGTGTTGGGTACTATGACGGTATATATGGTTGTGGAAGAAACACTGGTCTCCAGGTACACAGGCTAACAGTTGATCACACTACCATTCTGTACCGTGAGGTGAATTTGCTTTTCTGTTAAGGTTTATAGTGAGTTACACAAAGTATGTTAACAGAAGATTGTGATAAACGAAGTAGAAAGTTAATGAACTTGAATGCACCTCTCCCATCAGCTCCTGCTCCCGGCCATCAGAAGATAGAGGTCACTCCAGCTGTTGCCGTGGGAGACCCAGGTAAAGGAGGAAGGGCCAGTGAGACGGTCACACCCACCCTGACAGCACAAGTGGGCGGGGCTTGTAGCATAGTCCACGTCCTAGAGTGGAAGGAGGGGATGGCCATCCTGCCGAGCAGCAACCTCAAGGTGAAGTGATGTTTCTGGCTTCAGCACGTGTTGTAAAGACTGTTTAATATTTAGTTCCTCCGGGTGTAGCAGCCAAACTATCTATCTTCCCTCACAGTATCTTATTTAGAAAGGATTTCTAGCTATTTTTCATTTGCTTGTTTTCTCCTCAAAGAGCTTTATAGATCGTCCTGGTGGCTCACTTGGTAAAGTCTCATTGATTTTGTTCACACACTAATTAAATAAGCCACATCACTGGAAATGTCTATTCACAAGATCAACTGCAGAAAGATGACAATAAACAAGGTGCACATCAGTCAGATGTCAAACATCCACTGAAAAACCCATTACATCATCATTGATTAGGTCTGATATGATTTGTGGAGCAATTGATGAGTGGATTAACAGAAAATTAATAATACATTAATTAGTATTAGTAAATACATTAAGTCTTTTATAAAGTAAAAACTACACATTTTAATTATTAATGTCAAATGTGAAGATTTTTTCATATTTTGGTAAATTTATTTTTTTTCAAAAATATATATCAACAAACGCTATGTTGACCATTTGTCACGACCTTTGACATTTTTATAGACTTAACAATGAATCCACTCATTAAACAATAATCTATGAATAAAATAAAATACTGTAACATATTCTGAGATTACTGATGTATTTGGCTCACTACACAATTTAGACGTGGAGTTAATGGCTACATTAAATAGTGTCATTGTATGTACAGTATGTACCAGGTACTCATGATTTAATGTTCCTGTTAACCGATCACACAAGGAACTTGACGGGATGATAAATAATGATTGGCCAACTGAACAATGCAATATACCCATTACATCTTGAAATGAATGTAGGCAAGGACATTTTATTCTCAACTGACCACTGTCATGTAAACAGTGTAAACAATTAGAGCTTTATTGCTGGTTAGTGATAATCCAGTCCCAGCGCACTTACTGGATGCACTTTTAACTCACACGTGTGAAAGCACCCAAGACTCCCAGATATAATCTGATCTCACACCTGTTCCCTTTTAAGTTGTTCAGGGAAGCATTTTGCCACATTAACAATGAAAAGACCTGAAAAATTAAAATTTTGGGTACGTGAATTGAATTAAAATGTAACATTTGGATCAGAAAGCACTGGAACTCACCCAGTATAAAGGAGGATAAACCAAATTTGATCCACGCTAATCAGAACAATATCTTACTAAATCCAGACTCCAGACTTCTCAACTGGAAGAAACTAGACTATTTTGAAATAGTCCAATAAACGCAGGAATAAAGGGGTTGAATCGACGTGGTGAACATCAAGACACATTTTGACAGATGGATCCATTGATGCGTGTGTTTGTGTGTCGTAGTTCTGTGTGAGTGACGTAGGAACGCTGAGCACACTGATCACCCCAGGGACCACCAGCAGCAGCACTGAACCAACAGCCGGGACTTCTGGGAGATCTGCTGACGCAGAAAGTGCTCCGGCAGACAGGCCAGGTAGAGTCATGGTTACATAAGGCTAGTAACGTCAGGGACTGAACACAAAATACTGCAGTTTTTTAATTTTCACTGAAAACATTTCAGAACTAGAAGCTGCCAGTTTTAACGCCTTTAATGAAACAGGCTTTGTTTTCAGATGTACCACGTGTGCATCTCCTGTATTATAGCACATATTTGATTAGTAAAGCCTTTTCATGGAAGGAATAAAACATCTGAGTCTATTTGCTGGTGTTGCAGGTGTCATGCTATTTAAGGACTGTTTCTTTATATGGCTTCACTGTTATTAGAAGTATTTCACAGCACGCCCTTTCCAGTGATCATCACTTGTGTGTGTGTGTGTGTGTGTGTGTGTGTGTGTGTGTGTGTGTGTGTGTGTGTGTTAAGCAGCAATGAGCAATAATTACATCAGCTGCAGCAGAGCTCCTCTTAACAAGTGAAGAGAGTGCAGCTGCAGAAATATCAAGCAGGCATCACTCAGATGTGTAGAATAATCCAAATCCAGACAATAAATGGATGAAAGTAATAAGTAGTGGAAATAGTCAAAAATAATAATAGTAACCAGAAATACAGTTATAATGCCGTAACAGCACCCATGTTAATTCAGTAAATACAAATCAATGAAAGTCAAAGGAGAACCGCAGAGTTTTTTATTTAGATTTTAAATTTAAATCTGTATCAGCTTTCTATTAATAACTTCTTCTGTCAGATGTGTCAACTCCTGTCGTCTCCGTGAGAGGTGCAGCCGTGGAGCCAGAGAGGTTTGTGCCGGTCAAACCTGAAGTCCAGGTTGGACCGGGACAACAGAACCACGATCCTAGAGCTCAGAGGACCTACACAGATGAGCTACGCAGAGAGCCCATCACTGACAAGTATGTTGGTAACAGCTGCTTCTCCTTTGTACATGTATGGAATGTATTATTTTAAAATATGTCTCAGTGAATCAATCATGTTTCAATGCTCACTTGTATGTTCTGGCACACCAACTGTTTACAAAGCTGTTTATTTGGTTGATGGTTGTATTTTTCTTGTTTCCATGGGTCATTTCCTCTTTAAATGTGCCTTTTCAAAGTGTTAATACTAGTTACTGCTAGTGGCAGATGAATGAGTGTAGTCCAGTGTTGATTTCAAGGGGAATCTGACCTGTTGGCAGGCATTAAGAATAACTATATAGAAATAGCCGATCTTCTTGCTGATGGTCTTGTTTGTTTATGTAGATCATATAGAGACATCAGTATTAAAATGAGAGAATATGAGTGTACTCTCAATACAACATCTGTTTGAATGTAATACAGAGAGGAAAAAACACTGAAACATTAAAGTACGAGGCAGAAATGAACACCATGCTAATAGAAAAAATAAGGAAACGTGATGTGTTGAGACTTGAAGAACACTGTATCTGTCCCCTCCGCACCTCAGGAGGAGTGTCGGGGTAGAGAAGGTGCCAGCAGGTGGGAGGGTCTCCTCCCTTAACCCCGATCATCTGAAACCCATGAGGAAGAGGAAGAGGAAGGAATACCTGAGTCCCTCTGAGGAAGACTCTGACATCGAAGGCACGGTGGGAGAGCATTGTTATTTCCATTTAACATCCAGGGATAAAGATATCTGATGAGTTTAGTAAGATAAGCATGAAAATGGCTGAAGTATTTTAAGTGACATGGTTGATGAAGGTCAAATAGTCCAAATAACACAAAGATATTACATGTTTTTCTTTAGGATGAGAAAATGGATGATTCTAAAACCGACATCAGACACATCAGAGGAGGTGGGACTAATCATTTTTTAACATTTGTTAACTTTTCGTTGGTCTCTTATATCACCTTTCATCCTTTTTCTGCACTTATTTGAACATTGTTTTGCTGTCCAGTACATCTGTTTTCCTCCCTTCCTACTCTCCCCTTACATACAGAGGGAGACACCTTACAATGTCAAGTCATGATAACATATCTCTGATAATATAAATGTACTTTCATACAACGACACCACAAATTATGACCTGAAAATGACACACTATCCATTAAAAGGCCATAAAAAAGCCCCGAAAATGACCGAAGTTGAATCAACGTCTCTCTGACACTATCAATAAATTGTGGGTTGTATTTATTGTAGTGCTGCAGCACTGAATCGTGTTATAGCCTCAAGTGATCCTGTTATTTCATCCAGTCCCTGTACGTCCTTAATACCTTTCCTGTGGTCTGTCCATCCTTTAAGTACTTTAATTCCTTTTTTTCAATACTGTTCCCTGTAGACAGGGCAGGTAGATACATGGACATGCTAATATAATGTTGTAGTGGTATCAGAGATTGAACTTTTTCACTCAGAATTTGTGTGTGAAATTACAGGATCAGAGATCTTCAAACATCAGCTGCTCAGAGAATCTGTCTCCCTCCTCCTTCCTGTACATGTTTCTTCCAGTTTGAGTCTATTTTCTGGTAATATGCTTTTGTAATGCTCATTGCATAAATTAATCAACCATGTGCTTCATTTATATTTTTGATGAAGCTGGCGACAGTAAGACAGAGCAGTGGACGTGGGCTCAGTATCTGGAGGAGAGCAAAGCTGTTGCTGCACCCAACAAGCTTTTCCAAGAGGTATGTTTGAGTTTAATATTCAGACTGTAGTTTCAGCCTGAGCTAGTGCCACATACACACGGGTTCACCCAGTATACCCAATAGTATTATTTTGTATTACTTCTCTTACTACCACTGCAGCTCTGCCAACAGCAAGGGGCCAATTCTATCGCCCCACTGCAGCATTGTCAAGAGAGGAAATGAGAAATGTAAATTTACCTGCGTGTAAGTGATGTAGGCAGCCAAAGGCAGACATTAATATGTTTGATTCTGTTACAGAGTATGATGAATAAACATTAAAATTAAAACACAATAAGATCTCTTACGATATAAACATTTTTTCAACACAAGCTTTGTCTTGAAGAGAATCAAATTATAAGTATATGATAAAAACACTGTAATCCCCACTAGCCCATCTGCTGTGTTCTTATCTTTTCTATGTTTTTCGTTCAGATTGAGTTTTCAAACAAGCATCACATCATTTTACTTCAACCTCAGTGGTCTGTATAGAAATATGTGCTCTTTTATCCCATGTGTCCAGTCCCAGAGAGTGCCTACAGTGAAGAACGGCTTTAAGCAAGGGATGAAGCTGGAAGGCATCGATCCGCAGCATCCGTCCATGTACTTCGTCCTCACTGTGGCCGAGGTGAGTCAGACGTCCATTAATGTGGTCGATGGATCTTAATGGCCAGGCTGATTATTTAGGATTAAAGATCACTGTTCACTCACTGCTTTGCATGCAAGAGGAGCTCTCCAGCCTGCTTTTATTTCTCTAATGTATCACGTCATCATCCAGGTCTGTGGTTACCGGCTTCGGCTCCATTTCGACGGCTACTCTGACTGCCACGACTTCTGGGTGAATGCCAACTCACCCGACATCCACCCCGCAGGCTGGTGTGAGAGCACAGGACACAAACTGCACACTCCCAAAGGTCAGAGGTGACAGCACTCTGGACACCATGAAAGACCAAAGACCAAATACAGTCTAAATAGAATAAAATAGCATGGACCTTCACTTCTGCTTAATCTTACCTTTCACAGGATAGCTGCAGAACTAGTTCAGCAGTTTGGAAAACAAACTCATTCACTTTCTTCCCAATGGTTATATGAGAAGATCGATACCATTCATGTCTGTTAAGTAAATGTTAAGCTGGAGCCAGCAGCCACCTAGCTTAGCTTAGCATTATGACTGGAAAGCATTAAGCCTCTAAAACCACATTATGTCTTGTTTGTTTAATTTGTTCAAAAAAACCAAAGCATAAAAAGCACCACATCGTTTCACTGCGGGTTATGTGCAGAACTATTTCTTGGACAGGCGCAGTAACATTGTGGAATCCCCACTGTTGCCCGGCAACCTCGCGATAACGATGAAACTCTTTTTGAACATATCAAACAAATCACATACAAAATGTTAATAAATTAGTTTTAGAGGTGCTGGTCGGTGGGTTTCGTGACCTGAGCAAGGCTCGCCGTTTCCAGTCTTTATGCTAAGCTAAGCTAACAGCCCCTTGCTATAGCTTAAATATTTTTACACATATAAGAGTGGTATCAGTCTTCTTGTCTAACTCTGGACAAGAAAGGGAATAAGCTTTTCCCAAAATGTGAAACTATTCTTGTAAATGTTGGGTTGTTCTCCTAAAACATGAATCCTTTAATGTTCTCTCTGTATTCCTGTCTTCCCTACAGGCTGTAAAGAGGAGGAGTTTACCTGGACCAACTACCTGAGAATGACTAAAGCACAAGTGGCTTCCAAAGAACTGTTTGCCAGTCCTGGGAGGGTAACTGCCACTATATAATATACGGTAGTTGTATTATCTACAAGCATGAATGGATGAGGTGAATGATTTAGGGTTAGGAAAACCCCAACTCCAATGAGAAGAAATTATTTAAAAAACTGTTTCTTTTAAACAATTTGCAACCTCTGTTGCTCTCAGAAAACACGTTGACTTTAAGAAGATAATGAAAGTAAAATACCAAAAGTGCCCAAATGAAAAATGTGACGGTATTCAAATATTTATAGCTGCTACCTGTGTTGCTTTGTCAAAGTCAGGCCTGGGGTCCTGTCTGACACTTTTATGTTAATACTGTGAGGACATAGTAAGGATTTATAGGTGTTTGTTTTGATGTTGACTTCCTTCTGCACGCTAGTGCTTGCAGCGCTCAAGCTTCAATATATCAACCTGGAGCAGTCTTTCACCATTTTAGTGATTAGTGATTTCATAAACACAATTACAAGCACTCAAACAGCACGATTTACTTTTATTTAGTTTTTATGTATAACTTTCACATCATTTATCAACTAGTCCACAGCTCTGTCTGTCTCTACTTTATAATGTGCACCTGCCAAGTAATTTCTAATATTTCTGCTTTCTGTTTAGATCGATGTGAAGTGTGGTTTTGAGATAGGAATGAAGCTGGAGGCCGTTGACCGTATGAACCCCTCCCTCATCTGTGTAGCAACCGTCACTGACGTGGTGGATGACCGCTTCCTGGTTCATTTTGATAACTGGGATGACACATACGACTACTGGTGAGCCTCAGAAACATCGGGGATGAGTGGGCTTTGGGAAATAATCTAGAATAACTATGAACAGCTGTGGGGGTTTTGTTATTCTAAGAACTTGCCAAAGAAACATGATAATTATGGATCTCTTGTAATATTTTCTGTCATCAAGAGAAACGTAACCAACATTGTTAAGGCAGCTCACTGATGCCTGTTAGAGTTTACTAAAAAATTCTGTATCCTGTGGCCTGAAATATTTAGTCTTTGTTGAACTTAAAGCTGTACCTTTGGTCGTCTCACACAGGTGTTTTCATTTGGCCTGAGTTAGACCTCCTCTCAGGGTTGTGTGAGTGTCCATATACTGTGTTTGACATCCCATCTGTATGTTTATAATTGAAGTTTATTTAAATATTTAAAAGGGACAATGCACATTAAATGAGTCCACTATGTAAATGCGCCAGATTTTACAGGCTAATTTCTAATCTGCAGTCCCGGCAGGTTGATGGCATATCAGAAACATACAAAAGCACATAAGCACAATTCTGTAAAGTTATTCACTCATTGCTATTTTTTCAGTTCCTAATCTAGTTATTTATACATTTGTATAAATATTTTGCATTAAAAAAATGTGAAAACACCTGTGTGACTGTGCTGGGCCTTTAATAGTGCTTTCACATCTCATCTGTTTGGTTGAATTAAAACCAGCTCTAGTGCATATTATCACCATATAAAGTCTTACACTTATACTAAGTACTGAATACTTACACATTCAGTACAGAGGGAAACAATTCAGCATTCAGTAGTTGTGTTTGTATTATTGAATGAAATTGCATTTGTTGCTAACTGTGTCTGTCGTATACAACTGTTTCTTTTATCAGTGTGTTGAAGCTATCTCAGTAGAGCTGTACAATTTGTCAAGCTGTATGTACAGTTATTGAACACGCCGGTCAAAGTAGATCTTTTTTGCACAGACTCATAACCAACTCGTTTGTTTTCTGTCATTTTTTTTCTGTCTCTACCAATTTTGCCGTAACCTCTCAGAAATGTCTATTTTCACTCAATGCTGGACGTTGATGTTGTTTGTTGAACTATGCAGGTGTGATTCCAGCAGTCCGTACATTCACCCTATTGGTTGGTGCCAGGAGAGGAACCTCCCTCTAACACCACCCCAAGGTGACCAGTGTGTTCCCTGTTAATCATTCATTTAATCATAGTTCATAGTCATAGCATGGGTCATTAACTTTAAAAACAACTCTGCCAAATTATTCCCCTTTGCTTCTTTCAGGGGAATATGTACAGAACACTATAAATATAATGTACATGTAAATAAGGAAATACACATGTTAAAGATTTGTAATGGGTTTTACATTTTATGCTTAATAATCACACAGATTAGCTCATATTAGACATATAAGATGAACATTGGGCAACCGGTGTGGGACCAAAGCAGAAATGTGCAAGGTGGCATGTAGGGGATGAATGTTTCTGTTTGTATTCACTGACTGATGTGAGTTTATTTTTGGCTGCACCAGATTACCCAGACCAGGGCCGGTTCTCCTGGTCTCTCTACCTGGAGGAGACTGGTGCCAAGGCGGTGGCCGCTGACGCCTTTAAAGTGGTGAGAACAAAGAATAAATGTACTATTTTGGATTCAACTCACAGTATGATAATGAGGAAAAGATTACACTTGGGCCTCTAGTTTAACTGTAGTGTGGTTCTGTCGTATGGGCTGGCAGGAAATAGCAGCGACGGTGTAGACGGAGCCGGAGTTAAAGGAGAGTAATTAAAACTAATGAGATCTGTGGTTTGTTACAGTCCCAGTTATATCAGTTACTTACACTATATCGTGAATGTTATCACAGCTGATGGATCTGTAAGAGTTTATTACTACCTGTTTATAAGCTCACAGTATGTATTTACTGTATGTGCATACTGTACAGTTTATACATTTTACCAAAGCAAAAACATTGCAATTAAATACTACAAAGGACAAGCAGGTTTGCTGGAAAACATGTAAAGAATGTTTGACATGTTTGGTTATTAAGTAATCATCCTCTTGTCTCCAGCGTGCAGCCCACAGCTTCCAGCCTCAGATGAAACTGGAAGCCGTGGACAAGAGAAGTCCTGGTCTGATCAGAGTGGCTACAGTAGAGGAGGTCGACACTCATCGCATTAAGGTAATACTGTGTGTGTGTGTGTGTGTGTGTGTGTGTGTGTGTGTGTGTGTGTGTGTGTGTGTGTGTGTGTGTGTGTGTGTGTGTGTGTGTGTGTGTGTGTGGTGTCAGCTTGTATTTCTGAGGATTTAAGTACTAAACATCTGAGGTTATGAAGGTTATGATCTTGTATGTGTGTGATATTTTAAATGTTTCTCAAGCTCCCTCAGGTCCATTACAGTGTGTGTTAGTAAGTGTTTGTTGGGGCTGTGGACTAATGGGTTTTATGTGCCCGCTGCAGTAAGAGCTTATATGTACTGATATCATAAAAACGTATGTCTTTATAACCATCCCCGGACCCATTATACAAGTGGAGCTGCATGTGTGCATGTACAGTATTTTTTTATGTGTTATTGCTCCATCTTTATTCCTCCTTCAGGTCCATTATGATGGCTGGAGTCATGTCTATGATGAGTGGATGGACTCAGATCACCCCGACATCCACCCAGCAGGCTGGTGTGAGGCGACTGGTCACCCCCTCAAAGTTCCTCCACGGGACACCAAAACACAGCAGCCACATGGTAGCAACGTTGTCACTTAATCAAACCTGGAAGTCGATTTCTTTCAAAAATTCATATCAAATTTATTCTTGATAGCTAACATTAAACTGTATCAGAATTAGTATTTTCTGCTCTGAGCTAAATGTACCCCTGCAAGGCCCCAGGGTGCCACGTAAATGAAAATTAAACTGGGAAATAGAGCAACTGCAATTGGTCAATTAAAATGCTCATTTAAATAAGAACATTCTGTGAAAACATCGATTTATTTCCCAGTTGAAATTACACATTTACTCTGTTGGTACTGAGCTTCTTATAGATTCTGGATTGGTTTATAACTTTTTTACATTTAATTAATATTTTCTTTGCCAGTTCCTCTGAACTATGTTCAATGTATGTTGCTGATATACACTGATCAGCCATAACATTATGACCACCTGATGCTCGGTGCATATGTGTTGTTATCAGTATATACTGCTCTAAATTGGTATTTTTCACTTAAGATATTTTGACATGTCACAGCAGGAAAAGCACAGGTGTAAATAATGAAATTAACAGTGGCTGAATTCCATTTAGCTGCTTAGGTGTTCATCTGTCTGTGTTTGAATGTAAGTAGGTGTGAGGGAACCTCCTGCTACAGGCCAGTCCACCTACCCCTCCTCTGTTCCGTGTAAACCCATCAGCCACCCCAGAGCCAACAAGTACAGCTTCCACAACAGGTCAGCACTGAACTCATCAGGTCATTTAATAAAGGCATTACACACCAGGGCCAAACATTCAAAATACACATCAATACCCGGGGCCGTAGAAAACTTTTTTTTTTAAATGACTCGCTCTTCTGAAAATATACTGGGGGGCTCTGTCTTTGAAACAGGAAGTGTCCGACTCCTGGTTGTGATGGTTCAGGCCACGTGACGGGTCGTTTCACTGCACATCACTGCATATCTGGCTGCCCATTGGCTGAGCGTAACCAGGGCAGGCTGAAGGCCGAACTGTCAGATTCAGAGTGCAAGAGGAACATCTTCTTTGGCCAGAGGACCAAAAAGACCCATTACCGCGGGAGGTAAAAGTGTGTGTGTGTGTGTGTGTGTGTGTGTGTGTGTGTGTGTGTGTGTGTGTGTGTGTGTGTCTGTATGTGCACGCATTTTTGCTTTTGTCTCAAATTAAACTTTTCCTCTGTTTTTAGGATTGGCCGTCCTCCCAAATACAGGAAGAACCAACAGAGAGACTACCAGAGTGAGTTATACCCACTATCAATATCTATTACCTGGCAGCTTTAAGGGTGTCAGCCTGTCAAACCTGTAGCTTTATCCTGCTTTATGTATTTCCCTGGTAAACTTTCATGTCACCTGCAGGTTTGAGTGTTGATTAATATCTGTCCAGAGATGTAACACAGTCTGGCAACAACTCCTCGTTTGTGAAAGATGTTGAAAGTTTTGGCATGAAAATGTTCAGACTGGAGAACTGTTGGCTGAACATTTGAACTAGTCTTTGCAGGGAAAGCACACGTGGAATTAACACTTTAATCATTGTTAATGACGACTCTGTTCCACTGAAGTCTCCGGGTAAGCCAGGACATCTAAATGGAACAGAGCCATTCATTATTTACACCTGTGCTGTTCCTGCAATAATGTGTCCGCTGTAAAAAAAGACCTGTTGGCAGTTTCAATCTGAAATATTTATCTAAGAGACCATAAATCAACAACTGTTGAATGTTTCTGTGTGTGTCTGTCCTCAGACATGTCCTCAGAGGGAGTGTATCCGTCACTGTTTATGTCGGCACTGAGCAGTCAGTCAGACAGGACTCTGTCTCTGTGCTGGGAGCAGCACTGTAAGCTGCTGCCCGGGGTTCAAGGCATTCACGCCAGCCAGGTGGCAGCATGGAGCGTCGAAGAGGTGAGCAAAGCTTACCGCTTACCTACATAGTCATTTATTCTCCTTCTCTGATTTATCTATCTCTTATCATATTACTTTTATCGGATGTGTTTGTGGTACAGGTCTTCAGGTTTGTCCAGAATCTAATCGGCTGTGAAGAACAGGCTCGGGTCTTCAAAGACGAGGTGAGACCACGTGTACGTGAATAAAATATTAGGTTCATTCCCTCATTTGTTACACATTTTCAAATGTAAACAGTCCTTTGCAGTCCCACATAACTAAATTGGTCTGGCCCATACACTCGGCCCAAATACAGCAATGAGTTACAGTCCACATGTGGACCAGATCTGGTAGCCACGGATGGCCCATGATGTCACTATATCAACTGTATGACCATAGCCGGCCTTATTCTGGCCCTAGTTTCGACAAGACAACTCAGATTTATCCTGTGACCCTTTGGAGGGGCATGACCCAAGGTTGGGAAACACTGGACTAAATTACCTAATTGGATGTGAAATAGCTCAAATTAGCTCCACCTCGACCAGCTACAACAATAAAATGCTACATTGACAGGCATTGGCAGTGACAGCACTCCAAATTAAGGATTTCCCAGGACACAAAGATACAGTGTCTGGGACAATAGAGAAATTGATCATTACAAATGAATTATGTTTATACATCATGGAATATCATTTTAATTGTTAGGTGGTCAAATTTTAAAAATGTGAGCCAACTGCTGCCAACTTGGTGACTTTGACTAGCGACAAATTTAGCGAAATATTCAGACAATCATAAAAAAGGTGAGAAATATTTTCAAATATTACATTTTAATTTATTATATTATCAGTAATCACAGTCTACAGCTCATCTGCCAACAGTCCTGGGGTCTCTCCCTCTCCTCTCACGCCATGTGCAGGCAGTCAGTTCGTGTGGCCTGTGGGTCACGTCTGACCTTCTCTCTCTCTCCAGATATCCGGATTAGGATGTTCCTTTAGCTTATAAGTAAATACTTTGTTTGAGCTTGTAAATATTGAAATAGTTTGTTTGACTCCAAATATACAGTGTTCCTGTAGTGAGTTTGTGATTATTGAATAATAATGTTAAAAGTGTGTGGATTACATCCGGCGCCGGTGCGAGCAGGACGCTTATCCAGTAGCTCCGTATCTGTCGTGTAGTTTTTAGTACTTTAAGTGTGTTTTTTTAAACATTTAACTCACCCTCTGCACAACACCTTCACCAGGCAGAGGAGTGTGTTCAGGGGCAGACTGCTGTCTCAATCGAGCTCCACCAACAGACTCAAAAACTCTTTCGTCCCCCTGGCCATCAGACTGTACAACAGCTCTTAGTCAAGGCAGGGAGGACAATAGATAATAGACAACGGACAATTTCTACCTCCATTTGCACTGTTTACTGTGGCTACTGTGTTATAAGTCAATTTTATTTTTAATTTTAGTTTAATGTATGTTTTGTATGTTACTGGATACTTGAATTTCCCTCAGGATAAATAAAGTATCTATCTATCTATGTAAATTTCCATTGCCATATACCTGTCAGAAACAGGTTTGCATTTGCACTGCAGTTTGTATTGATACATTTATTAATGAAACAGAGATAAATAAGAAACAGTAACACAGTAAGTAACCAATGACTAAACAAATAGTAATAACTAATTGTGGCCAAACACCTAGAGTGTTTTCATTCAGATATAAGTGCAGGGAACAACTAGCAGAAATTCAATGCAAGTTACTGAAACAAAGTTATTTAACTATATTCATTATATTCAGTTTGGAACAATTTTTGTTTAGTCAGGGATAGTTGTGGGACAACAGTTAATTTCCAACCCTATGCATTGATGCAGCAGTATTTATAATCTAATAATGTCATATTTAATAATTTATTGTTTATAGAGGCCATTTTTCTGCAGAATGAGGACTTCCGCTTTCAGTACTTTAAGTACGTTCTGCTGATAATACTGTGTAGGATTTGTCCGTTGCTGTTTGTAACCATTCAAAGTTATGAAAATCCTGCATTGTATGACTTCAAGTGTAATTTTTAATGGAGTAATTTTATTTTGTTGTATTAGTACTTTTAGGATCTGAAGACTTGTTCCACCACTGTAAGAAGTTCAGTTAACATTAAACTGTACTAACTATAGTGTTAGAAATGTCCATCCAATCAAATGAACACCTCTGACCATCTAAAAACAACAGACTAAGATGATCTTCGGTATTATCTGCAGGGCTGTTATATTTTATTATAATGTGTTTCTGTTATTTGGTCCACCCCCCATGAGTACTTATGGCAGATAAAACAAACCTTTTCTTCACCTCTCACCTCCAAAGCCTGTACATTACCACTGTTGTGTCTGCGTCTTCCCCAGATGATTGACGGGGAGGCCTTCCTGCTGCTGACTCAGACCGACATTGTGAAGATCATGAGCATCAAGCTAGGCCCTGCCCTCAAGATTTCCAACGCCATTCTCATGTTCAAGAGCACAGACGAAGGACTCAAGTGATCCCGCCGTCACTCACTGGGGGGCGGGGGGACTGGTCCACCGATCATCATGTGCCAAATTCATTTTGTTGCAGGGAAAAGACCCTGGCCCCTTTTTCATGTGTTTGGTGTCCTGTACCCATCAGAGAGAGGGAGGGGGGAGGGGGGAGGGGGGAGGTGAGGTCCTATCAGGGTTAAAGGGGAAATAAAGAAGAGGCTGGAAGAAGAGAGAGACTTAGAAAATACAGATATTTTTTTGTAAAATAATGGAGGAATGTCATTACAATGGCGGACAAATTGGTGTGGAGGGTGGATAGGAGTACAGCACAGGTTTTCAGAGTTTGGTGGTTTTCACAACAGTTACACATCTGCCAGTCTGTGCTATGTTGGGCTAAAACTTTGTGTGGAAAAGTGGAACATTTTTGCAAAGAGGTATCTAGGGTCATCTGAAGTGTTAACGGTCCTGTATCAACAGAAACATCTTGCTGCTGCTCACAGCAATACAGGAGATACTTGTACTATTTGTATATCCCTGTTGATGCAAGCCTTTAACACAGATTAGTTGAAACTGTACCCACCACCTTGCAGAGATGGACTCGACATACGCTTTGGGACTAAATTTTTAGGAGTACAGTTCCGACATCAGTCCAAAAGCCCCTGACCTGGGAGGCAAAATCAACACTCGATACTATATGTACTAATAGAAATTCAGGAAGGGGAGGACTGAAGGTAGGGGGGGAAACATAGCCAAAAAGTAAGAGGAGTTAAATGCAGTAGACGAGGCTCCTACAAGCCTCACGTTTTGTGCAATAAAACAGTTGAGACAGAAGTACTGTACTCGGTAACACTTAACATTACAGCTTCTTTCTGTTATCCAACTGATTCTTATATATTCTCATTATGTTACACTGTAACATAATAAAAATGAAAATGAAATAAATAAGCTGTTTTGTTCAGGCCATAGGAAAAAAGGTTCAGGTTTGTGAGAGAAAGCCTTTCCTCAGTTCTACGATTATTCTTAAATATTAGTTGTTTGAGTTTACTGCCTCTCCATGCTGTACTGCCGTTAATGTGAAAACTCAAGTGATGCAGGACCTGTAATTTAAACTGTTATCCTCGTATATAGAATCTAAACAACACAGTGTTTTGAGTTTTTATATCTATATGCAGAAGATCTTAAATTATTATTTTTGCAATTCTTAATAGATGAGACAGTTTGCATTGGCGTTTTAGCACAACTGTGAAACCTAAAGGGACTTTACAATATGATGTTCCCACACTCGGTCACTAGAGAGTGCAAAAATCCAAATTTTTAGCACTATAAACTTGGATTTAGGATCTAATCAATGGAGCTCTCTGCAGTTTACATGTAATGGAAACTGTGTTCTTTGAAATGTTTACATTTTATGTCAGGATTGGTTAAAACATACTGTATGGATTTGATATTGTGAGACGAACGTTATTTTACTGGACAGTTTAAGGGCTCTTGGTATTTTACTTCTTTGTGTGTCTCTCTGGTGGGATTTGTGTGTGTGTGTGTGTGTGTGTGTGTGTGTGTGTGTGTGTGTGTGTGTGTGTGTGTGTGTGTGTGTCAAGATAATCTTGGGTCACAAATGTCATTCAATCCATATAATTAATAAACGTCCAAAGCTGTCTTGTCTGATTAAAGCCACTGCCTCCTGTCTTATCTGAGTGATCACACACACTGCATTTCCTGTGCTTGTGCAGGTGTGCTGTGTGTTTGTTGTAATATTTGTAATATTGACTATAAACTTACTTTGCTTATCATCACATCCCCCTATTGGGCATATTGTCGTCAACACTTGGCTGTGGTGGTGAAAACTCCTTTCACGCCCTTTCTGCTTTCGCTTCTTATCTTCTTGTTCCACTGTAGAGGCCAGAAAAACTGGCGTTGCTGATAACCTGCTGCTGCAGCCAGACAACAAAATGAAAGGACTCTGTTGGGTGGTAAATGTTTCATACGAGAAGGAACAGCAGGTGTGCAGAGCTTATTTTTTATCCCTTGAAAGGAGGATGCAAAGGAGACTGGAGACACTCTTGCTCTGTTGCTATCAAAATAAAAGTATGCTTACTTGCAGGAGTGGAAAATTCTAAAATGCTTTTAAAGTGCCCATCCACTCAAATATGTGATTTGCTTATTGGTGCTTTACTTGGATGTTTTAGCTTCACTGTGCAGAGACTGTTGTTAAAAGAATGTTTTCATGCTCAAGTTGGAAAGTTTCTCTGTGCTCTCTTCAAATTAAGTTTAAGATGTGTACATGCCAGCACGATTTTATGATGTTACTCTATTGCTCTGATCAGAACTAGTTTAAAAGCCATAGTTCAATATGCGTCTTACACAGGGCATGGAAGCCTGAAATCTCCAGCACACATACACTGAGAAAGTAGGAGACATCCTGTGTCCAGCAGTTAATCTTTTTTTTTTAATTACTTATTAAGGTAGGTCACAGATCTATACATAGGTATTTTATATGTTATGTCAAATAATATTACCAATTTCTTTCTTTCTGAGAGTTAATTGGGAAGATGGATACTACTCTCATGATGCCTTAACTACAAAGCTTACTACAGCTAGCCTAGGTCTGTCTGAAGTTGAAAAACACAGTTATTAACACTAAAGTTCATTAACATATTGCATCTCGTTTGGTTAACATGTACACACTCACAATTTGTGTTTCGTTGGTTTCATCCCTATTCAGGAAAGAGGCTAGTTGTTCCCCCCTTTAAGTCTTTATGCTAAGCTAATTGCCTCCTGGCTCCAGTTTTTTGGTATCATCTCATTTAACTCTTGGAAAGAAAGAAAATAAGCACATTTTCCATAATATTGAACACTTTCTACAGTGCCTAGTCAAAAAAGATTGAATATTAGCAGTGTCTTATAACATTACATTATTTACAGGAGTATTATTCAATCATTATATTCTGTGCAAAAAAGATATTTTATTCTTACAAAATAGAATATACATTATATGTATTACATACATATACATACAATATAATCTAGTAACATTTCCAAAGCTACTACTCTTATTTTGAAAGTGTACAGCAGAGTCCGGAAGTTAAATTATTTGAAGTGTGGGCAACCAACCCTCTCTCTCTCACACACACACACACACACACACACACACACACACACAGTCACAAAAGGTCTAAGCTCCGCCTCATTTGAAGCCTCTAACTTCTCATCAATGATTCACTCTCTTGAAGTCGACCTTCCTCTATGACCGTCTGAAATAAAGAAGTAAAAACTGACCTCAGATCCGCTTCAGCTGTGAGCCTTCTGCAGCTCTGCCAGCTCAAATCTGTTTTGAGTGTCCTCAGTGTCTGCGCAGAGTACACTGCCTGCACACTGACCACCTCTTCCTCTGCACACAGGTGAGCACACTGTACTTGTTTTACACTAATAACCTGCATTATCTGCATTATCTGTTAGTGCCTGTTTATTACATTAAATAAATGACACAGATTATTTCCTGTTAGTGGATTTTTCTCCTCACCAGCATTGTATTGTTCTTAAAAGTTGTCAGCTAGTAACCTTATTGTGCTGCTGTGGTATAATGCTAATATTCAGTAAAACAACATTATATCTGAAACACGTATTGAGTGTACAGTGACCTCAGGTTATTGATCTCCCTGTGATCACTTTCAGTCTATGTAGAGTTCACGCCGTGATGGTTTTTTTTAGGATTCTCCTCTTATTTTGTTTCTCTGGTCTTTGAATTTGTGCTGATTCATATTTATCAGACTTTTTTTCTTCTTTAATGAAAAGTCATAATTTTTCTGATAATGAATTGTTAGTTTATCATTTGTGGTATCTATCTCAAAACTTACTGAGGTATTCTTGAAACAGTTTAATGTATTACAGCTCTTGTCTGAGTCTGGGGTGATTTGGTGATTCTGTCTGCTGCCTCTTCTGAGGAATGAACCTTTGTACAGCAAGCAGCTGGTTGCCTCAGAAGTTTTCCCTGTTTTTTGTTGGCAAAAGTGGCAGCTTTACTTGCCTGTGGAAGATCAGTGTGGTTAAAAAAAGTTATAGTGAAGTGCATGATCATTTTAAATACCTCTCTTTGCACAGTATTAATAATGCTTCGCTGTGAGGTCTCAGATTCATTTTCCTTGACTTCAGTTCAGTCAGGAGATGGATTTATTTTTTATCTTGCAGTCATTTATTCAAACTGCAAAAGAAAAACCACGAATGCTTTGCAAATGTATTACATACAATATTACACATTGTGGACTGAATTCCCATGTTTCCTATTCAATGTGTACATCATGTGTTTTCTTCATGTAGATAGTGAATGTGGAAAAACTTACGGTTACAAGTTGGTGAAATTGACAATTTTAAATAATATACATTTTGCACAGCAGACTCCTTACGTCTTATGAATTAAGACGCCTTAATTAGAGTATTTTCTTAGGGGACAGTAAGAAGTTAACAATATAACAATAACATGTAGATTAATTTACAAAGAGGAAATTACATTGTTGAAAGCACAGCTCAAGTGAAGAAGTGTTAAGTCCAAAATGTGACTCAGTCGGTTTAGTCAAACTAAAGATGCTTACATTTGTTCTCCAAATACTTATTAATCTTATAATAGCTTGAATAATAAACAGCTAACTTGTGATCAGATATTTTACTATTGCAGGATATTTTTGTCGGTGCAACTGGATTCATTTAATGTAGATTTGCGCCTCACAACGTTATATAATTACAGTTAATGCAACCTGATAGAGGAATTATCTGCAAAATAAATAGTCAGATTTTGTCTTTATGCCTATAAAAACATTAACAGGCCTAGAAACTAGAATAATTGGGACATTTGTTTCATTTCTTGTGTGTGTGTGTGTGTGTGTGTGTGTGTGTGTGTGTGTGTGTGACCTCGGTCATCCCATATGTTTTGGCATATGTGAATGACACAACAATATTTACTGTGTAAACGTGTTCACTGATACAGTCCCTGCACACACACACACACACACACACATGCACATACACACACACACACACACACACACACACACACACACACACACACACACACACACACACACACACACACACACACACACACACACACACACACACACACACACACACACACATGCACACACACACACACACACACACACACACACACACACACACACACACACACACTCACACACTCACAGTATATACACAATGTCCTTCATTGTGTTTCTGTTGCTCCAGCATCTTGCTCCTTATAAACCAGAACTACCAGCTCCTCTGGATCCTCAGGCAGGTTGTCACACTGAGGTCAGCAGTTAAATACAAACACACACACAGCGGAAGCTTCTTCTGGGTCCGGGCTCATGAGAAGAAATCTTATCCGTGAAATGTGAGAAGGTTGAAGGGATAAAGGTTGATGGTTTGAATCCCAAACTGTTGCATCCTGCACAGCTGCTGGCCCCTCAATACCTCCTCTCCTCTCACAGGTCTGTCACACGCTGATGCTGGATCTCCAGTGGGAGTGGAATGGATAATGGCCATGGCACACTGTAATGTGAGTGCATTTCAGTCTCAGTACTAGAATCACTCTTTAACGTCTGCCTGATGCTTCTTCTGTATTTCACTTTGGGCCTGTTTAACCATGTGACAGTCGATCTGCCTACAGCCCCGTTTAAAAACTATTATTAGCAATGCATCCAGGATGTGGTTGTCTGTGTTGGACTGTAGTCTACCAGACATGATTTCAGGTCATCATGTCACAGTATCTCCACTGCAGCTTTTCCCTGGAATGCATTAAACATATCAGACAGATGATCTCTAACAGTGAGAGGTTCTGTAACTACACAGTCATCATGCAATGTGACTCAAATCCTCAAGTTTTTGTCTTCAGGCTGAATATTCTTTGCTTTTTGTTGCCACGGCTCCTGTGTTACCAGTTTGTTGAGACTATTTTGTCTCCAAATAAAAATGTTGAATATGTTCTAATTAAATGACCGCGGCCTTTAATGGCGAGAGTGGTGCCTATTAGGTTATTCTCACCTCGATTTATCAGCTTTACTGTGATGGACACTGACTGATGCTGATGTTGAATTGTGAAAGTAAATGAAAGTGATTTAAATTGGTTAGCAGGTATTTATTGAGTATTTGTTTATTTGTCCTCCAGCAGCGGTCACCGTCCTCCTCTCCTCATGATGACGTCAACCTGGGACCTTCAGCAAACCCACAGTCAGTAAAGTGTAGATCTCTTTGATGTTACACACACAGGGATTCTTCTGCTAAGACACACAGCTTAGAGTGTATTTTCAATGGTCTGGATCTGTGATTCAATTCAGTAAAAATCCTACCAAAAAAAGCTTCTTTAATGATGTATGTACTAAATTTTGTATTGTATGCTTCAGAATGCAGATTCCTGATTAGACAGACCAGTTTTAACATATTACTGCAGGCAGCTTTTGTGAGCTATGATAAATAAAGTGCTTTAGAGGTTGTTGCATAACTTTGTCTGCCAAACAGTACAATGCATTAATAGAGTCCTCTCTGTCTTGTTTCAGTGCCAGGCCCACTGACTTTGACTTCTTGGCTGTCATTGGCAAGGGCACCTTTGGAAAGGTAACACTGAAACAATTACTTATTTATCTATCTCTTTATTGTTGAATATAATCTTGTGTTTTTCTTTCATCAGTTTCCTTATTATAACTCATTCAGGTCACATATTCACCAGCAGGGACCTCTCAGGGAAAGTAGTTTTAGCTGGACTGGGCGACCTGGGGTGCCTTTAAAGAATAATAAATCTAATAGAGTAGAGGAATTAATGGTGGGTCATATAGATTAAGAGTCAGTGTCCGTGGATCCAGCTAGCTGCGGCGACTTTATCACACTGACCTTGTCAGACAGAAGAGAGAGAATAAGAAGGGAAGATAGTGAGCTGTTGCTGACATTGCAGAGCGGGTCAGAGAGAGTCTACCTGCTGACTGCTGTCTGATCAAAATGTGCTGCCTGCTTCATGAATCATTAACTTTACAGTCCACTGAGGCCTCTTAAGGTTACCTCAACATCATCCAGTCAATGGAACAGCAAAATACTAGAAATAAAACGGCAGCAGAGGAGTGTTTCACATAAAGAATACAATGAACTCTTAATGATTACCTTCCTGTCTCTGCAGGTATTTCTACATAAAAGTAATAATAATTTTATGGCTTCAGGCTGATGTCAGATCTTTTTTTTTTCTTTGTATCAACACACTTCTCATATTCCTCAGTATCATCTGTTTCCACAGATCACATATCTGTGTTGTGTTTTCAGAGGGGTTTGATGTAATGTCCTGACAGCGTTGTGTTAGAGATGCTGGTGCAGATTGTGTTTACCAAACAGGCCGCTAACAAACAAACCTTCATGCAGGTGCTGCTCGCCAAGCTCAAAGCCGACAACAAATTCTACGCCGTCAAAGTGCTACAGAAGAAAGTCATCCTGAAGAAAAAAGAGGTGGGCTCTGCTGTCCCACTGTTAAAGTTCTGGCTTATCCATTTTTAATGACAGCTGTTCCTTTCTATCTTCATCATTTTTCTTCCATCATCAACTCAGCTGCACCAAATGCTTAAAACCTTCATCTTAAAAATGATAAAAGAGAGTTTTGATTTTCAGAGACACAATGCTTTTGACTCTACAATCTGGATCAAAATATAAACTTTTTATTTATTTCCCGGCAGCAAAATATTCTTAAAAATATGAATAAATAATACAAATAATGCTGCCTTTAGACATATAAGATAAGATATACTTTATTGACTTGAGGGGAAAGATATATAAAATCTGAACTGATGCACTACAAAGACGGAGTTAAAAAGAGATTCAGCAGACTTTCTTTTTAGAGAGATCGTGATCAGGAAATCAAAATACATTGATGTAAATATTATGTATAACTACACAGCACTCTGCTGAAGTAGATGGAGGTGGAAAATATCTCCAAGCGAGCAGAGAGGAAAATGTGTGTGAGTATCTTTGAGTGTTATTAGTAAACAGTGTTTTGGCCCAGCAACACAATCTCAGTCTTATCTAATCTACAGCTTGTTCTGTACAAAGGACAGATTTTACTGCTCCTAGAAAATAAACTGAGCCACTTCTGTGTTTGTCCGACAACACAATGAGACTATCTGATCAAACACAACTTGTCCGGCTTTCATTTGGAGTGTTTGCCTCTGCTTAGTGGAAGTGTTTAGAAAAGAGTTTGTCTGTTTCATTCTGTGTCATTCTTTAACTTTCTGAAATTTCAGTTTAAACTTCTAGGAAAAGTCCAAGAAAAGGAATATTGTGACCTTCCCCTCATTAAGGTTTGCTGACTGAGTCACTGTGGGTGTAGCTGTCTATGGAGTTTGTTCCTCGCTCACTGGCTAATACTGGAGTATTTCCCCTCAAACATTTGGTCTCATTTGGGAGGAAGAGAATCTAAAACACCATTTAAGCAATTATACATGATTATTATTATTATTATTGCTTATTTATTATTATTATTATTATTATTATTGCTTATTTATTATTATTATTATTATTATTATTATTATTATTATTATTACACACACTAAACAATCAATTAAAACCCAGACAAACATTTTCTCTTCAGTTGTTTTCTTTTTTTACTCTTTACTGAAATGTTACCTTTAGATCAATTCATTTAGAAAAATAACTTTACTGAACAAAGAAATAAAAGAGAAAAAGAAGAATTTTGTGCAAATCTACACATTTTGTTTCCAAATGTGATCATATTATTATTATGAATTTATTTTAAGATATTAAAATAGAAAAGGAAAAATGAAGCAAATTAACTTTAACCTTTTTAAAATAAATAAATTAAACTAGGTTGTGTTTGTTGTTTATGAAAAGAAGTACATGCTCACTGGATTCTGTGTTTGTTAAACATAAGAAAAACCCATATATATATACATATATATATACGTAAAGACAATTAAACTGTGCTCACTTAAAGTGAAAGTGATTAAATAAGTGAAAACATTTTCTAAAATCAAGAAATAAAAACAAAATTTCCACTTCATAGCTAAAATACCACCAATTGAACTGTGTCTCAGAGACCGTAACTAATATCCTTCAGTATTCAGTGTCTTTGTTGTGTTCTCTGTATGTTTGGTGTATTCGTGGGATTGAGATTTAATGTGGTCATCACCATCTCACTCTGATGTCTTTATAATGACCACTCTCACACATGTGATGCCAACCTGGAGAGAAACAGCTGTAGTTTTCTCTGAATACCTCTTTGTCTCCTCTTCTATCTCTCATACTCCACTCCCTTATGATTCTACACCTCTCCTCTCATTTCCCTTTGACTCCTCTCTTCCTCTTAAACATCTTTACACCTCCCTCTCACTGCGCCTCTCTGGTTGTAGCTTCATCTTGTCAACTTCTTCTTGCGTGGGCTGTTGTTCAGCATCACTAAGTCCTCTTATTTCATAAATATATATGTAGTATAGTTTTTTGTCCAGAGGCATGTGTGTACAGTAACTTCACTAAAAATAAACAATCAACGTCTTATTTAGGGTCTTTTAGTCGAACATCAGAAATTACAAGACACCAAAAACCGTGTTTCTGTGTTTGTGTGCAGGTTGTCTAGCCATCCAAACAGACCACAACCTACCTACGTTTCCAACTTTTTTTTTGCTTTTCTTTTTTTAGCAAAAAAACATAATGGCGGAGAGAAACGTGCTATTGAAGAGTCTGAAACATCCGTTTCTGGTTCGGCTCCACTACTCCTTCCAGACCCCAGAGAAGCTCTACTTTGTCCTTGACTACGTGAATGGGGGAGAGGTATGTGTCTTAAAGTAAATAAGTGAATAAATAAACATAGAATACATGTTTTAATGGCATAAAGTTAAAGATTATGTGCTGGCTGCTTTGATGGAAATTCCTTCCTGAACTCAGCTGAATCTTGGACAGCTTTATTGGCTTAATTAAAGGTGCATGATTGTGTTAACCATGTTGACTTTCAGATAGTTGATGTTTCCTATAATAAAGGCCATTGTCAACATAATTAAGACTTTGTAGATTTTACGATATGTGTGTCTCCTCTGCTGCAACTGCACAGAGATCAATTAGTAACATCCTGGTAGACATGAAGCTTTATGTTTGTGTTATTTATATCTGTATTATAAAAACATCATTATCAGCAATACCATTATCATTAGAAGTGTGCTACTAATGATCACACTCATGGTCTCACTTGTATATCTGTATAATTGTACTAATCTGTGACTAATATTGGATAAAACCAAGCTAGCTTTTGTAGTATTTAACAGGGTCTAACGTTAACTAAGGCTGTTAGTATCAAACAGTTCACAGTGTCAATGAACGGGACAGTACATTTTGTTTTTTTGTTGTTCAGCCGGGACACAACAATGTCCTGATAAGTAATCCTTTATTTACACATATCAAACATGTAGCCCAGACCCTAGTTGAAAGTAGTTTTTTAAATTTATGTTTGCAAAAGAATCTCTCCCTGTACTTCCCTTGGTTTTGTCCTCTTCCTGTCTCTTTATCCCTCAAGTCTCTGTCCTCTTCTAACAGCTCTTTTTTTCATTTCTTCCATCCATCCACTCATCTTTCTCTCTCTGTCTGTCCCTCTGTAGTTGTTCTTCCACCTGCAAAGAGAGAGGTGTTTTTCAGAGCCCAGAGCGAGGTTCTACACAGCCGAGGTAGCAAGCGCTATCGGCTATCTTCACTCTCTCAACATTGTTTACAGGTCAGACCAACAGACTCAAACTCACACTTCTATTTGTTAAAACTCCCTCCTGAGTTGGCCTGAATCATAATCTATTACATCAATACTGTAGATGCTTAGGCTGTGTACTGCACAACACAAAACAGTAAATTCACTTCAATTCAGTTTTAACCTTCTATCTTGATAATCTGCTCATTTGTGTCTGTTACAGAGATCTGAAGCCAGAGAATATTCTCTTAGACTCTCAGGTGAGTCCGATTCGACACATTTGTTGCAGCTACTCAATATGTTTTAGTCTTTATTGTAGTATTTGTAATTCTACTAGCATAATACAAGTTCCTGCTTGTGTTTTGTGTGTGCAGGGCCATGTGGTGTTGACAGATTTTGGGCTGTGCAAAGAAGGCGTAGAACCGGAGGGAACCACCTCAACTTTCTGTGGTACTCCAGAAGTGAGTAAAACATAAAAACAAATTATATGATTTATCATATAACATACTGTATATGATACATTATTAGGTTTAAGAGGGTTTTTTACTTCTAATTAACAGGTGAGAACTCAACAGTGACATCAATGTGACATTTTATTACTGAAGAATTGTTAACTAACCACGTTTTAAAAAGAGGATTTACCCATTTTTTCTCTAATTCTATCTTTTCTGTCTGTCTTTCTGTCCGCAGTACTTGGCACCAGAGGTTCTTCGTAAGGAACCATATGACAGGACAGTGGACTGGTGGTGTCTGGGAGCAGTGCTCTATGAGATGATCTACAGCCTGGTATGTGTGGTTGTGTGTGGCTAATTTGGAGTGTCCAGAATAGAAAAGGTTCCTCCTCTAGGGATCATGAATGTGCTCAGAAAATTTTGGATGATGGCGATGTTAAAATATTAAAGATCCCCTCCAGACACATATTAGGACATATAATACTCTGCTTGAACAGTCTGATATGTTTTGGAGAAAACAGTATAATTTCAACAGTTGAGAATTCAACATTAGATATCTCTGAATATGCAAATGTTGTTCATTTCTAAAATTTCCCTGTTTGACACAAGATGTCTCCTACTTCACTGTAAAGTCCATTCTCAGTGTATGTGGACTGGTGGCTTCAAGTTTCTACATCACATTGTACAAGTTGCATACTGGATCCTTTTAGATTCAAACTCTGCACAAGAAAAAAAACATAGTTTTGACTGAAGGGGGACTTCTGTTCATAGCTCTGTGGATATAGTGTCGGCCTGTTGATCAGTCGGTGGGGCTAGACAGAAATAAACTCTAAACTATTATCAGATGGATTGCTATGAAGTTTGACATTCATGTTTCTGTCAGGATGAACTGCACTTAATCCCATCCTTAATCACAAATTTTAAGTTATCCAATTTGCCCCAATTTCACCAATGTTCGGATGCTTGGATGCTCCTATGGTAGACAAAACCTGATAAAGTGCTGAGAAAGTATCCTCTAGGGCAGCAGTTTTCAAACTGGGGTCAGGGGACCAACAGGGGTCCTTGAGCAGGTTGTAAGGGTCCACAGCAAAAGGAGGAATATTTGAATATTTGAAGTTGGAACAACAGGGGAACATAGGGTTGGCCGTGATCCTCGATTAAGAAACTCCTGCTCTAGGGTCCTCATCCTGACCCTGACTAAGCTATTTCACCATAAATGCAATGCTCCAACAGCCTTAGTCCGCCACGTCCTGCACATATAATTGCATTGTGTGATTTTATACTAATGATGTCTATACCCATCTCTCCGGTTCAGCCTCCTTTCTACAGCCGTGACGTCGGTGAAATGTATGATGGGATCCTCCACAAGCCGCTGCCGCTCCCTCCTGGAAAGTCTGAGGCCGCCAGCGCTCTGCTGGTGGGTCTCCTGCAGAAGGACCAGCACAGACGCCTCGGGGCCATCGCTGACTTTGTGAGTGTGTTATGTTAGAAACAATGTTCTTCAACTGTTGCTGCACTATAAAATGGATGGTTTACCAGACAAGAAATTAGCCTAGTCTTAGACGAAGGATGTTTTTTAAAGGACTTATCCATAAAATTTTGCTTTAGTCGAGCATTCGGCTTATTCAGTGTTGGGGCAACTATCCCCTAAAAACATATTTAAAGGGGTTTGGGACCTTTCCTGAGAACAGATCTGCACCCAGTCCCTCAGAAAAAATATTTTTTATTATATTATATTTATTTCTCATTGTTTAAAACAGCATCATAATTGCACAAACGTCTAATGGAGTGACAGTTTCTCCTCATAAGTGTGTCTGAATTCTTATTTGGAGGAATAGAAAATGTCAGTATAACTAAATACTTAACACATGTATACATATATAACTTTTCTTCTTTTTTTTTTACAGTTAGAAATAAAGAACCACATCTTTTTCTCTCCAATCAACTGGGACGACCTTTACCACAAGAGAATAACTCCTCCTTACAACCCTAATGTGGTGAGTTGTTTCAGGCTGTGAGCTCTAACTGCTTTTTTTTCTTTTTAGGTCTTTTTAAGTCAGTTCCTGCACTCTCTGTTTACCTTCTCAAATGTCTCCTCTACAGTCTTTTACCTTCAACACATTTTCCAGCGGCATCAGCCAACAAAACCCCTTCTTATATTATTTTCTTAATCTTAATCACTAATCTAATCTTAATCTTTACATATTTTCTTAAATCCCTTTATCCTCTTTTAAAAATAGTACAATAAATGAATGAGAACAGTTCACTATTCCAACCTCTTTATGAGGCTTCTTACTGTTCATTCACATTTTTTGACTCTTCTTGAGGTTTTTTAAGACCTCAAATCATCACTCCCCACTTATGATGTTTGTCATAAAGGTGCAATAAAGGCATATTATGAAAATAACATTTTCATGTATACGCTATCACTTCCATTTCCTTTCAGAGAGGCCCAGCTGACACTCAGCATATTGATCCAGAGTTCACCAGAGAAATGGTTCCTAACTCAGTGAGTCAAACCCCGGAGCTCAGCGCCAGCACCAGCTCCAGCTCCAGCAACGCCTTCAATGGATTCTCTTTTGTCGCCAATGAGGACAGTTTTCTGTGAGGCAGGAGTTAACTGTTCAAATGTCTGAACAGGGTGAGTGAGTGATCACATCTCTTTTGAGTTAAGAGCTCATGAACATAAGAGCTCCTCATGTACCATTGCAGAAACCCCATCTATGTGTTTGAGTACAGCAGGGATTTCCAAATTGTTCCACTTGAGGGTGTGGCAGGAAGGGAGCATGCCTGCAATGGAGACAGTTAAGGTTAAAATATGTAAACATTTTGCCTGGATGTCCCAGGTCTGTTCTCGGAGGGATAGAGAGGATCGACATGAACGTGTTACCAAATATACAGAGCTCACAAGAAATAGGAGCATCTTTAAGGTGCAGTGAAAATTATCTTTATTCCATTTATTTGCAATGGAGTAAAGAGCATGTGAGGGTGGATTTACTCAAAATATGTGTTTTATATTTCCTTTATGCACAGACTTTTATCATACTGTTTAAAAAGAAAAAATAAACACAATGTTGTCTTCCTGTGTACATCTAAACTTAGGGCTCTATTTTCCTGAAAAAGTGTGTAAACATAAGCGTAATCTCCTGGTGCAAACACTAATTTTTGCAATTCTGGTGACCACGAGAGCAACACGGTGCAGTTTGTTACAGCGTGAAAAACAGGCTGAATACATTATTAGTTTCAGAAATGCAAGAATCATCTAATGAAATCCTCTTATCCCCTTTAAGAGCAGCAGGTGGAACAAAGAGAGAGGCTGAGGTCCAAAGTAAACCAAATACAAAACATATTAATATACATCAATCTAAATATGTCAATGGCAGAATGAACAGACAGCTGATGTTTATCGGTGAAGCAGCTGCTCAAATATGGGTTCGGCTGGTTAGAGTCGTACAGTTGACAGTTCACTAAACTGAGTAGACCACAATCACAGCTGCAGTGTCATTCATCATCTCCTCTCTGGATAAGAAAATTATTTTTAAGCTCTTAAAAGCATTTAATATTGTCAATCATAAAATCCTACTCCACAAACTACAGTCTAAAGGTTGAGATGAAGCCACGCTTCACTGGTTCCACTGACGTCGCAGAGAGAACGCAGACTAGACGTCGCTGATGATACACAGTCAAGCCATCTTACCACCAGACATGGGTTGCCACAGCAGTCTATCCTTGGTCTTTTGCTGTTTACTTTATACATAAATAACTCTTAACTCTTAATTCTTCCTAATCAATACTGCAGTGTCCTTTTTCTTTTGCTGGTGATACAATTTTATATGCCCCAGGCTCCACCCCAGCCCAGGCACTGACTTCGTCTCTGACTTTGATGTTTTCTAATTATTATATAATCATAGTTTCAAATGCAGAAAGGATCAAGCACTTGATATTCTCCACCTCCACCAGTGACTCTGACTTTCCGACCATTAAAACTTTAAATGGCACCCATATTACTCTGGCAGAGTCCTACAAATACTTAGAAATTTGGCTTGGCAGCAGACTATCTTTAACTATTCCTAAACATACATGAAAGGTGTTTTTGTGTTTCTGCCAGCTTAAACCACAAAAATTGCCCTGACACTGGCTTTAAGCATGCAGGAAGATAGAGCCCTTAGTTTCCTCTGTCTCACTGATCTTATTTTAATACAATATAGATCTGAATGAACACAAACATAATAACCTCTGGGTTGAGCAGTGCTTTGAAACAGGGGTTGATGTCAAGAAAACGCAATGAAAAAGTTCACTTTTAAAAAAGTAGTTTCAACAATGCAGTGTTTGCATTTTAACACCAGTACACAATTAACATTATACGCTTTTGTCACATTTATATGCTAAAGAAAAACTGAGATGACTGGCAGCCTCTACTGGCTTTACACTGTTTTTACACTCTTCTACAGACTTCACAGGGAAACTGCTGCACTTCTGGCACAGATGCAGATGGATTACTGTGCAGCATCAGTCTCGTAAACTTCACTGTGTAATTGTCATTATAAAGTACATTAACTTCACTTTACTTACTACTTACTTACTACTACTGGTGTTCCAGTGCAAAGAGAGCTGAAGATTTCATCTGTATAAGTTTATGCAGTGACAAAAGTGATAAAAGTAAATCACATCACATCCAATATGTCTTTTTCTTAAATAAAGACAAAAAAACAAAGATGAAAAAGATAGAAATAATAGTAACAGTAATATATAACATGGTGTGTCAGTAAGGCTCTCAGTCCTCACAACTCTGGTCTCATTTGTTTATGGTAATTATACCAAAGTGTCTAAATGCATTTGTAGATGATGCACTGCTGTTAAAAAATGCTCCATGAAGCTGTTTGTTTCGTTGGACTGTGGTTTTGTTTTCTGTGTTGTTAACTGGAAACGTGTTCCAAATGTTTGTCTGGAGATTATTTTAGCCTGTAAATAGCTGACATTGATATTGATTAGTTTTGTTTTATGATACATGCTAAAAAGTGAATGTTATATTGGAAATGCTGTGTGTAACGACTGTAAATATACAGTCGCAGCTTTGCAATAAGAGTACGTACTGTAATGTGATCAGTGTAAACCATGAAGTGCCTCTCTGCCTTGGAAATGAAGTTGATGATCTATGGTGCTTGAGGTTGGCAGTGATGGGTAATATACTTGTACATCTGATGTCCCTGCATTTTATTTTCATTTTCTCATTTATATATATACACATATAATACTTGTCTTGTTGTACATTTGATATTAAAGAAACTCTTCTCTTCCAGTTCCCGAACATAGTGTGTTCCTATTTACCTCCTTAAAACACTTCTGTTGCTTTTGTTCAAAGTTTTAAATTCACAGGATACTGTATCAAATACTTTTCCATTAAACCAAATACACTAACAGGGAAAATCGTCTACCTCTAAATCATTAATGGGTAATTCTTCCGACAAGCTCTGACCCTCCTTGTTCACCATTTGCCTTCTGAAGCTGTAACCCTGCATGTCGAGCTGTTATTCCCTGACTGATCCTGTAAACAGAGAGGTTGATGTTAAAGACTGTCAGGTCACGCTGCCAGCAGCAGCATCATAGTGGGCTGATACCAACCGAAGCAAAAAATTCTAGCCTGTGTGTATGTACATAGAAAATGTGTTAATAAATCAAACAGCTGTCAAAACATTTCTGTTTGTTCTCTTGGATGAGCCATTAAACATGTGTGCATAACAGAAACATAATGTAATGTTTGTAATTATGTTATCAGTGAGCAGCTTGTAAATGTCGGATGTTATAAAAAGTCACAACATCTGAATGACGACGTACAGGATTGCTGCTATAGACTATTAATCTACATGGTAGGTTTAGAGGAGTGTATTAAGCCATAAGTGGATTTTTTTTTTAATCAAAATCAGACCCTTTCATGGAGGTGAAGATATAGTTTTAGTAAATGGATCTTGGGATGAAACTTGTCTTTAACAACTGTTAGTCAAGCGTACTATGTGAATTTCATTACCGAGGCCTTCAGTCCTCCACTGTAACTAACTAGTACAACATTGCATTGATCGGTAACAACATATCTCCCTCTTGCCGAGTAATTTTAGTCTAAAATTGAGTCCGTAAACGTTAGTTTTCTTATAAAAAGTAATATAATCTGCCAGTAGTGGAAATAAAAAACATATTCCCTATTTAAATAAGGTTTTATGACTTGGTTACAGACAGAAATGTCTTTATAAGATTGGGGTTTTGCAGATTAAACAGTATAAAGTAGTTAGAATCAGTTCCACCTTGATCAACAACAAGTGCTGCTCAAACATTAATGCATCAGTGATAATTCTATAATATATGTAACAAAAGAATATAAAAGATCTGAATACTTACTTATTGAAACCACTTCCTACCTTTTTTTGGATGATTCTGTACTTGATTAAATCCTGTCTGATCGCTGCCCAGTGGACATTACTGCAGCTTTTATTAGCAACAACACGGCCAATCACATCACCCTTAATGCATGGGTCGTCCAGCCATGACGTTCCAATAGTTTGGTATACAATGTGCGTGTGTGTGTGTGTTGCCAACGGTGTCGACTGTATTCATCCGTGTATGCTGCTAACAGAGCACAGTGGGATTACTGAACCCAAAACAAACAAATACACACCCAGCAGGTAACTGTGTTGTTACTTTTGTGTACAAGAGAGCAGCAGTTCGACACTTTGATGCTTGTGTGTGAGAGTTGCATCCTCTTTTGGCACGATGATAGTAGAGGCTACGACTGTGTGCAAATGTTACATACACTGTACATCAGTAAACATGTTTTGTTTTATGTTTTTGTTTTATTTGGAATCACTACTGCATCATTTTTGTACCTTAGTTGAAAAGCACACACCTCTCTGTTCTGGTAAACTGTGGCTGGGCACTACAATATTAGTACAATATTAACTTCTGAGAGATTTGAATAAAGTTCAGATCAGACGAAGCAGGAGGGTGATTATTGTGCAACTTGAGGGAGGCAACGTGCTACTAGACTATAGAGGGTGAGCACACTATTGCTCAAAGTCCTTTTGGCACCAAACTTGTTCATTACACCAACACAATGACCTTTCACACTTCAGCTCTGAACATATCATGTTATTAGTAACTTTTCTTTACTCTGACAGCTCAAACACTTCAAAGTCCCAATAAATAATCTATCACACATCAGTTTGAACCATGACATATCATCGTTACATTATATCTGACAGAGAGTGGATAAAAGGTGAATATAATGTTATCCACAGGAACACTACAGCCTATGCCCTCAAATATTATCACTAATGTGGATCAACAATATTTTTGCAATAAAAAATTTAATTTATGGACATTGAATTGGATTATGTGATATGGTACAGGTGATTTATTACTTTCCTTACCAGTGTCTGAAGCAAATAAGAGAAAAGTAGTAAGTGCCTTTAGTGGCAGTGGTGGGCTAAAGGTGAGGGAAGTAGGCTTGAGTGGTGAAAATGAAAGAGCCCTCACCACTGAGGTGACCTAAAACAAGACCCTTAACCCCCAGCTGTGGTTATACTGGGCAGAGGGAATGTGTGTACAAACATTAAAACAGCAAACACCCATATCACATGGAATAATGTTAATCAGGATCAATAACCACTATAAAAATGAACAATTTGTGAGAGAGAACAGACAAAATCATTACAGGTTTATAATTATATTTTTCTCCACTAAGTTGTATGTGTTTAGTGTTGTGTGATAAAATCCAGATGATAACTTTATATAGCAACGTAACAAATTGGTTCTCAAGAAAAATAAAACAAAAGAATAGAAAACTATGTAATAAATCAATCACAACAATAAAGCAAGGTCATGATCAGAAAAGAGGCAGATCAAAGTTTATCTTTGCACACACTCACTTACACAAACACATCACTGCCAGCAGTGGTCACCTTAACCAGCAGAGACTCATTTTAATTGTTCAAAGTGATCAAAGTATCAATTACTGATCCTAACAGACACACCTGTTCACCTGGGGGAAGACAACAGCTCACCATCTACATTACTGCACAACTGCCCCACTTAGTGGCCAAAACGAGGAACACACACACGAACAAAGTGATTGACTCATTGATAGAATTTAATGTATGAAAATGCTCAAGTCAAGGCTGCTTCATACAAACAAACAAACAAACAAACAAACAAACAAACAAACAGAACTGTGTGTAAGTTAACCACAGTTACACATCCGTTATTTGGGCAACAGAGTTTTACTAGTTTTGGATAAAGATCGCAACATTAATGTGACAGTAAGATGCAAACCCTGTGTCAACAATAAACATTCAAAAATATGTTGTTTTCTCTGATATGGAAAGGGCCGTTAACGCGCTGGAAAGAAGGCGGTTTAAGAAAGTGTACGAGGTAAGTGTGAAGGACCAACAGTTGCTTAGCAACACTGCTGAAGAAAACAGGGAGGACGTTGAAACGGTTGGAACAGACAAAGTGAACGAGACTGTACAATTTATCATCTGTGACCTCATAAAGGCACACACACACACACACATACACACACACACACATACACACACACTCACACATACACACACACACATACACACACACACATACACACACACACACACACACACTGCCTGGAAAATTAATGTTATGAATTATGACACGAAGCACAGCCAGGACCTACATGTGCCACAATAACACCGTCCTTTGAGAACTTATTGCCGGAGACAAACCAGAAATCAATCTGAAATAAATAAAATGATGCTTACATGGATCAGACTTTGTTGTTATTTTCGACACAATGTTGTGATAATAATTTATGAGTTTTACCATTTATGAAAATATGAACCTATCATAGGTTAATGTTGGTATGTTATGGTATTAATTTAACAGAAGTTAGGTGACGTTTGTATGAGTCTATTTATATGGGTGATTAGCCTGTAGCATATAGCCTAGCATAAATAACTTACCCACTAGTGACGTGAAGAAGTTAATTTAAGGTTAGTTTTAAGGTTTAATGCTCAACTAGTGTCTTTACACGAGAGTTAGAGCAAAGTTTAAGGATGTTAGATGAGACTGTTTATGTTTTTAAACATATGTGTTTATGTTAATGTCGGAGGGGAGCCAACGTCTGCGCAACAGCGGCCGTTAGCCGTTAGCGTCGGTTGAAACCGTCACTCACACGGATCGTTTCCGGGGAGTGTGTGTAGCTCTGTGGTCGTGGTGCTCTTGAACAGACCACTGATTTTCAGTCCCGGGTAAATGTCTAATGATACAGCGCCACAAGTTCCTCAACTGGTTCTGTTAGTTCAACAATCAGCACACATTTAATTCAGCGTATGTCATTCGAGCTTTTGTGTATTCCTGAAAAGTCACTTTGTTTTAACGTTAGTTAACTGTTGCAGCTAACGTTAGCAGTCGATAGCTCCGGTCTGCATCTGGAGCGGACTACAAACACAGGAGGGATGTCGCGCGGGTAAGTGTGTCTGTGGATGTTATCATTGACTTAATGCTATTTGTAAAACGTGTGTGTTTGTGCTATGATCACGATGGACAGGTCTCACGGCGGTAATAATTTAAATGTACCCGCCGTTACAGTTGTTAATCAAGTGTGGTTGTTTTGTTTTGTTTTGTTTTGTTTTGTTGTGTGTGCGCGAGAGTGTGAGTGAGTCCCTCATGTCCGTTAAAAGCCGTTGTTGTGCTGTTGTGTCCCGGTAGTGAGCTGGGAGAGCTGGACCCGGCTGTATTCCAGAAACAGCTGCACAATCTTCAGGTTAGGTAGGCATTTCTCTTCCCCCTACTGTCTCTGTTGTTACTGTCACTAATATCGACATTTTCAGAAACACCTCATTTCACCTACACCAGCGTTGTTAGGTGGGCAGGGTTCGTGTATTGGCGTTAATCCGCCGCTAGGGGCGTCACACGTTCTCAACTAACAGTCAACGTTTCCTTCAAGCGTGTTCAGCGGACCTGCTAGCCAAGTTTGCTAGTTTGAACTCATAGCCGAGTTACAATGTAAGTTCATTAGTTTGTCGCTCATTTTTGACAAATTAAGCCCAATAATTTAGTTTTAAGAATTGCAAAGTGCACTGTTGAGATATATACCTGAACGTTTCATGTTTTTGTCGCGGTATTTCGTTTGGTTGGCAGCAACTGATGTTAGCTAGTAAGCTATCTCAGCTTTTCTGTGGACCGTTAACGTGAGGTCGTTTGGTAACTTACACAATATATAATGTAATGGTTGTCAAATAGGTTGTGAGACGGGAAAGTTAAATTAAAGGCTTTGTAGCTACAGAAGGAAACGACTACAAGTTAGCTAACATTAAATGACAATGTAGTTATATTTTGTTTTTTATGTTTTATTGGTATGTTAAACATTCATGTTTTAACTGTTTACAGCTGTTGTGGCAACTTATTGAACGCAAAGTTTCAAATGTTTTCCCACTGGTAAAGGATAAGAGAGTAAAACTGGATTCCTAATTTTCTAATAGCAATATTAATAGCAAACACCTTCTAATATAATGAAGCTCAGTTCAACACCACTGCAAACTACCACCTCATTCATAAACATACAGTTAATTAATACCTCTCTAACACTGTCAATCAAAACTGAACATCATTATCTTAGTGAAGGTAGAATATATGGCAGAGCTGTTGTAGTGGATTGTTTTATATTTTTTATTTTAGGATCTTTCTGTATTTGTTTACTTCCCTGAATAACTCCTGTCTACTATTTGCATGCATTGTCTTTAGTATAGACCTTGATGCTAATTTGCAGGTTATATGAAATGTAAGCATTGGCGACATTAGCCAGCATACAACTTGTGTTTCCACTGAATCAGCAATGGGGTGCTTATGGTGTTTAAATTTTGGCGTCTCTTTAATTCGTTATTTAAACACACTTAATTAAGGGAATGCCATGTTTGCTGTTGTTTTGAAGGGCTAGCTTAATACAAGGCCATGTTTTTTTTACATCTGCAGCTTCAGACTCTATAGCATTGCACTGAAAGTGAGAGGAAGTTTGTTTAAATTATGAGAAATTACATTAAAGCAGCACTATGTAGGATTTGGTATTTGTTGCAATTTGGCTCCACCAGTCGCAATACCACTATCGTAAATATGAACAGCTGTACAAATGCATTTGTTATGATTACATTACTTATGACAAAAAACTAGCAAGTCGACAACTTTTCTAACACAGCCAAACATCAACCAAGTGCAACGCCACAAGACATAGCAAGCCAGCTAAAAGTACTTACTAGTCAAACAGCCAGAAGGCCGGCTCACCGTCTGTCTGCAGCCTAGACTAAAAGCCAATCTGAAATTTACTCTTGTCTGGGGGCCTCTCCGTCCTTTTCTCTTAGCGTCGTCCTCTTAGGTCTCTTCGTCTCTAGCGGCGCCTCTTGTTCCGACCCAGAGCCAAAAGTTACATAGTGCAAAAACAGGCTCATTGGAGTGGGAATGACAGAGGCACCATTCACTCTATTACAACTCAGTGTAGCATCAAAATGATTTTAAAGCTGTTATTTTAAAAAGAAGAAAGAAAAATTACATAATTTTGCTTTAAAGTCCACATCAACCATATCATATGTTCACATCAATGTATAGTTTGTATACCAAGATGTCTGATAACTGTCTAGAGTTTCTTTTCACTCTGAATAATCTGTAGATGTTGAAATCCAGTAATGTATATTTATTTAAATTATTGTGTGGTTGCAGCATGGACGAAAGAGGGGACAGTAATCTGTGCATTGACACTGACTCGGACACAGCAGAGAAGAAGGATGGTACCAAGTGCAAAGTCAAATGGACTCTGGAAGAGGTGAATGAAAATAAGACTTAATAACTGTGTCCTTACAACACCCTGACATTCATCGGTTGACATTATTATCTACAGCAACGCACTATATTTTTAAGTAGTTTATTACATTATTGCCAGTAAGAAGGACACATTTTTCACATAGGTTTCTGTTGATCAGTGAGTTCACTAGTTATCGTCAATGCCATGTTAACCTCTACCTGAAGCTGACCTTAAAGCTCGTCTTAAATAATACTGTATCTGAACTGATTTGTTCGTGTGCAGGATGAAAATCTAAAAATCCTGATGAGCAACTTTGGGAAGAAAGATTGGAAAACTATTGCCAGTTTTTTGCCCGTAAGTACTCAGCAGAATCAAAATCAATTGAGTAAGAAAGAATGAATCATCAATGTAAACTTCTGAAGTTTAATAAAAACAGAAGAAAGGCAAAGGGCTTGCAACATTGTGTCTTGTCATGTCGTTGAAGTTATAAAATGCAAATCTCTGTATTCTACCCAATCTTTCCTTTTTGTTGAGTTATTTTCATCTTGGGTAATAATGACATTTCCTGTTGCTTTGACAGGGACGCACAGAATTCCAGTGTATGCACCGCTGGAAAAAGCACCTGGATCCCGATTTAGTCAAAGGTTTCTGGTCCAAAGAGGAAGATGAAAAGGTAAAAAAACTACACAGAACATCTGATACAGACTTAGCTTAAACATAGTTTGTAATTAATTTTGTCCTATCTCACTTGTTCTCACTGTACTTATGTGTTTACTAATGTATTTGCTGTGACAGATAGTAGAGCTGGTGGGCAGGTACGGCACTAAACACTGGTCTTTGATTGCCAAGCACTTGAAGGGGCGGATGGGGAAACAGTGTCGTGAGCGCTGGCACAACCACCTCGATCCACTGGTCAAAAAGAGCTCCTGGACCAATGAAGAAGACCTCATCATCTACAAAGCCCACTCTATTATGGGGAACCGGTGGGCTGAGATTGCCAAGCTGCTCCCTGGAAGGTGGGTTGGTCAGTGGGGATTGATTTGCTGACATTAACAAGGTGGATGATGTGCAGTGAAATGCATTACTTGGTTGTTATTCTTAAAATAACAGGATGAACGTAGCAACGTGTCTCCCTCTTTTAACCAGGGTCCCAGAGACTTTAATGTATATTTTCGATTCCCCTTGCAGGACAGACAATTCTGTGAAAAATCACTGGAACTGCTCCATCAAACGTAAAGCAGAGTTGGGCTTGTACAAAGACGATGCTGACAGCATTTCCCTTGATATTCAACAGTTTGTGGAAGGAGAGGTACAGTACTTATTGAGTTTAACACATACTGTATAAGGCTGTTTGTTTTCAGCTTTTACCAATTTAAATAAAAAATTCTCAATTGTTTCTCAGTGAACAAGTAATAGATTATATATTAATTAAAATGATGGTTGGTTACAGTTACAAAAAGATGCAAGATAATGTTATTTTCTACATATTATGAAATCACAACTAATATACTATCTAATCGTTATGTGTCTAACTGTTCAGACTGAAAGAAAAAGAAACGCTTTTGTGTTTTTTCTGATATTTTGCAGCAAAAAAACTGTTGTGCATTTACATTATATGTTGTGTTACAGGTGGACTTCAAGTGTGATGTTGTATTAGACACTGAACCCGTAACTCCTATAGTGGTAAGCTTGCTATAACTGATTTTCTTTTATGACTCAGCTGTTTTTAAACTTTTATCTAAAGTAAAACATACAAATTTCACAGCTACCTCAGTTAAATAAATACCTCCCAAACAATACAATAATCAGTTTAGATATCGAGTATAGACTGTTGATTTTTAAAGTTCCTAAATGTTTTTATATTTTCCTCCATGATTTTTTCAGCTGGCAAGCTTGTTTTACTCTCCTACTCTTTGCTTTGCTTCAGGTCAGGCCAAAGAAAGAGAAGAAGCAGAAGGAACCTCAGACAGCCAATGGGAAGACGGCCGTTCAGCTTTCACAGACCTTAGCATCCAGGAAAGAGTTCTCTTCCCCCAGTCCCTCCTTGCCCCCCAGTTCAAGTTCCAGTCCCAGCTCCAGCTCAGGTGCTGCTCCAGCTGGGCCAGTGGACCAGAAAAAGCTTGTTGATGCCGCACTAAGGATGATCGCAGAAGACATGCTGCCACTCAGGTGACTTGTACTGCTAGTGGCGATTACAGTGTCCTTGTTGGGTTGTTGTTCAAAGTTTGTTAAGCCCCAAGTCAAAGAAACATATATGTCGCCAGACTTTAAAGCAAGCATCCTTACCAGTCTAGATCACCATCATAATTTGAAAAATGCACCGTACCAATGTATCTTTACTTTGTTCCTCACAGTTTTGTTGAAGGTGCAGGCTTTAGGTCATTCATGAGTACCATCAGCCCTGAATACAACAAGCTATCCCCGCGTGTCATGGGCCTACAGCTCTATGATGATGTGGAGAGAACCATAAAGCCTCAGCTCATCCGTGACCTTAAAGCCTGCCTTGCCAAAACCAAAGATGGCGAGAGCGCCATTCATGTCACCATTGACCTCTGGGCAGGGGATCAATCCCATCCAGTGGAGGAGCCCATCGTTGTTGTGCAGCTCCATTTTGTCAGTGATTCCTGGCAGATCCGCCGTCCCGTTGTGGCCTTCCGTCACCTCACCCACAAAAATCTCAGCACCGCTGTGGCCAGGGAGCTTGAAGGTGTGCTGCTGAGCTACGGCATCTTTTCTCGCAGCATTGGCTACGTCCTCGCCAATCAAGCCAAAGAAGCCCTGGCTGGGAACAACTTGTTCTGTGACTACAAGATCATGTGTTCATCCAACAGAGGAGAAGCAGATGGAGATGAGATAGTGGCTTTTCTATCAGACCAGATGTCTGAAGCAGAGTCCCCATTTTCAGAGCTGCAGATTGGGACCAGGACCACCTGTGTGGCCAACACGTTGCAGCTTGTGATTAAGGAGGCACTGAAGAACTCCAGGGTTGTGGAAAACCTGCTCTCACAGGTCCACAATGTGGTGGCTTTCTTTAGGAGCAGTGCCTACTGGAGCGAGGTAGGAGAAATAAAAAATAAAAAACAGATTAAAAAAATAATTGTGCAAGTGTATTTTACACTGCGTTATATTGTTTTTGCAAAGATATATGATCCAGGAGAATCTTGCACATTTTATAGATTTTTACACCCAAATATATAGCAGCAGTACTGGAGTGTCTTGTTTCATTAGTCCTGATTATTAACTCTTTCAAACAGTGTTCTGAAAATCAAGGTTTAGTCAGTGTTACATGAAAAGTCTCCAAGCTTGCACATTAGATGAGAGATAGGGTTGAGCGATTGGACGAATATAAAGGCTATTGGCTGAGTCCATTTCCATCATATTAAGCCTTTTTTGTCATTTTATTTTGCTAATTTAATGGTCTTCTTCCAAAGAATAAGAGCCGCTCAGAGACAGGCGTTCAGCAGTGCAGTACACACACAGAGCCAAAGAGCGAGTGAGAGGAAAAACAGCTGTAGAGCCAGTGTATATTCACATCTAACTGCGGTGAATTAAGGGTTTATTTCAGCTAGTTTGACAACAGGGAATACGGTTACAGAGTGATTCATTCACAGAGGGAGGCTGGGGGCTTCAGAGAGGCAGTGACAGCGTGTAGAGCCAGAATATTTTCACATCTAGCTCTGTTGGAGATGGTTAGACACCGGAGTTGGTGATTGTTGAAACAGTGGAAAGAATATTACAGACAGTTTGACAGTTTGGTGAGGGTTTTTTTTAGCACATTTTGTAGCCACTGTAGAATCCTACACACTGGACCTTTTTAAGAAATATGATCTTCATCCCCAACCTACTTTTAGTTAACTGACATGAGCTGTATTGATTGAGAAGGGTTGTTTGTGAGCTGCCCATTGATGTAAAATCACCAAGTGGCATCTTATGAGCATCAGTTATACATTTTAAAATTGTTAATTGGGGTCTGACAATACAATTCTTACACAGAGATACAAAAAATCTGATATTCTTTTCCTGAATTGATTTAATGCTATCATTTTGTATCATTTTATTGGTTAGGTTCTGCTGAAGGAGTGCAACGTGTCCCTGTGCCCTTCCTCCAGTAACTGTCGCTGGAACTCCATGATACTGTCTTTACGCCGTATGGTGCAGGAGTCTGCCTGGAGTGCCATCATGACTCTTCTAGCCCAGGCTCGCATAGAGGCTAACGACACAGCCAGCGCCCCGCCCCTGGTCATGGTCAAGAGGGAGCAAGTGATTGACATCCTCAGTCTCCTTGAGCCTTTTGGGGAAGCCTTGCAGGTAATGAAAAACATTCATAAGAACTTCATGTATCATGTATGTAGTCGATTGTAGCGATCACATGTAAGATTTTTAAATGTTATATTACTTGGGAATATGAGTCATTTTTAAAAACCCTAATATTAAGCCTCTCCTATTTATACTGGAATTGCCAGATTTTCTTGTTTTTCTTCTTTTTAATCAAGTAGTCAGATTAGGAAAAGAATAAACAGGGTCGTCATCATTTCAAGTAATAGACATTGAAATTAGAATCTTGAAAGGACCACTGTGTAGGATATAGTGGCATCTAGCGGTGTAGTTCCAGATTTCAACTCTCTCGCTCCTCCCACCCCTTCCAAGCACGATGGAGAAACTATGTTGGCCGTGAAATGCACTAAACATGCAACTGACCCTATCTAGAGCCAGTGTTTGGTTTGTCCGTTCTGGGCTACTGTAGAAACATGGCAGTTCAACATGGCAGACTTATGGAAGGTGACTCGCTTTGTCTATAGATAGAAACGGCTTATTGCATTATTGCATTATAACAAAAAGACAGTGATTCTTATTTTCAGCTGATTATACACTAATCTGTACTATTCAATTTCTGACAATAGATCCTCCTAAATATTACACACTGGACCTTTTGATATTTATGCACCTTAGGCAATGTCAGCCTAAAATAGCATTGTGCTATTAAAACAAAACCTAGAGTGGTATTTGCTTTTTTGGTGATAAATATATTATAGGCTGTGACAGACATTTGTTCTGAGTGCGGCACTTTGAATTATTGAAACAAAGCAAACAGAAACATTATGACAAATCCATTAATGTTGCAGCACGAAGGATTAATGGCAGATTTTTCTTCTTGGATTCCATAGAAATGTTGTATACATGTATGGGAATACAGTATTATATGGTGTGGTATTATTGTATATTGTATTGTATGGTATACAGAAGATTATGTGACATAATTTCCTTTTTGCCTCTTCCAACCCAGGTCCTGCAAGGAAACGGACTGACCATCTCTTTCATCATACCTTCCCTCGTTGGCCTTGATAAGACTCTTGAGAGCCTCGTCACCAACTACACCCACTTCAGCAAGGCCCTGCGCACAGGCCTTTACACACACTTCCAGTCCCTGATTCACCAGAAGGACATGGTACTAGCTGCTGTGCTCGACCCCAGGATCAAACTCCAGGTATGAATTAGGCCAAAATCATGGCCATTTTATTCATTTCTGTGGAGCTCTGTGTTTATATTGAGCTCCGTGTTACATATGTGAGTACATCATAGCTATCCATGCTCAGAATCAGAACTCTAACCCTGGCTTGAACATTTTTTTCCAGCCGTTTTCTGATGCCAAACTCGAGGACCAGACAGGTTTCCTAACACCTCTGTCAAAGTATCAGGCCCGCGCCATCTTGGAAGCCACATTAGGAAGCACAGAGGCCTCAGCATCTCCGTCTGTAGAGGCAGATAAAGACCAGATAAGTAAGGAGTTGAAAAAGGTGCAGGATGGTGAAGAGGAGAGCCAAGCCAACACACTGATGGAGGCATCTGGTGGAAGCTCAGATGACAACAATTGTGACGGAGTCGGCGGAAACGACCTCAAGCGCAAATCCATCTTTAACTTCCTCCAGCCAGCTGCAAAGACCATGAAGACGTCCGAGATTGATGTGTATTTATTAGAACCACTGTGGGAAAGCAACAACAGTTTGTTGTACTGGAAATCTGCTACTCGGTTCCCTCAGCTCCAGGGCATCGCCAAGAAGCTGCTGGCAATACCGGCCACCTCAGGGGGCTTCGACCGGCTGTGTCCAATGGCAGCGTGCATTGTGAGAGCCAAAAGGAACCGCCTGCCTCCTCATACCACAGAGAGACTGCTTCTATACAAAAACTATTTAAAAACAAAGACTGTTAAAAAGCCCAGTGGGGCTAAACATTGATAGGTCAAATGACAATTGGGTATGATCATTCTACCCTCCACCCAAAAGATCTCCACACTTACTTCTCCACACTTGTCACATTGCATTAAACATAAACTCAGCACCCTCACTTACTATGAATTGCACTTTCACACCCAATTGACACCATCCCCATGACTTGACTGGTTCCCCCTTGACTAAATTTCTTAATTAGATCAAACTAACTGTCAATTTAGCATAATTTCTACCTTGCAGTAGTAGTTAACATCAGCAAAATATATTGAAAGTATATTAGAAATGAGGACAATCAGATCCCTTTTGTATGGAAAAACAAACAGTGGCAACCAGCAGGACAACTGTAGGTTCAGATGACTGCAAGTGTTTAAAGTGAAGGCAGATTTTCTTTGTCCTTCACATAAAAATTCCAAAAAGATTATATGATAAAGACTTGTTGTATTTGGGCATAATTCAACACTGTAAAAAATTAATCTTAAGTATGAATTATGCCTTTTTTAAAAATGCAGTCCAGAGTAGTGAACATCAACCTCATCACAGACAAAGGAGAAAAAGAAGCATCTGTGGTCAGTGTCTATAGAATAAACAATCTTCTGACTGACTCAAACTGGTTGTATTAAGAACAGACACTGTGGAAGAAAGCAGTGAACGTTGGTGCCATTGAAATAATTTGAAAGATGCTACAATGAAAGTGCTTTAACGTCACTACACATTTACCTTAATGCAGAAATTTGATATTTATTACTGAACAGATATACCTTAGTGAGTGCGGGACTATTTAGTGCCTAAAGGTTTAAGTTACTGGAAATGAACTGTACATTTTTGTAAGCTGTATTTTTGTGTGTAATTTATTTGTTTTGTATGCTGTACACATCGACATGTTGATGAAGTACAGATGAACTGTGTGACGGGTCGCTTGGCAGTAAATTGATTGAGACTAGGCACCGTTTCAACATTTTGTAAAAGCCATGTCTATTTTATTAGTCTTTTACAATTTGTTTATATTTTTCATTTTTATTGATCAGTGATACTTTAAGTTGTTGCAATGAATCTCAGGAGCCTTAATGATTTATCAACTATTTTTGCTCTTAACTTGTAATGTGTGATGGGGGTTGGTGGTCATTATAAGACTGTTCACATTGAATGACAGCTAACTGATTTTAGTGCAGTGGTCCTTGTGTCTCCACGTGGAAATATCCAGAGAATGTACTTTATTATATTATTAAAAAATAAAGCTAGTTTTCTCTACAGTTCCTGTACCTGTGGCCCATGGTTTCATGTGTTCAAGTCCATTTTTGTGATTTCTGTGAGGGCTATCTTGGGTAGAAAGTAACTAATATTGTAATCAGCAGGGAGCAAGAGAGAAAGGATGGACAGGATAGCATTTAGAGTAGTTTATTTCATCCGACTGAAAAGATTAGGATGATTATAAACTATCAAAAACTATTAAAAAACTTTTATTACCAAGATGGTTTTGGGATATGAATTAGTCGTTGACTTAAATGTTTTACTAATGTTTAGAAAATGTCTGAGGCATTGCTGTAATTTAAATCTCTATAAAAATGTTTATTATGGAGTATTTTAGTAAAAGGACAGTGAAGTGCCCCAACAACAACAACAATAATAATTATTATAATAATAATAATAATAATATCTTTCAGTTCCCATCGGTGATTGGCCAGACGGACCTCCTACGTCAGACGAAAACAGTGCGTCAGCTTTTACTTCCGGAGTCACGACCCGTCCTCTGCCATGTGCAGGGCTGCTGGGAAAGTATTCACGAAATTGTTTTTATCAAACTTGAATGAGGAGAAGAAGCCGCTTGTTGTTCCCTGCTCAGGGAAGAGGAAACTTCTGAAGGAAGAGGAATGCGTCCGGCCAGTTGTCACAAGTTAAAAACCAACAAGTAGCGGATAAACTCGCGACGTAGTCCGGCTCGTTAGCTAGCTTAAAGTTAGTTTAGTCGCCATGGCTCTGTACGTGAAAGCCGCTGACATCCTGGAGAAAGCCGAGAGGAAGCAGGGCGCGCTGAAAACTCTAGTCTACGACAGTAAGTTTTCAAACATCAAGCAGCTGTTCGCCCTGGTTTGTGAGACCCAGAAGTTTTCGTCCATCCTGGAGGAGATCATCGAGTCCACCAAGCTGCTCAAAGCCACCAAGCTGAGGATCCACCTGGCCAAGGTGCTGGTCTACGACCTGCTGATGGGTCAGGGGCTGAAGTGCGGCGGCTCCTGGAAGGCCATGATGATGAAGCATCGCTCCAGACTGCAGGCGGTGCTGGCCCGCATGAAAGTGAAACAGAAGGTCAGTAAGAATGAAGACCTGCTCCCGGTCAGCGTCCAGCAGCCCGCCGGGGACCGGCTGCCCAGGTATGCGCGTGTGAACACCCTGAAGACCACCGTGGAGGATACTGTGGACTACCTGAAGAGGGATGGTTTCTCCTACCTGGGACAGGCCTCCAGGCTGGATGACTTCACCCTGAAGGAGAAAAGCTTTGTGAGGGACATGCACCTGCCAGAGCTGCTGGTCTTCTCTCCTAAAACTGACTTCCATGACCACTTCCTGTACAAGGCCGGACACATCATTCTGCAGGACAAAGCCAGCTGCCTCCCCGCCTTCCTCCTCAACCCCACGCCTGGCAGCCACCTCATTGATGCCTGTGCCGCCCCAGGGAACAAATCCAGCCACCTGGCAGCCATCCTGAAGAACAAGGGCAGGCTGTTTGCCTTTGATTTGGATGCCAAGCGCCTGGCCACCATGTCGACTCTCCTGCTCCGAGCTGGAGTCACCTGTCAGCAGCTGGCCAACCAGGACTTCTTGAAGGTGGACCCTGAAAGCCCGCAGTATAAAGATGTAGAGTATGTCCTGCTGGATCCATCCTGCAGTGGATCAGGTAGGTTGAGTGAGCAGTTGTCGCTGTGTGTACATGATGTGTCGGGCACGTTTGACCTTTTCTCTCACTCTTTCTCTCCGGACCTCTGGATTCAGATGTTCCTATAGCTTATAACATAGCTATATAGCTATTTACATAGTTATGTAGGAACTATAGAATAACTCAACCATTGACTAGATTGTGGCCAAACCAAAGGGTTAGTTTAGATGTTTTTATAAGTGCAGGGAACAAACTAGCAGAACTTCCATAGTGGACCAGACAGAATCAATGAAGTGATGCGAGACACTGAAACAAAGTTATTGAACTAAGTTATATTCGTTATATAGAATGAAAAAACCCAAAAACAAAACAGTTGCACGACAATGAGGAAAAATGTAATCTTGAGCCTCTGACCTGAACTCTAGGTTGACCACTGGACTAAACTACCTGACTGTATCTGAAGTAGATAAACAGGCTCCACCTCAACCAGCTACAACAGTTAAACATCTAATAATGTCACATATAATAATGTTTTTGTCAAAGGGGACATCATACTGCTGATTGAGTGCTACTTTTGATATTTACAGACATTTCACATCTCAGTATCTTCTTAAGATTTCTGCTTATACCAGAATACTAGTGTGCCTCTAAACAAACACATTATGATGTTAATTTGATTTCTGTAATCTGTGTGTGTGGTTCAGGTATGGTGTGTCTCCGGGACGATGCCTCCTCTGTAGACCAGGAGAAGAATCAGGCTCGTCTGGCCTCCTTGGCCTCCTTCCAGCTGCGGTGCCTGAACCACGGCCTCAGGTTCCCTCGGCTGAAGCGCCTGGTCTACTCCACTTGCTCCATCCACCGCCAGGAGAACGAGGACGTTGTAGCGGCCTGTCTGCAGGAGAACCCTGGCTTCAGGTAGCAACTCTTCACCTTCACTAAATCTAAATCCTTCCCTCGCCGCTCTGCCTTTAATATTAAAGTGAAACACTGGGACGGACGTGGAATCAGCTGTCAGTCTCTGAACATGCAGGCTTTACTGCTGGACTTCAGGATTTAGTTTTAATTGTTTGTGTGTCCTCCTGCAGGTTGGTTCCCCTGCTGGGTCAGTGGCCTGAACGAGGCCTGGAGCCGCTCACTCAGTGTCTGCGTGCCAGCACCACCAAGACCCGCACGCATGGCTTCTTCGTGGCTCTGCTGGAAAGATACAGTGAGGCTGGGAATAAGAAGCAGGAGCCAGCAGTTCAGATATGGTAAATATTGGGGTGCGATTTATTGTTAATTAATTGTAATTAAAAGTCCAATTGGTTCAGGATTAGTAAATCAAAGATACTTTCAGTCTTATTTACATTCAAATACATCACATCTGTTATTCTAATGCTGTTTCAATGCCTGTAATGTGTAAAATGGAAATCTAGACTAAACATATTGTGCATTCGCAGTGACGTGGAGTCGACGCCACGCAGCCCGTCCACCGGCGAGAAGAGACCCGCAGGTTCAGAAGAAGAGTCTGAAGCTTCAGAGATGGAGGACAAACCGACACCTGCAGCAGGACAGGATGACAGCACACCTGGCAAGAAGAGAAAGAGGAAGAGGAAGAAGAAAAAGAAGAAGGCAGCAACAGTGGAGTGATGATACATTTAAAATGGGACTGCTTACAGCATGTTGTCTGCAGGGACTGCTCTATGTAGGAATGTAACTGAAAAGTAAAGATGGTTTTTTACTGTATCATGTCTCTTTGCCTCATTATTGCCAGATGTTCTGCTCTTGGTTTATTGTCTTACATTTGTAAGACCAGTTCAGGTGTTTTATTTCTCTAAAGAGAAGTTACAGTTTGTGTCCAGTAGGGGGCAGGAAACCAGCGGCCAACCTGCTGAAGAAGAAGTTTATTTCCGGCTCAACAGAGTCAGCTATTGGTTGAAACACTCGTGGATTTTGTAACACACTTATGCAAAATCTTTTGTAACTGTTTTGTTGTGGCAGTGTTTCTGGCTCTTGTAGGGAAAAAGTAAGTAATTGTTGTTGATGTTGTTTATATTCTGCAGTATCAAACGGGTCCATGCACAACGTTGATTGACAACTCAATACAATGATGCGACAAGGAGAAAAACAATCGATGTTTTACCTTTTATGTACCAGGGAAGAGAGGAGCTATACTCAAAGCACAGGCCGCATCTAGCAGCTCCTTCCCCGGCACTGGCCGCACGATGTCCCCGGTGCCCAAAGTGAGACTGTCCGGAGGTCTGGAGGTCTGCCGGATTCTGAACGGGATGTGGCAGGTGTCCGGGGCTCACGGAGCGGTGGATCAAGCCAAAGCAGGTAAACTCAGGTATCATGGGAATATACAACCAGGTGTGCCAGTTTAGAAAAGAGTCTGTGAAATCACATTTGTAGCACATATGAACTGCACTCTGCATGCTATGGAACGTTATTGCACTACGGGCTATAAAAACGGTTTAAAGGTGACCTTTCCATTGTGAAAGGGTTGTGTTGTAACAGTGTAACAGACTGGAGGAGTTTAAATAATCTCAGGAAGGTATTTAAAAAGTGTTCAAAGGTAAAACAGATACTATAAATAATTTACATATGTTAGTAGTGCAACAATGTGATCCGGTGTTGGGGTAGCTAAGTATGACTTTGCAAGCTACCAATTACTCAAAACTGGAAAAAGTTGAAGTAAAGCAAAGCTACAATATGACAATATAAATGCGATATGAAACTATAACAAAATATAACAAAAACAATTCGATTCAAAACGTTAAACACTGACGGAAAATGTTTTAGCATCCTGGAATACACCTGAGGTCTAAATCTGTCCTAAAAAGACAATCCCATTTGGGCTTTTCACGTGGACCAAATTGGCTTTTTTCACAGCAGTCATTTTGACATGAAATACTAGGGTGTAAACAGGTGTTATCAATGATACTAATGAGGATCCATTCCATTTATTGTAGCAGAGCCTTTCCAGTGACTATTTGACCTTGAATGGAACAGAACCTAAATGAGGATCATTGGTAACACCTGTGATTACCCTACTATTTCATGTCAAAGTTGCTGCTGTGAAAAAGGTCAGATTTTTTTGTAATTACAGTTTGTAGTCACTACTGCAAAAATATAGTAAAACTACTAGTTTGATTACCACACCCTCTCTAACTTACTCCAGCATAGCCTAACTGCTGTTAATTAATAATAATAATAATAATAATTTGCCTCTTCTCCCTCCAGTTGAGGCCATGCAGGCCTATGTAGACGCTGGTCTTACCACATTTGATATGGCAGACATTTATGGGCCAGCAGAGGAAATATTTGGACACTTCAACAGCCAGGTACACACACACACACACACACACAGACACACAGACACACAGTGTAGTTAAATAAGCGCTTACACAGTCCTATCTGCTCTTTTAGTCAGTTTTCAGTGCATGCTGTTTTTATAAAAGGTGACAATGTGGCAAAAACAATCAGATAAATATTGAGTAATGTTTAATTATTAGTTATTTTAATGTTTCTATAGAGACGTCAGTGATCTTGCAGTGAGATGTGGTGACTACATTGTACCTGTTTTTGTTTTGAAACACAAGATGGTGCTGATGTGCCGTTGTAGACTGAAGTTGGCACTCCACAGAGGTGTGTGTGTGTGTGTGTGTGTGTGTGTGTGTGTCTGGGTGTGACATTTACAAGAAGAGACAGAAAGGAAGCAAGAAACAACAGAGATAAAGAAAAACAGGCTGCTAGTGGAAAATACCAGTGACAACATTCCCAGGTTTATGTTTGGGAATAATGCTGAAGTAAAAAGATCTAAATCAGAAACACATTTTTGTTTGCATATAAGCCAGAATTAAACTTCCGAAATTCCTTGGAAATTCCTATATTGAGGTAATTGTGAGGGACACAGTTGTCATTCATAGTGTATATTCTTGTAAGCTCCGTCCTGCCTCGTTATTGATTACTCCATCCAGCTGTTAATGTCTGTATTCTCCACAGAGCTGCAGATACTCAACGCACACATTAAGAAATGCTCTCACACTACACTCATACACACAAGCTTCACAGAAGCATAAGTAGGTAATGCTTTCTCTGCCTTTCTTTTACACACACACACACACACACACACACACACACACACACACACACACACACAGAGAGGTCCCGGTGTGGCTCAGATCAGAGATTCTGTGGCTGATGTGCTGTGACAGTCTAATGGTATCGACCGTGGTCTCAACCATTCACCTGGAATAATGTGTAGAGAGACACAGAGAGCTCTTCTCATCCAACCAGCTTGTCTCATTACACATGCTTTCCAGGTTACTATTAGCCAATCAACAAATACTCCTGCATCGTTTGTAAATCATTTGTTTACAGTATTTTTGGCAGGAAAAAACAGAATTTGCAAGATATTGTGCATGATAACAGATGATAATGTCTGATCTGTAGCTGAAGAGCCGATCCTCTGGGAATGACAGCCCAGCTCTGCAGAGTCTGACCAAATACGTGCCGAGACCAGGACCAATGGACCGCAAGGTGAGCTGCTGACATATGCGTCGAGAAGAGTGACACACTGAGCCTGACGTGCTTTACGCTGAGAATAAATGTATCCACTAGAGAGCAGTGTGTTTCTTTATAAAGAACCAGGAAATCACCTCACTGGTTTATTTTTTTTCTGTGAAATGTCCTGCTCCGTATGTATTCGTATCAAGATAGTTTATATTATGTGTGTGTTGTTTTTTTTTAACTCCCAATAAACAATGTCGGTATCAGCTTCTGTTCTATTAATATTGTCTGGCATTGTATGTTTGTGTTGGTGTATGTAGAGACATCTGAATCTGGACCTTCAGGTTTATGAAACTGAAATGCTGTTATTTTTAAAGATCCACAGTTTTACTGTTGAAAGTAGAAACTAAAGCTGCAGTGTCTCTCTGTGTGCAGGTGGTGGAGAAGGCGCTGCAGCGCTCCATGACCCGCATGCAGGTGGGCAGTCTGGACTGTGTCCAGTTCCACTGGTGGGACTATAGAGACAAAAGATACCTGGATGCCCTGGGACACCTATCCGACCTGCAGCAGGAGGGACTTATACGTACGTACACACAATACATGGAGGAAGAAATGTACATACCGCAAGAGACAACAATAAGTTGGCACACCGGGACACTTTATGTTTAATTTACATGCAGTTATACAGACACATATTACATACAGTATTAGACTCTAATACATCAGCAGACTGATTGTGGCTCATCACAGATCAGTATTAGTATCAGTGTTGAGAAATTGCAATATAATAAATGTTTTGTAGGCTTGTCATGCAGTTCAAAGCATGTCAACAAGTGAGCCTATATTTTTCAGTAACCTTAATATACGGGAAAATATAAGTTTTATACAGAAAAAAAAAACAGTGGCACTGAAAATTACAATAGTTAGTCGAGCCCTCGTGTGTTTTAAACCCTGGGGTCATTATTAATCCTAACACATGGTCCCCTTACTTAACCCTTACCCCTAAAGATTTCTATCACATTTCAACTATAGCAACCTAATCTGCTGAGGAAGGCCATTAGGGTTATTTAAACAAAATAATGTCAGCAGCAGACCAAAATGTTTAAAAAGAATCAGGCTCTAATGCTGATCACACACAACTATAAAGATTCACACGTATTGTCTGAAGGCAGTACAGTATGCCTGAAGTGTCCACAAAAGAAAGGGGATCAGTTTCTGGGTTTCTTGGATTTTTTAACTCTCAGAACACTTCAGGTCTCACCTCTGCAGGTCTTCCTCTTTTTCTTCCTCAGGTGAGCTCTCCCTCACTAACTTCAACACTCAGAGGCTGGAGGAGATCACCAACAGAGGCATCCGCATCTCAAGCAACCAGGTAACACCTCCACTTTAGTATAATACTCCATCAGACTCTCATGAGTTCTCTCTCCTCCTCCGTCAGTGCATCTATCTGTCTGTGTATTTAATGCGTCTGTTGTGCAGGTTCAGTACTCTGTGATTGACCAGCGACCTGCAGCAAAGATGGAGCAGTTCTGTCTGGCTAACAACATTCAGCTGCTCACTTACGGCACTCTGGGTGAGATACGACCCATTTCTTTAAATCCAGTCATTGTGTTTATATCATCTGCATTATTTAAATACAGAAATATCACTCCGGTAGACAAAGAAGGTTCACTTGATCTTCATTATTATAAGAAGCACATTTACCATCATGGCGTAAATATTTAAAATGGTGGTTTTCTAAAATGGAGTCAGTTGACGTGATGACACATCCTCTCTCCTCTGCCCTCCCCCTTCATCATCTTGTCTCCTTCCTCCCTCCCTTCTTGTTTTTCTCTCTCTCTCTTCAACAACTTCTCCATCTCATCTGTTCTCTTCCTCCATTCCTTTTTCCTACTCCATCCTATATTCCTCCTCCTTCCATCTTTTTCCATCCTCCCCGACTCCCTCATCTGCCCCTGTTCCATCCCTCCTCTTCCTCCATCACTGTCCTCTCTTAGCTGGCGGTCTACTCTCGGAGCGCTATCTTGGGAAGGTGGAGCCTGGTTCCAGGGCGGACCTTTACACCGCCTCTCTCTCGAAGTACAAGAACATGATCGACACTTGGGGTGGATGGAACCTTTTCCAGGACCTCCTTGTCGCCTTGGAGACCGTTGCCAAGAGACACGACTGCTCAGTGGCCAGCGTGGCAACGCGCTATGTGCTGGATCGCCCTGCGGTGGGCGGGGTCATTGTGGGCTGTCGGCTGGGCGTCGCAGGGGCGGGGCAACACATCAGTGACAGTCTGCGTAGCTGCAGCCCTGACCTGAAGCTGACGGCGGAAGATCTTACCGCCATTGAAGCAGTGACACGACGCTCCAGGGACCTCATGGCGCTCATCGGGGACTGCGGGGAAGAGTACAGGAGTTAATGGGGCTGGGTGGGGAAGGACTGACTGACTGGATGTGACAGAAGGGGTGAGGAGGAGTAAACAAAAAAAGACAGTAGAAACATCTCACACAGAAAAGCCCCATGGTAGAAAAGAATAAAAGGGTTAGGGTTTGGAAATTTCCTGTTCCTTTTGTACAACTGAAGATTGTGTCTCATACAAAGTGCAGTTATTTTACCTGCTGAATATTTGATGCTGTTAAACAGATTGAACACTTTATGCTCACACTGCTTAAGTGCTTTTTAATGTGGGGGAGAAGCTTCTCATTCAGGCTTGAAGACAGTTTCACTGAGATGCACAAACACACAGTAATCAGTGTTTGCATTTAAGTGTCAGAAGTCTTTCAGTTACATAATTAAGACAAAGTTTAGTATCTCTTTCTCAGTTGTCATTTTAAGCTGTGATATTATTCTATATTGTGTACATAATTACATATGGGAATCTGAGCTTTAAAATCACCTCAAGGAGTGTGTTGTAAAGCTAAATAATACAACTTATTTTAATCATTGTTGGTCTTTTTTGGGTTCTTATTTATTAAAGGATCATTTCACCTAAATCACAAATCTTTTCTTACTAAACTCTTGTGGTATTTTGCAATGCATGAAGAAGACCATTATACTTTACTAAGCGAGACATTGTACCTGCAAAGAAATGTTGAGTTTTTCTCATGTCGTTGTCTCAGCTGTAGATATATCTCAAAATATATGTATACTTTTGTAACTGACCCTTTAAAATTATATCATGAGACAATGTACTGTACATTGATATTCCTTTGTGTCTGAGAAATTGGCCATGTGGTAGACTGTTAGCGTGTGTATGTGTGTGTGTGAGGGGGGCAGGGGCTCAGTGAGGTGGAAGGAAGTGGGGAACCCTGTAGCACTGTCTGGCCCTACATATGACAAGACAGCGACAGTACACACACACACACACACACACACACACGTTATAGAAATGTTAGGCTCCCATCATTGTATAAATTTAACTTATAAGAAGCATGTGCTGCCTTGTATGAATGGTGAGGGAGTGTGTGTGTTTGTGTGTGTGTGTGTTTGTTATGTACAGGCAGCTGGGAGCATGTTTTAATGTGTTTTTTTGCATATTTGCATGTATAGTATGTATATTTTGAAGTCGCTGAGGTAGCAACAATTCAGTTTGACAGGAGCTGTATGAACCACTCCGCATGTGTTCATATGTACGATCAAGTGAGTGTGCGTTATTAGTGGAGAAGAATCCATACGACAGATTGACAGATATGCAGACATATGCTTAGACGGCCATCAGACAGAAACGCCCAGCCTGTCTACACTCCCAGCACCTACAGTATGTGAACACACTACAGTACATGCACACACACACAATATGTCAGTCCATTTTACTTTTCTCTCTACACACACACACACACACACACACAGCTGACACACTCTGTCCACCTCAAAGACCAGACAGGCTCCTGCTGCGCTATAGGAGCGAGGTCACAGGTCGTCCTAAATATCACATCCAATCTTCTGTGGTCCTTCTCACCACCTGGAGTTCAGTCAGTATGGCGTTTAGTACAGGACGATAACACTGTTAGTTAAAAGGACAAAGAGGACCTTATTGATATTCTGCGCCACCTTAGATCTACACGCATTCACAAACACTTTAAAACAACTGGTTTAAGTGAAACTTGTGTGCAGTGTCTACATTTAATACAGATTTATACAAATTTCTCAGCTCCATGAAGAGACGGCCCGCTGACCTGAGAATAAACGCCATAATACAAAGGTATCATCTGATAGATACTAAATCTGATCCATTACTTCAGTTATAATAGTTACAAAAACTAGTACTAGATACGAGAGTATTTTAGATCATTATGTAACTGCTGACATATTTCTACCTCCAGGTTTGTTGATTTTTAGTTTCTCTACTGGTTAAAATCATTTTCAGAACTACTCTCTTTATGAAGGCATTCAAAATCTAAATAGCTCAAAAAATATTGTTAAAGCTAAAGTTGAGCTTGTTTTTCTTGAAACACTTTGGAGATACAAAGATTTAATCCAACTACAATTAAAGTACAGTAATAGTCAAACTGTATTTTTTCCATTTAGTGTAGAATCAGTTACAATACCTTTGTTATTTATAAATTATTGTAATGACAATTGTAAATGTTGATATGAAATTGAGTTAATGCTGGGGCTTTGCCAATATTTGCAAAGTGCAGGCTGACTGAATCTGAATGAAAGAAGATTTACTTAATTTATCCTCAATGGGGAAAAATTAAAATGGCATACAAAATATCACACACACAGCGTATTTTACTGTCACGTACACACACTGCAGCCTGCGTGAATTTTTCAGAAGGCTTTTCAATTATTAACACACATTAAATATGCACACCACATGGTGGATGTGGGCTTGTGTGATCCTACATACTTCAACCAGGCTCTTTAACCTAAACTCAACCAACCACACTATGCAGCCTGTATAGGATGACCTCTACATACAGAACAGTACATTTATATATATTTTAGTCATAATAGTTTAATAATTTTTGTTTGTCAGGGCCATCACAAAAAAATATGGAGGATCTGGAGTAATCAGGCAAAATGACTTCTTGATAATCCAGTCTGGACACACAAATTTATATCCTCTCAAAACCACCATCATCATTTTGTACGATTAGATGTCAGATGTTGGTGGACAGATGTCTCAGTTTGGATTAAAAAACAGAAATCATGTTCTGATGGTGGCTGTGATTCGATCTACTCTGGTTGAAATTGGATGCTCAGAAAGGACATGACAGAGTCGGATTGTTGAACTGTGACTTTTGAAAGAAACTATCCAGAGAGTCTGCGCTCAACACAGACCATCAAAAAAAGGCAGAGGAGCAAGACTTGCTCTTAGCCAAGACTAATGTACTACACTAACACTAGTGCTATGCTGTGTTACATGCTGAAGTACAGTTAGCATGATGACAGGTCTTTTCATTTTGAGGGATCCCTGTTGTGTATGTAAGTTTTGAATAAGTGGGATTTCTGATCTGTTGGTGGCATGAGATGAAAACCTTGTGGAACACAAGAGGAGATAGTTTTGGTGTTCTGTCCAAATGTCGTCACCACTAGAACAAATTAACAATAATGAAGAGTCTTTATCAAAGGTTTCAGCCTTCTTACAGAGCTAATAATACTTTGAGTGTAAGAAAATAATGGCTAGGGCAGAACATTATTTTCCTTGGCTGAACACATACGCAACAGTGAAAAAAATTAATTGTTTTCCCAGATGTGAGTTAATAGGATGCTGTAACTGTGACAACTGAACCGTGTTTCATGCAACCACAACCCACAAGAAAGACCGCACACACAGATATTGTGAAGAAACCATCCCTTTATTGGTGTGAAGCAGTCCCATCCAAGTCAGGGTCAAAAGGGTTAAAAACAGTCAGTGCTCAAACAGACCAAACCAGAGTTCTTCCTCACCCTGCTGGATCTAGTGGGGTGGGATTTACAAAGTCGTACTGGGTGCAGACGTACGAAACGCTGCGTCGAAGAAGTGAGAGGGGATCCACAGAAAATAGAAAAAAAGACTTCACTTTACTCCAAACCACGTTCACTGCTTTTACTGAAACACTACAGCAGTACCAGAACTTTCTCTGGGAGGTAGGAAGGGGGTTAGAGAGGGGAGGTGTGGATGTGTGTGTGTGTGTGAAGGGGAGGGGTGTGTTTACTGAACTCACAAACTGATGGGGTAAAATCTGGGGTCTCAAAACCACATTGATGACAGTTAAAGAGAGAAAACGTTTCATTTTTTCATTTTTTATTTGTTCTAACGAATGCTTCAGATTGTTTTGTGAGCAGGAGAGCTTTAGTGGGCCAGAAGTGCTTCCCCTCCTTTTGTGGTGGTTTATTTGTTTGTTGTCTCCATGGTGATCACCAGTTAACCACGGACTCCTTTACCATATTGTTGCCGCTGCTGCCGTTGCTGCAACGTGCTTACTTGGCGTTGGCGGAGCTGCTGAGCACCTTGCGGACCGCCTGAGTGATGGCGTCACGGTCAATGCCAAAGATTCGGAGCAGCTCGTGGGGCTTGCCGCTGCGGGGCACCTGGGAAACTGCCAAGCGGTGGACGTTGAAGCCGGTCTCGTTCACTACTGCCGAGCACACTGCCTCACCCAGACCACCTGAGGAATCAGAATAAAGAGCAGTCAGGACTATTGATTAAAGGGTCAGTTCACACAAATCAAACACAAAGATTTTTAAAAAAATTGAATTTCTCCAAATATTGAGATTATCTTCTTCTTATTATTATTATTATCATCATCTTATATTCAGAAGTCTTTCATTTGCTCTTTAATCTTTTGATTTCCACCCTTCTATCATATTAAATCTCTCGCACCTCCACGGGCAATTGAGCTCTGCAGTGATGTGATGTGGGCTGACAGGACGGACGCCACCCTCCCAAGACTTTCTCAATCCTCTTCTGCCTCACTTTCACCCCCCTGAAGACTCTCCTCCCCTTCTCTCACCCCCCTTTACTTCTCACTCCAAACTGTCACTCAAACATTTGTGACTGAGTGAACATGAAAGCTGAGGAATGACAAAGTAATTAGATGTTCTTAGTCCTACCTAATAACATTTCCCAGCACTTGGTTGAACTAGCCGGCGGCTGGTGTGTACATTAGAGAGACATGTTCTGTATCCAAATCGCATATTATATGCAAATTGTATCTCTGCTTTAATGCTTGGAGTTTGTTGTGTGTTCATGTAGGGAAAATAAATACTTAAAAATGCCTGCATGTACACAAGAATTTCTCAGTTTTTTGTGTGTGTTGTTGGATACTGACGTCTGAAAATCCAACACACAATAGAAATTGAAGACCTACTCGTAGCTGATAAAAACAGAAATAGTACGGAAGGTTGTGTGATGGCTCTGGAGCAAGTTCAGAAAAGATAAGTTCCTTGGAATAACACATTTTTTATCTATTTGTGAGGGTTTAAGATTTGAAATTGGCCGTAGTATTTCAAACAGCTTAGATCTTGTGTCATAAGAAATGAATGCAATATACCAATTTATATCAACTGTCAAAACATTGCATTGTTGTGAACATTAGTATAGTATTAAGAATGTAGCTGAAAAATGACCCTGTGGATTTCTGTTCATATTCACACATATTTGGGTACCTTGCACTGTACTAGACTGTAAAAGCTGAACATAATCATAACTTTAATAAAGCTTGAAGACAGATTATGTTGTTAGCATTCAATGCATCTAAAGCCATCCATCCATTTACCTATATGTACACCACTTCCCCCCCTTGTCCCACTTGGTTTCATCCGTCTGCCAACACACACAAAGAACCACCAAAAATATTCTTAGAAAGCTTTCCTTCTTATCTGCAGTTTCCACAAACGTGTACAAGCTTGGCAGGAGTTGTAACATGTTCACTTGCATGTAATCAACTACTCACATGAATCAGAATATAGGTGTGTATGTGTGTAAAGCAGCTGCATGTAGGACGACAAACACACACACGCACACAGTAGAAGAGAGAAAGGAGGGGAGAAGGAGAGAAAGCAAATTCTGGACACTCGTTTTTGTCATGCCGGTACTGTATGTAGGTCAGCGAGAGCCCAAAGGCTGGAGTTGAAATTAAGAAACACTGACAGGCTCTCCCAGCTCCTCCTCTTCTCCTCCCCACTCTATATACTGTTTATTTCACCTTTTCTATATCCTCCATCTCTCTTCCCACCCACAATCTCCACCCCAATGGTCTGCCACATAAAGCATCCCTGCACTTCTGTCCTCTATTTCTATCCTCATCCTCTCTCTCCTCCCTCACTCAGACTCTAGCCTCATTGGAGCTTCTCTATCTGCAGACAGACCTTTGTCCTTTGCTGCTCTAGGCATTTTTATTCATGAGTTGATACACAAACAGCACAAATACGCAAGCAGCTGCATAATAATCCTTATGCCTGCTCGTTTAAAGCTCTCCTGCTAATGCGGTGGACTCCATGCAGATGTGACCTCATTTTAATTGGACATGATGATAAAATTCAGTAGATCAGACAGACGTGTGACAGGTTGGAGTTGAACCCTGGATGGTACAGGCTGTAATGCACCACGCATGAGCAGGTCAAGAATATTAAAAGTCCCCCCTCCATTCAAAAATCTATTTTGAAGATGAAGAGGATGCCTTTTTAAGGACTTTAAAATAGGAATTATACTATTTTTATTTTTGTGGGAAAAGAACACATCACACACACATTATTGTTCCAAGCAGACTATTTGTATATGTCTTAATAGATGTCTGGAGGGAATCTGTAAAAAAAATATTTCACATTCGGTTGTATTTTTTTTCCAATTTTCCATATTTGTTTTGTTTTTGTGAGGTGATTTGTGAGTCCCGTCTCCTCACCTTCATAATAATGGTCCTCCACTGTGATGATGCGTCCTCTGGTGGCCCTGGCGTTGTCGATGATGGTCTTGGAGTCCAGGGGTTTGATGGTGAAGGGGTCGATCACGCGGATGTTAATTCTTTCTGAGGGAGGAGAGAGGAAAGTGGAGGATGCATCTCAGTCCGACTGATAGTTCACGTATATTTTATGCTGACATAGGTTGGTTTCATTTGTTTAATGTCTGTTCTTTCTTTGTACCTTTCTTCAGCTGTTCAGCAGCAGCCAGAGCCTCGTGGAGGGTCACTCCTGCTCCAATCACGGTCACATGGTCGTCATTGGTTTTATACACAACCTGAGTGGGAAGGGAAGATATATGTGTTCGTGGGGTTCATTAGGAAATTTGCACACAGTCAGAATAGTCCTTTTTAATAATGATAATGAGGGCTAAAAGTCCAAAGAGCATCAAAGAGTTTAAAGAATAAATGTAAATTATGTGGTGTCATAAACTGCATCTTGGAATGGTAAGATGGTGGTGGTACAAACCTTAGCCTGACCAACATGGAAGTCCTCATTGCAGTTGTAGATGATGTTGTTTTCTGGGCGGCTCGTTCGGATGAAACACAACCCCTGAAACAAACAAGTAATAACCTAGATGAGTCTGTACTCTTTAAGACCATAACTGGGGGACTGGATCCCCTACAACTTATCTTTTACTCTGCTCTAAATCTTTAGAATATTTCTGCTCAGGGTTTAAATTTGACCTTTTTTCATTTCTTATAACAGGTGACTATGGGTACCTTTGTGTTGGCGGAAAGCTCCACAGCTTTCTCAGTGGAGACACCGTCGCTAGGGTAGAAGACGGTTGCTGTGGGAATGGCTCTAAACATGGCCAGATCCTCCAGACCCATCTGAGAGGGTCCGTCCTCACCTAATTATAAACACATATCAGGACCAAACAGACAAAAGTCAGGTACAGTACGACTCAAGTGTTTGCTGTAGACTGGAAAAAATAAATTCTGGTATGGCATGCATTCAGTCTGGAAAGGCGGGCATGCAATGTACCTGCAGAGGTGGAGAAGGAGGAGAAAGGGGAGGAGGTGAAAGAGAATCAGGTTGCTCTGTCATCACCTCCATGACACAGAGAGACAGAGAGGGGGAGGAGGAAGAGTGCTGATACCAGGAGAGGAAGATGGACAACAGAATAACGGAAGAGGTGAAAAGTTTTGGGGAAAAAGGTTTAGGATTCAGGAAAATTAAAACCACGACATACTGAGGAGAGATTCAACCCACTGCAGTGAAATCAAACAAGCAAGCAACAGGTGATAACACAAAAAAATAAATATCTTCCAAAGAAAGCTTATTCAGCATTTAAAAATCAGCTTGGATATATACTTCAGTGGGATGAATCAATCCAAAAACATAATTGTGCCAAACTGGACTGAAGGAAAAGGTGTAGTGAGAGGAAAGGTGGGTCACAGTGAAGGTCATAATGAGTGTGGCTACTTCAAACTACAGGCCAAAAGTCACAGAGTCTGGGGTTGGTTTCATCTGGAGGACCAATAATATCATTTTAATATTGAGTATGTGAAATAATAATAGTATAATATTGGTTCGGCTAGCATACAAGATCTCTCCACAATGGTATACACTAACAAAATGTTCATTATCATCAAAAGGCCACCTGCTGTTACTATTAATGTGCTGTGTAACAATGATACCAACAAGATGTACCACTGAAAGGGTCAAAGGTCAGCTCTTTAAGGTCATGATTGGTGAGAAGGGAGTCATAAACTGACCGATGGAGACACCACAGTGGGAGCCGCAGAGGTTGATGTTGCTTTCAGAGATGGCGGCCATGCGGAGCTGGTCATAGGCCCGGCTGAAGAATGTGGCGAAGGTGCTGGCAAACACCACGTTACGGTCCCGCACGGCACAACCTATTGCCACGCTCACCTGCAGGAGAGAAGGGAGAGAAAGAGAGGAGGGTCCAATTTTATCAAGAGGATATCTGTATCAAGAGGAGGAATCCTACTGACTTCAGTGATCCCCTAAATTCTTCTCTAGCGCTGAGTGAAGTTTACATTTTTGGTTTTTAGTGAAATGTCTCTTTTTACTACACACATTCATGTCTCAGAATAAACTGCAACCACTGTGGCGATCCCATAACTTTTGATTGGCATCATCAGGTTACAATTTCAATTTTGTCTAAAACCTCTGTTTATGATTAAATGCTATTACTGGCACAAGAACACAGAAGGAGAAGGGAAGAAAGTCTGAGGTTGTTACTACTCCATTAACACTTGTAGTATAAAGACCAGTTTCATTGTGAATAAGTGTTTCAGTGTTTTAACCTCCTAAAACTAAATCACATTCCCTTTGGTATCAGCTGCTACTTTGTGTTTAATGGTAATTAGCTAATGTTTGCATGCTTAACTAAGATGGAGCATATGGTAAACAACCTGCTGAGCATCAGCCTGTTAACATTATCAGCAGGCTGACATGAGCATTCAGCTCAAAGCACAGTCTCACAGAGCCGCTAGTAGCTGTAGTCTCTTCGTCTTGTTTAAAGCAACAAGGAACTTTTATTTTGCGTTGATTCTGATCAAATGAACCTGACACGTCATATATTGTCAAATGATCTTATCTTATTTAGTGAATGGATGTTTAATAGCCTCTATGATGTGCTCAAAGAAAAAGTTACCTACAATCTATATTCAACTAGCTTCAGTTTAAGCTTAAGATTCATCTTAATTCAGTCTCCTTTTATTCACAGAAAGTTATTTTTTGTATTATTAGATTATTCACTGTATTATAATTGTAACGTCTCGATTCCATACAACTTCACAGTTTGGGCACAGGTTCAAAACATCTCCAGTCATCCAACAGAGAGAGCCAACATCTCTATCTCACCATGTTCTGCTCTGCGATGTAGCACTCCACGTAACGGTTGGGGTGTTCGTTCTTAAAGAGCTCAGAGAAGGTGGAGTTCTTGGTGTCTCCATCCAGAGCCACTACGTGATCGTTGTAACGGCCCAGCTTGGCCAGAGCCATGCCGTACGCCTTCCTTGTAGCAATCTGGTTTCACAGGGACAAACACCAATCAGTTAACTACATTCAATACAGACAGATTATTTGCTGATACCCCAGCTTGGATGTAATTATTCTATTCTATCTGAAAGGTTAAGTTAACATTAAGTGAACTTTATTTGTTTAGGCAAATATTAACAACATAATATTAACTTTTTGAGATTTTTCAAGACATCTGAGCTCGTCTGCCACCACTGATCATACCTTGTCTCCAGATTTGTAGCTGGGTGCACTTGGCATGCGGATGTTGCGGAGGCTGACAGGGGATGCGTCCTCATTGGGTGGAGCAGGATAGAGGCGCTTGTTACAGCTGATGATGCGGCCCTGCAGCTCTTTGATCACACTGTCGGCCATGTCTTTGGGCAGGGGTTTACCGTGCCAGCCCATCTTATCCTCAGCCGCTGAAAGACACACACACGAACACAAGTGATACAACTGCTACTGTAGTGCAGTATAATACATGACAATAATAATTTATTATAAAGCGGAAGTTATAAAAACAAACTTAACAATAAAAGTGGTGCCAAACAAACATAGACTGTTTATGTGATCAAAGTAAACCGTGTGTGAAATGCTCTCCAAACCAAATTCCTCCTGATATGCTGCTTACTTATCTCCTCTACATGTATGCAGGTGCAATTACAAACACAAATAAGATAAACCGCTGGCCAGCTGTCGCATTCCTAACAATTGTCCACTTCAGTGGGTCACAACAGACTACTTCAAAAGGTGAAAGGTTAGAACCAAGAGACCAAGGGCTTATAACAAAACTCACAATTTCTGTGTATTTCTGTGTTCTATGTATACAAAGACATATTCCTCTCTTAGATACACACACCTTGCAGTTATAACAACTGTCTTTTTACCTTTCTTTGTGTCTCCTTCTCTCTCACCAATACACGTGGTCACACACACTCCCCTTTACCGTTATCACAACACAAGCACAATGGGCTGCTGCAGTGAGTGTATCCTACACATTCTGAGGGATTACCGAGCTGCAGCAGCTAAAGCACTAAAGCACTGTCTGGATTACAGCGAGATAGGGCCCCTCTGCACTGACGGTGGGTCCCCGAGGCAGTTAAGAAAACTTCTGACAGAAATATTATTCCCAGTCAGTTGTCACCGTTTTACCTAGTCATCATTTAGAAACAGGCTTTTGGAGCAATAAACGCCCGATGCTGTGGTTATGAAACATCGGTTGGATATCACCATTTGAATATAGGGGTTATATGGTTTATACAACAACTTCATATACTCATTCACATACTGTGGATGACTGTGTGTGACTGATTGTTGTACCTGGGATGCCTTTGCCCTTGATAGTCTTGGCGATGATGGCAAGTGGCTGGTGGCGGGGCTGACTCAGCACCTTACACAGCTCCTCCACACTGTGGCCGTCCACAATGATGGCATGCCAGCTGGGAAAACAAAGGAGATCAAACTTTAAACGTAGTTCTGGTGTGTTGCTATGCATTCTGAGTGAATATAACTCTGGGTACCTTTATTTAATAATCCTAATAGGATTCCTGCATGCCCCTAAAATCAACACCATCTTTCAGTCTACTTGTGATGGCGCTGCAGCACTTTATAGTGTATCAGCATTTTAGCCCATACAATGCAAGTGTCGGATGAGGGATGAGGCCGGATTTGACACCAACCCAAGATTTTCACACACATATATATATATCATAGACTCTTTGGACACTGTTTCAAAAAGTCAGATGTCTTCTCAACTTTGACTTTTGCAGTATGTTTCACTGGGTTTTCAGGGTTTCAAGATGCAGAAAGTTATGCTGCATCATCATTGACACAAACATAAACTATAAATGAACAAGGACCATAAAACTGGATCTAACGATTATTGCCATCATTGAGTAATCTGTGAATTCTTATTTGAACTGACTAATCATTTAGTCAAGAGCACAAGGTGATTAAAATTGCTTGTTTTTTACTATTTAAAGGGGAATTACATAAAACCAAGAACAAATCCACACAATTTATGAGCCAAGAACCAGCAAATATTTGCCGCTTTTACTCAACAAATGACAAACAATTAATTGATTATCAAAGTTGCTGTTGATTAATTTTCTTTAGATTGATTACTCAAATAATTGTCTAATCTAAAGGATGCACACTTTCACCAGCAGCTCCCCCCGAGCTCACCCAAAGGCCTCACAGCGTCGCTGGTACTTCTCCACATGGTGCTGGAGTGGAGCCGGGTCGCTTTGACCCAGGCGGTTGATGTCCAAGATGGCCACCAGGTTGTCCAACTGGTAGTATGAGGCGAAGGCCATGGCCTCCCACACCGAGCCCTCGGACAACTCTCCATCACCCAGCAGGCAGAACACCCGATAGCTACAAACAGAGAGAGAGATTTCAGGTTTTTTGGTAAATGTGCACAGAATGATAGAAAGAGATGAATTGACGGTGGAGAAGTGTAATTTTCCATATCAGCTCCATTTTCCCTTTTGGCACATCCTCCCATCCACTGATGCCTCCTATAGGGCTCAATGTGACAGCTGACCCTCACACCTAAAACACACACAAACAGACACACAAACACACACTCCACCCGCCGCGCTCTGATCATCCTCACTCGTTGCTCCCATGGCGTAACGACTCCTGACAGCTTTCCAGTCAAATAGACACATTCTCATTAAAGCTGGAAGATAGGCCGAGACACGTCGCATTACAGCACGCATTCCAACCCCCAGCGCAAAGAAAAAACACACGGCACAGAAAAAAAAGAGGAGGAAGGGAAGAAAGAGGAGAGAGGAATTCTTCAGAGGTGAAGAGAAGAGAGAGAGATTTGAGAGTGGAGGGGGAAAAATATAAAAAGAGAGTGCTACCTTGCAGTTTCTAAAAGGTATCCACTCCTCCTCTGAAACTATTCATAATGATATATACAGATGCTCTGAAGCAAATCTGGAAAAAGTGGCAGCTTGTGTTCAGTAATAATGCAGTTTGAGCCTGCATTGGTCTACAGTAATGGCAGGATCAGGAGGGTAAGGCCCCTCTCTATTAAGTTTGTAATCAGTAATGTTTATCTTTACTTGCTTTCAGATCACTTTTACCATATCTGGGGGACTCATAGCATAAAGACACACAAAAACTAAATGCCACATTTTTATTAAAATATAGAATACCTGACCTTTAGATATTTGTATTTTTTTGTGTATAATCTAATCTAAAATCTAATGTTCTAATCACTATGTGTCATGTAGACTATAAAGGCGACTTAGTCTTATTTTGAGGTTTTAAAAATGCAGGTATCAGAGGTCAAAGTTGCAGGTTGTGATAAACTGCTACACAGTCTTCCAAACCAACGTGGTACAAGAGCAAGAATAACGTGATGCTACTGACACACACACACACACACACACACACACACACACACACACACACACACACACACACACACACACACACACACACACAGTAGTAGTCTGAAGGGCATCCAGTACAACTACAGCAGGTTGAGGCAGTGCTTCAGCTACAGGAGTAAAGTAATCCCTCAGGAGGTGTGAGGAGGATGTGTGTATGTGTGTGTATGCTTCATTCTTTTATCCCGTCTTTGCAACCTGAGATTAACAGATCAAGACAAGGTGATACCTCTACTTGAAAAGAGCCCAAGCCTGTACAACTGACACACACACACACACACACACACACACACACACACACACACACACACACACACACACACACACACACACACACACACACACACACTTTGTGTCACCCACACCATTACAAACTGCCAACACAAAACCAACGAAGAAGAAACTTCCAGTCAATACACTCGGTGATGAGCTAAGTTAACCAAAGCCTGAATGAGCATGAGGGGGAACCCTGTATGTGTTTTATCCAATAATCTCATATTTACATGTTTACAACTGCAGAGTATCGAACCAGTCACGTAAGCATGAAGCAATGAACAGTGTCAGTTATCTCAGCACTGCTGATAAGTGTATCTGACGGGTTCATTCATGTATCGTATTTTAATAAACCACACCCTCAGAGAAGATGCTGGGTATGTTTGGTTGTTTTTAGGATTCATTTCCTGCTACAGTTTAACCAGAAATAAACATTAAATGTGACATATTCCATCCCAGTTTGCAGATGCTTTTACATACTTACACACTGCAGTGTAGGTGAACCTCTATTAGGGGTTTGATACAGTTACCATTCATCAGTTTGTCTCACATTATGTTATGAAACCACCGATGCAGCCTTCTAAGTGAGTGTTGAGCTGTTATGTTGCAGCGAATTAGCTTGACAAGTTGCTCTGAGCATCGCAAGGGAACAGCATGCATACACAATCACACACGGCGTACACAGAATCATATTCATGGTGTATACAGTATAATCTACCATGTATACAGAGATGCAACAGAAGCACAGCTTGGCCTTCTTTTTAGAGAGATGAGGGTAAAGGGTGAGGCAGAGAGATGAAGGGGGGACTGTGCTCTTGCATGTGTGATTATTAGAGCAGAAACAATCGAGTGCACACAGAATGCAGAGTGAGAGATATCAAGGGCAGCCAATTCAGACTACATGTACGGCATTCCCCGGCTGCCTGTTTCGCTGCATCTGTTGTGTGTAAAAAACAAAATTGCCTTTGAGAGCGTCTTGCTCCGTTTGGTCCACAATGAAATGTGTCAAACTATGTTGCTGAAATTCAGAGCTCGGCTCAGATATTTGGATCTTCTGTGAAAAATTTGAATGGAATGTGTTGTGTCCCATGGCAGGCCACAACTATCTCGTTCTCTCTATTGTTGGACTGAAAACCACGAGGCTGTTTCTAGATCACACTAGAACAAAGGAAACACATGAGGACTCATTTGCAACCCTGCTAACATTCAGCTGAGTTGTAGATGACCACTGTGATTTCAGGCCTGTTAATCTATTGAAATGTAAACAGCTGCAGAAGTGCACACAAAAAAAAGATTTAATCTCAGTTTCTGAATTTGAATTCCACCTTTGTGACAAATTAAATCACTTGATCTCTTCCTGGAGTTTTTCCTGATCTCAGATTGCTGAGCATGGCTCCTCATTCATACAGATCTGGATGTAAAATTGATCAGAGGTCAGCTCTTCTGGCTCTCCGAGTGGCTGCGTAAATGTCAACCCAGACCAGGCCTGTCAGGTACGGTTGGATGCAAAGCTGCAGGCTGAAATGTCACATGTCACCACGGCTCGCTGCAGCGTACATTATGTCATGCATAATTTCATACCGTCTACCTTAATGTGTGCAGATGCAAGCTGGGCTGCTTAATGCATGTCTTCGTTTTCTTTTCAAGGACAATCTGTGTGTGTGTGTGTGTGTGTGTGTGTGTGTGTGTGTGTGTGTGTGTGTGTGTGTGTGTGTGTGTGTGTGTGTGTGTTTTTGTGTATGTTACCTGGCCTTGTCAAAGTATTTTCCAGTGTAGGCCATTCCACAGGCAGCTCCTAGCCCCTGACCCAGAGATCCAGTGGCCACATCCACAAACTGCTGCTTCTGTTAGCACGCACACACACAAAACATGCATCTTACTCTGCAGCCCTGTAGGATAGCTCAAGTTTGCAAACACAGAAAGCATAAAACAGTCATGTTGTCAGGATAGTGGCTACAGTCTGTGCCGAACAGTGTTGCATTAATGTCTGCAGCAGAGGAGAAAGGAGCAGAGGACGGAGCATCTCTGTCACACAAGAACATCTTTGTCACTGTGTCTCTGCCTGCATTCAGTTTGTCTGTTATCTATGTGCTCATGTCTCTATATGCAAAGAACGTGCAGCATGTGTTTTGTCTGGAGATATACATCTGAAGTTATCATTATTTAGCTCTTTGGCCTGAAGAGGTAAAACTATCCAGTATTTTAGAGGGGAAAAAGCAAAGATTACAGAAAGGTTGGAATACGTATACCTAAATTTTGTACTGCATAAAGTTGTTAATTATTCTTTTTCATGATCCTGTTAATCATAGTGAGATTTATCTTGCAACCCACTTGGATGGTCTCAATTCCCCAGGTTGGGAGCTCCTGTTGGGAAGCTCATTGCCTCTTCATTTTTATACTGCAGTGTGAGAAATATTCAAGATTGAGATGAGATTATTCTAAATTGCTGAAAGGAAGAGTTTGCATATTTGATGGTGTCAGTGTGGCTACATCCAGTGTAATAGTAATATTTTAAGATTAAATCCCAAATAAGCTCAGAGCAAGCAAAGTTTGGCAGACAGCCACATGCAGGAAAAAGCCAGAAGCAAAGTCAAACTTAACCTTAAGCACAAAACGTTTGCAACATGACCTTTGAGTTGGTAAAAGATATCATGAAACAGCTCAGGGAACAGTTTTGAAGTCTAATCAGAAAAACAATGACTCAATAACTGTGTTAATGGATGAAGAGCAGGCCACAAACATTGCCTCAATATTCATTTACTTGTATAATCGTACGTCTATTTACTGTCAAAATACCAGTAAAATACCCAAAATCAACACAAAGAATGGTGGGGTAAGAGTTTTAATGTTTTCATAATGCATATGTGTTAAAATAAAAGACTTTCAGACCAAGAACTTCTTGCAGGTCTGAACGTCACCTCACCGGCACAGGGTGTCCCTCCAGGATGGAGTCAACCTTGCGGAGGTTAAGGAGCTCGTTCTCCTTCAGGTAGCCTGTCTCCGCCCACACAGCGTACAGCACAGGAGCAGCATGACCCTGGGGACGCAGAGGTGAAAGGTTAGAGTGAAGCATCATATACTCTGTACCTGATTTTCAAGAATTGCTATCACAGTTTATAAAATGCTCATCAAGCCTAAGGAGCTTTAACATAAGTACAGCATTCAAATCAGTGCATCAAATCAGGAATGTACGGAGCCCCTAAAAGGGACATGGGGGAAAAAAAAGAAAAGAAAAGTTTCTAGTGATCTAGTGCGCACTAGAAACGTTTAAGTTTTTTTTTTTTCCCCCATGTCCCTTTAGGGGCTCCATAGGAATGACATTAGGCAAAGTAAAGTCTGGAATATGCCACTGCCATCTTACAGACATCAGGCATAGTAATAAATGTGTAACAGCCTTATATAAATGAGTTATTTGGACATTGGTGACACTATAATAAATAAATAATAAATATATGTATGCACATGTATAAACACATTCACTGTCTTTAAATATGTGTCACCTTATAATTAGTAAATCGGCTGTTTTAGATGTGTGTGTTTTACCTTGGAGAGGATGAAGCGGTCATTGTTGGGGTTACGGGGGTCTTCGGGTCGGTACTTCATGGTATGAAAGAACAGTACAGACATGACCTCTGCCACGCTGCAACATGATGTGGGATGACTGCAACAAAACGATGGCGAGACAGGAATTAGATACAGAAATCCAAATAAAAAATTTGTTGTGCCTCCAGATTACTCAGTTCAAATCTATAACCATGTTTCAGAGCATACTGTTCACACACAGACACAGAGGAGAGAGGAGAAAGAATGCAGACGTAAAAGAGACACAAAGTGGCAATCAGAGGTGGAGTTTGACTCTTTGAGTTAATTCTTGCCAGACCAACTGTACTCAGAGAGTTACGCAAGACAGACAGTAGGCAGGCTGACTTTATCAGGGTCAGACAGTCTGTAAGTACATATACAGTATGTCTTTCTGTCTCACACACACACACACACACACAAACACACAGAAGTGTAAATGCATTTGGAGGATGTCTTTCTTTCTCTCTCTCATACATGCACACTCACACATACATTACAAAGACATCATTCAATGTGTCGTCCCAAACTGTTAAAGTCAAGACAATTCAATACAACATAGGTTAATAAGAGGCTTTATATCTGGAATGTTATTCTTCTCTTTATTTTCAAACCACATGCCAGTAATACCTCACTCTGGCCTCCTCCACTGAAGGCCTTTTTCTTTACACTCCTGAAATGGAAAATGTAATCAAATAATATCCAATAAGCAAAAACCAGTAGGAGATGACGAATAAGTACAACGTTTATTTGGGATGAAGGATGCTCTATGAAAAGTGCTATAACACTGACCCAGATAAGACAAAGGAATTAATAAAAACTAAGATGAATAGAAAATGTAGGTCACAATCTGTTTATTCTGTACATGTTGCAGTTTTTGTCACTAACATCTCAACAGACTTGGTTAAGGTTTGGAAACTCAAACTGGAATTTTAATAATTTTTCGGCTACTTAAGGCTCAATCCTATGGTTACTAGGAACAAGAGTGCTTCAGGTGTAAGCCTCCCATTCAAACAGCCTTTCACTAGCAGCTGTCTCAAATGACTTGAAGAACAGTAGCCTACCTGGAGATCAATCATGAGAAATAAAATAATAAAATATAGGCAACAGTATATAATAGACATATACAGCAACTGCAGAGTCAACAGGCCTGTCTAAGGTAACAACTACCTACTTTGTGTAGACTATGACAAGTGTGATAGCCATATCTGGATGTTAAAAAAAGGCACGCAGAAATGACAGTGTCACACAATTTATTCTCATTTTAATCACTTATTCTTTTTATCTCCCCAAAAACGTTGCAGTGCGTTTGTCAATTCCCCTTTTTATTTTGAAATGTCTCACCGGACGTGTCTTTCCTATTTCATTATATCTCCTTGACGTCTGCACCGGCGCACGCACGCAGGCGCGGGACGGAGCGGCAGGAGCGCGTCCGTGCGTCCGTGCGTCTCCCGGTTCCATTCCGCTGCCGCCCCACGAGCTGCACCACTGGCAGCACGGGATCACGCACCGACCCGGTCTCCGCTCCTCCTCCTTTACATAACCGATCGCAGAGTACGCGAGGGGTTCAGGGAGAGCATACCGCTGGTGCACCTGCAGCACTCTCTGCAGCAAATCCGACACCGTTTAATAAATGTTTTATGGTTTGAAGGAGCGGTTGTTAAATAAATGCATCCAGTGTCGTTGCTCTCAGACACTTAGGGCGCTCGTGAATTGAAATCCAGATGTGAAAAGGAAAATAAACTCTTTGTGCGTAAATTGCGCACGATGCATATTGCGCACAGGACTGTTTTACGCCCCGCGAAACTAAGACAATTTAAAGTCAAAGTCCTTCAGTTTCAGTATGCTACACCTCGCAGGTCGCAGATATTCTGCATCTGCAATATAATAAAGCCATTCTGTAGCTTTGTGCTGCTGCTGTGCTGCGGACAGTCAGTCCATCAGGAAATGGTCTTAATTTACTTTCTTTATAAATTCCAGCACACGGTCACTTTGAACTTTAAACAGTAAAGTGCTTTAAATCATGTAGTAACCGACCCAGGACAGAAACCATGTTTAGTTGTTTCCCCATTACTTCTTTCTATCTCCAGCGTGGATTAACCTTTCCATATGGACCCTCTTACCCGCTGCCCGCTGCAGTTGTCGCCTTGATGGAGTTGATCCGCAGCCGGGTGGCGATGTTCCTGAGCGCCTGCACCGTCTGCTGGTCCGGTTTATGGTAGTCCTCCATCTGGCCGATGCACCGAAGAAGAGCGCACACACGCACACACAAGCTCGTTAAAAAGAAGTTAAGAGTTAAAAGTCCCCGGTCTGCTGGCCCGAGAATGAAGGCTGCGAGTGTGCAAGAGGACGATGGCAGCAGGGGTTAAAAAGAGACGCTGGCGCTGGAGCTGACAGGCAGAGGGAGGGGGGAGAGGGGGGGGGGGGGGAGGGGGGCGTGTTCGCAAGCAAAGCCTATGAATATGGCTAATCTCGGGCTAAAAGGAGCCTACAGTTACTCCAAACTGTCACGCGTGAGCACAGCCAATAGTACACGCTTACACACAGTCAGGCACTTTGTGGTCAGGTTCAATCTCAATACATGTATTATATTAAGTTCCCTCTCCCTTTGACACATACATTCAGGAGTGAGAATAAAAAGGAAACAACCTGCATAAAGAACAAAAGTGTACAATTTCAAGCAAAATGAATTATTAACAATTTCAGCTCCTTATTTCTCTAGTTTGGTTCATATTTACATTAAATGAAGGGAGCCTTATATTCTTACTTACTCAAATACAAGATAGATAGATCGATAGATCGATCGATAGATCCTTTCATATTAACTGATATTTAATATTTTATTGTAGTGGAGTACACTTAATTTCACCTGATATAAAAATAATATTACTTATAATTAAACCATGTTCAAAATGTAAACTTGTGATACCTTCCAGCTTTTATACAGCTTCTATTTTAACATTTAAGAGATTCTGTTGAGAAGAATAAAACCCTGATGCTCTTCTTCCCTGTCCCCCGTCCACGTTTTAAAATCTGTGTATATGTATGTGTATATATATATATATATATCCTACACATATGTTCTCAGTTGGCTCCTTCCCACTAATGGACTTTTCTTGTAGCCGCACCATGTGGCAGTATAGATGTGAAATGGTAAGTGGTCATCTGCAATACCACCAACAAATCTCCTCTAAACAGAATTCACATGTTTTTGGAGGAAAAAATATATTTATAAAAAAGATGAGGATAGGGCATTAAAATGTTGGCTTTTAAGGTGATTACTGTGTAAGTAAAGACAAAGTAAAGTGCACAATCAGACTGTATGCCTGGGTTGAATATAAGCTAATGGCAGTTTTAAGTGGATCCAAGGATTACCAGAGGAGGGTCCAATGTGTGTGTGTTCTGGTGTGTTTGACATTAATAAGTTTTGAACAGCAAAGAATTGGCAAACATACAGAGCTGAGCATGAGTGTGAGACAGACAGTTATCTCTTTAAAGAATAAAGTGTACCTGCCGTGCGAAGCTACAGCACTTAAGAGAGGAAGGAAGGATCACAAATGACTAATCTTACCTTAATGACATTTCCCACTGAGGCTGACCTGATTAATTGCACTACAAACCGGCTACACCTACATGCAGTTACACGCCAGTCAGGTTAAAGGTGGATGGATGTTTTACTCTCCAAGTGTTATTTTAACTTTTTGGTTTGACACAGTTATAAAAGGTTACTTTTAGGAGGCTAACCTCTACTCTTGTGATCTTGAGAAATCCAAAGCCAGGCTCAGATAAGAGTACGTCCACATGTGACCAGCAGGGGACCCAGAGAGGGCAATCAAAGGGGAGATAACGACACTCTCCTGGCCAATCTAGTTAATCAAGATCTCCCTACTGAGGACAGAGACTTTTGTTTTGTCACTTAAACCCAGAACACCTCCCAGATCAAGTTCTGATGAAATAAACCCTTGCATCGTGGGCATGAAACCAACTGATTACCATTTAATGTTGACAGTTAGGACCAGGGATGGCTGAGTACAACAGTAAGCACACAGTGACATCTTGTGGTCAAACACAGAAACTGCATTGATCTACTTTACTTCCGAAAATGAATGGATTAAAACAAAAGAAACAATAGCATATCATGTAGTTAGATTTCTACAGGCCATTACAAAAAACTGTCAGCAAAAGGAATAACCTAGGAGGCTTTTTTAGAAAATGCTTGTTTAAAACATACAAAAATAAAAATCCCATTAACAGCTGATAGAAACACAACAGATCCTCTCAGCAGTAAACAAAAACAGACAACCCTATTTTCAAATCTTTAATATCACAAAATAGTCATGATAAACCAAATTATGCACAGTGACAACAATCTTAGAAAATTAATGTAATTTGCAAAGACTTCCCTAAAATCATATCTCTGGCCAATAAGATAAATTATCCCAAAAGTGTAAAATAAAACCTTAAAATTTTAAATATGTGACCGGCATTAAAAATATTCAATCATTCTTCCTGTGTGTGTTTATTTAACCAACACATGCCAGAAATGTTGGCAAGATGACCTCTGAAATGAAAGATTAGAACAGGGCAAAGCAATGTACAAATTGTTTGATTTACTCTCTGGCTGCAGACGTGTCCTTTCTTCATTATAAATTTAAATTTTGGCAAAAGAAAAACATGGTTAACAGCTGGTTCTGAAAGAATGTGGATCTGAGTTCAACTTAAATATACAGGACACAGAAGAAAACAAGACAGGCACACACTGCGAGTTAACGTCAAATACATTCAAACAGAGCCAAATGCAACGTCGTGGTATCACAATCAAGACGGGTATTTATGCAGAAATTCATATCACTCCTTAAGTTGTTTCCAATGGTTGATTACATTATTTTTTTTCATTCATGTTGTTTGCAAAAATTAAAAAAAACGTCCTCTTCCAACATCTATTTCCATCTGGAATGACTTGGTATACTGATTGCTTAGAGAACTGTAGAACAGACATCCTAACGCTAACATGTGAAAAAGGAGCCCGATCATTAATGAACCGACTGCTGACGTCAAACATCACTGTACCTCACAACTGAAATCTTCATGCTTTTACATTATTTCTAGACTGTTTCAATGATCTTATATATGGCTGAACATTTTGTGACAACAGGATAATGAGACCTGTGAGCGACCTGCTGTGTGTATTTAAAAATGCACACATGCCACATAATTAACCTCTTTAATATTTGAAAGCTGATTTTCTGATGTACATAAGATTTGTTTTCTTTGTTCATGAACGGCACACAACAGCCACTCAACGTTGCACACGAGGAAGAAACTGATGTGCTTCTTCCCGTTACCGCTGCAGTCTGCAGGGTTGACCATTCTGTGCTGCAGTAGCCTTTTACTGCAAAATGACAGGAATGGAGGTAGTTTATATTTTTCACCATTAATTTGGATTACTGGTATAAACTCCACTGGTTTGAAACATACTGAAGCTATAAAACGAATTATCAATGATCAGTCCCCCCTATTTTCTGAGCAATTTAATTTTAAAAAGGAATGAATGTAAACAATAATCCAAAATGAAGAATTTTGTGTTTTTATATTTTAATTATCGCTCAGCTGCAGAACCAGAACCCAGAGGTTCAGATAAACTTAGCTCTACTGTACCATCCTAAAATACACCAAAATGCTGGCATCCCTAAAGGCATTGCGACTGTTATCTATTGCACGTTCCCCTCCCAGAACATAAAGTACTGCGAGCTCAGCTGGTGGAGGAGAGATGAACAACACAGACGAGGAGAAGGACAAAGAGAGAGAAAGAGCAAGGATAAGATAAATGTGGAGAAAGGAAAGGTTGCAAAGAAGCTGGTTTGTGCGTTCGTCTGTGTCTTTCTGAACACGTCACAGTCTCTAACATAACATTAAAAAAGCAGCCGAGAGGAAGTGATTCTTAGTCTGAGCTCTGAGCTGCAAGTGCTTCTCCAAACAATAACTGAAGTTATTGATCTTCCTGGGACAAGGGTTAAAAACGTTTCTCAACAGTCCGGTCCCGACACTGACAAACACAAAATGCCACAAAGACTGTAACGGCTATTCGGAGTCTCTGATGTTACCAAAAATATACAGACCTCAGCATTACTTTGAGGGGGAAGGTTTAATACGTAAAGAAAGAAAAATTAGTAGTCCTTTTTAAACACCACACAGTGGGACAGTTTGTCTGCTACAACAGTCCTGAAGTCCCCAGCACAGCAGTCTTTCTCTTAATAAGCAGTTGGAGTGTCAGTGTAATCACAGTCCCCGTAGCCTCGCACTGCGAGATCTCCAAAGACGTGAGGTGATTAAGAGAAGCAGCATCTGTGATTTCCACAATGTTCAAGCTGCAAGATTCTCTGTCCCAAGGTCAAAAGAGAAAAGATCTGAGGTCACAGAAGCTCCACATTGTGGTCCCGTCCTCAAATGAATTAAACCAGCAACCGCTAAACTTTACCAGAACATGGCCGACAGTTTTATCATATTTATAAAGTAAAAACGACAACCCAAGGCCACGCTGGGAATTTTTATATTCTGTCCCACAGTAGTTCTGGTTCAATATAAGTGGACAAAAAGACGATCCACAATAACGCGGGGAGCCAGGACAGCATCAGTGTTCAGACGAGAACTCAAAAAGTTAGTCAGGATCAAAGGGATAAATGGTGTGGTGCATGCTAATAGTAACCCTCAGGACACAGACTAGTTCTGAAGAGTTGTGGTGTACAGTGAAGTGTCATAAACCTGTTATCTGCACTTCTTTTAACTCCCAATAACTTCTGGATTCTTCACAGGTCACAAAGGGGTCGTAGCACGGAAAGTAACAGCGGTGGTTGAAGTAGACTATAGCTTCATGTTGCTAAAGTCCTTGGACAGACTCTGCAGGTAAGCGTCGTGAATGGCACCAAGGAAGTCTGGGTCGTTCTAGACAGGAAGGAAGTAACAAGAGAGGAGTGAACAAACTATACCTGTGGGTGTGTGTGTGCAGACAATTCACCTTTTCATTAGAAACAAACAATCTGTAAAACAGTTTAGACGTCTAGTGTTTTCAAGGTTGAACTTTTAAAACTACAGATCACAGATTCACATTGAAACACTCATTTCTTTTCAGAATCAGTGTTCAGCAGACAGGAGTTCAAATTAAAACTTTAGACTGCTAGTGATCTATTCAAATGTCATTTAACAAATTAAATTCCTTTTACCTCGACCATATTGGGGCAGAGGCAGAATGAACATCTTCATAAAACCTGACTTGACTGTTATTCATGCAAAAAATTTAATGCAAACTAAGAACTAGAAGTCCCTTTTAAACATTCTTGTTTGCTTTTCCAGCACATCTGAAGAACCATGAAGATCTGTGAAGGTTTTACAGTTAACAAAAGGTCAAGAAATGTCCACCCTGCATCCCAATTTATGATACTAACAGCATCCTGTTCACAACTTGTAAGTGCCACTGGGTTTGTGTTTGACCAATCGTCAACTGTCAGTCCCAAAAGTTCCTAAACTATCAGAAAGTACTTTAACTGGAGCAGGGGCTGTTTTGCCACATGGGAACTATCACACAGGGACTGAATTTAAGCTACGTTTCCACCTAAAGTACTCAGAACCTTTAGACCCAGGACCTACTAATCAAAAGAACTAAAAGGCTTCTTCAGCCTGTTTCAGTCTGCGTTTCCACCGTGGCCGAAAGATCTGCAAGAATCAGGCAAATTCATCTACTGATGTATGTAAAAGCAATGGCTGACCAACTGATGACGTTGGACCATCTGTCGTGTGCTTTCTACTGTCGATCCATGGTGATGTGTTGAAGCACAACAAACGGCTGCAGATTTTTTAAAATGCTGGCTGAAATAAAATGCTATGAGTACTCGATCAGTCAGACATGTTCAGCACTGCAAGTCTAAAATAAAGTCCCTGGAACTTAATTTAGACCCTAGTACGTGCAGTGGAAACTTTCAAAAGGCTCCTAGTCTCTGGGGAATGTTCCTGTGGTGAAAACATGGTTTTAGTCCCTGGTTCCTCTGATCAAAAGATTTTTGGTCCCATGGGAAAGTTCCTGTGGTGCAGACACCCTAAAATTAAACCAAAACTACCTGCTTACTAGATTTTCTTTTAGTTTTTTTTAATTGGGCTGAACAGACTTTAACTTTACACTTGAGTCTGGGGAAAAGCCTAAACTTTTTCCACACAAATGTGCTGAAAGTAAAGCTTTTATGCATTTTATGCCCTAGCTGTACCTTAATGAGGTGTATCAGAGTCTCCTGTAGTTGTGTTTTGCTGCAGGGCGCCTGTGGAGACTCTATGGCTCCTACAGAGGTGGAGGGGGGCTCGGAGGGGGAAGGAGGGACCACTGATGCGGCTGCTGTTGTCTTATTGATTGACTGCTGGAAGGCGCTGGGGGAGAGAAGCACAGACATTTCTGGCCCTGGAACATTAAGGCCTGGACTCATGGGGACAGCCTGAGAATAGAAAAGGAAAGAGCACAAGAACAAACGACATGCTGGATTATAACCTAATCTGTTATGGTATAATCGAATACATGAGAGCATGAGATAATGGTGAAATCAGAAAACAGATCGTCATACTCACAGACATTGGTTTGATCAGGTTTGGAGGTTGAGAGAAAACATCTATCTCTTTGCTGTGCTGGAGAAGGGGTTTCCCCATGGGCTCTTGGAAGCTGTGGGGTGGGAACAGCGTGCTTGGCAGGAAGTTGGGTGCGAGGATAGGTTTGTGGATGTCCGAACCCACAGATGACACTGACGGTTTGAGCGTGCCGAGTATCTCCTGTCCTAAATAGGCCGTAGCAGCTGCTGACGGTGTTGTAGGACCAGGGGGAGCGGCACGGGGCTCTGAGCCAGCAGGAGGCACCATGAGAGGGGAGACCGAGCACAGAGGTTGAGGGTCTGACCTGGAGACCACTGATTGGAAAACAGGGCTGGGGTGTAGCGTGTATGGAGCTGGGAGCAGGCCAGGGGCTTGATGTCGCTGGTTTGACCCAGGGTCTTGGGCTGTGAGATGGGGAGGGAGGAGAGGGTTTTGGTGGGCTGGAGTGGGAAAAGCCTGTTTCTGGAGGAAAACAGTGGAGGGGTCACTGGATGCAGTAGTGGTGTTCTGTTTGGGCATGGTGGGTAGAGAGGGGTCCTTAGGGAGGGACGAGCCAAAGAGTTCCTCAACTGTGATCTGCTTCACCATTGTATGAGAACTCTGCTGGGTAAAAAGAACACATTTGTGAGCTGGGTGGAAACCAATCACAAAACAAAGCAGTGCTGAAACACTCCTTAGATGTGAGGATTTATGGCTTTCTCTCTCTTTTATATTACTGTAAACAGAATATTATTAACTTTTGGGCTGTTGGTTGGACCAAACCAGCAATGTAGAGATCCCACATTAAACTTGCAATGGGCATTGTTCTCCATTTTATATAGGAGGTAATTCATTGATTGATAAAAATAACCTGCTCGGCCAAAGTTAACAGCATGACAACACTCTCAAAATATAACCATATAGATAAATGGATAAATAATCAGACAAAGAATTACTTTGCATAAATGTTTGTATAATGTATGTACCTTTTCAGGTTTTGGTGTGCTGTGCACGTGCACGTGCTCTGTGGCGCTGATCGCTGCTTTCATATTAAGCTCTGCAGACACCTCTGTTTCACCTGTCTGAGCCTGCATCACACACACAAACAGAAATTAAATGGTATTTTCAATAAAAAACAAACAACCAAATACACAAAAAGCAGTGGTTAAGGTACCAGAGTAGGCATTAATTCAGACTTCACCTCTAGATGCTTAAATAGGCACCCCCACACCTGAAATAATTCTCCATTTAGTACCACTGTAATCTCAGATCTGCATGTGTGTGACTCATAAATGTGTACCTGCTGAGTCAGACCTGTGAAAGTGTTTCCATCGGCATATGAAAAATCCAGAATCTATTCCTCAGACTCTGCGTTGGTGTTTTACTGTACAGGAGCTACAAATGCTTCATTTTTACTGTGTACAGTCTGATCTAAGCTCCTTGTACATATTATCTGCAATGAAAATGTAAAGTCTTGTATAGCTAGGAAGTAACAAATGCTAGTATTGAAATCATTTCTAAGAACCTAAGAAACATGTTGCGTTTGCCTCCTCACCTTTTGGTATTCCTCCTTGGCTTTGCTGAGCAGTTCCAGGATGTCGATGGGCCGTGGTTCTGCGACACCATTGGTCCTCCGCGGCTCTGCCCTCTCTGGTGACTCTCTCTGGGCATGGTCTGCTTCTTGTTTCACAATCCTGGGGGAGAGTTAAAGCGTTATTTAAATTCAAATACTCCTTGTGAAGAAAGTAGAGCTGCTTCTAAACAAACACCTAAAGGATGAATCCTATCTCATCCAAACACAGATACAGTATACACATGTCTGGATATTTACTTGACCATCAGCTGAGCGATGCGTTGACAGTCCCTCTTGTCATAGAACCAAATACTGTAGATACCCACTGCAAGAAAATCACAAATATTATATATTACACCGTGTAGCAGAAGCAGCATCACATATGACGTTTGTTCCTTGATAAATTAAGTTAATGGGTGCACTAAACAAAACAGTAACAAATGACACCACAATCACCGTCACCCAAGGGAAACTGACTACTTGTTGCACTATAAAATTTAAATAAAAAAAGCAAACTGTATGTCTGTATGTATTTTTGCTGAAACAATAGCTAGCTGATTGAACGTTGCCTGTGTGTCATTTGTGTGCGTGTGTGATAAAACACAGGTGTACTCAAGGTCCCTCAAGAAGCTGAGGTAACCTAGCAACTGGAGTGTTTGCCTCCCTGCAGCATCTACTGCTACCAAGGGGAAATATGTAGAGGTGTAAACAGGCGTGTGAGAGAGAGAGAGAGAAGCGTGTGTGTGTGTGTGTGTGTGTGTGTGTGTGTGTGTGTGTGTGTGTGTGTGGAGACTGGTCTCTCTTAACAACTTTGAGTACACACATGAGCCTCAGGCAGTGAGTTCACCAGCACTCAAAAAGGATTGGAGTAAGACACAAATAACCATTCATTATCAACATCTCTCTGAAGAATCCATCCTCCCTGTGTTGGACTGTTGGCTCTTCAAACTTCTTTCTCCCACTCAGCCTTCATCGATGCTTCTTTATTTTTTCCAGTTCACAGCAGAGGCGGGCGTTTTACGACTATCTTGAAGATATTTCCCTCTCTCTGTCTCTCTCACGATTAGAAACCTGGAATCTATACCACAACAACTACAGCTTCACAGGAGCACAAACAAACACAGGCACTACAGAGCTGAGCGCTTCCTCAGCCAGTGAGTAACATTACTGAAGAGCACAAATGGACTGAAAAAAACTACAAGAGAACTACACAAGTAGTCAAAAACAGCTAATGGAATAAAAGCCAGGAGAAGAAACCATCAGAGAAAATTAACTCCAACCAGTCAACCTGCAAAGGGGACTGTATTTGTGGAAACATCTCCAACATAACTGAGGAACACGGTCGACCAGCATTAGAACAACAGCACCCAGTTTTATCTGTCTGCAACTCAACCGACTCTGAGGAATTAAAATGCTAAAAACAGCACTTCGACTCAAGTGAAGCCACCAGAGAAGCTGCTCTGGATTCAGTACTAACAAGAAATTGCATCATGTCGTCCATACCAGCCAGGCTGATGGGCAAACCATGTCCCAAAGGAGAGCAGTCTACTTTGACGTTGACCCTGGCCATGTTATTTTTTCTCATAAGCAAACAAATGGGAAAACAGTCAAATTCCTTGTTCATTGCCTTGATGAAACTCCTGTTCAGACTTTTAATAGATTACCTCGGTGGCAACGCGGTCAGTTACTTTTTGAAGATCTGAGAAATTTCATCACTACTTTCTTTTAAGCTTACTTCCTGTTGAACCCTTTCCATAAAGCTAAAGGGAGGTTTACTGCAGTACTGGCACCTCTCTGGATAAAGAACAACTTGTACAATAAAATATATATCAAGGAGTAGTCAGATTAGTAATCAAACACATTGGTCTTTTGGCTGCTGACCCAATGCAGAATGATATTGACTGTGGGAAAACCAAGCTGAAACTGTTGCTGTCTGCTAGGTCATGAGTGGAAAAAGCTGTTCAGAAGAAATTTTCTTGCTAAATGAGACTCCAAGACGGCAAAATGACTTCAAGCAAAAGGGAAAAGAGATGTTCCAGAAAACCTTGGGGAGGTGTTTGTTCGGCATTTTCAGAGGTAACATTATGTTCTGTTTCATTTAATGCGTGTGTGTGATAGTGAATGTCAGCTCAACCTGTACTGCTGTCTGCTTGCTAAGTATGCACAGTGTATACATTTATTTGATGTAGTCTTTGTTGATACAGCAAAGTTTCATGACCGTTGAGTCTCTATGTTGGGCTCATGGCTCTTGCTGCCTTTAACCTCTCAAAAAATATTGGATCGCAGACAGTGAATAATAATCTCTACATCAAATTTCAGTCCACAGCAAACTAGAAATATGTCTGCACTGTGTATGGTGTCTACTGCTTTAGAGCTTCTATTCTACAAAATACTCACAGTTGCCGTTCCTATAGAGCAGGAATGGATCCTGCAGCTGGAACTCCAGGTCTTTGTTAATTGGCTCCACCAGGTTCTCTGCGCTCAGTCGGTTCATGATGGTGAAGCCATGGCGAGGCGAGGCAGACCTTAGATGAAGATTACAAACACTTAATACTCTGACAAAATATAAAAACCACCTCTGCTCACACTTTACGTCATCTTAAGCACTTATGCACTGTTTACTCCTTTATCACTACAGTGATAAAGGAGGACTACAACTGACTGATATTTTCATTACTGATCAATCAATGTATTAGTTCCATAAGTAGCTGAGGCATTATTTTTTTACATTTTAAAAACTAGGGCATATGACCATAAGTTACCAGAGTTGCCTATTGAATATGACCAACAGCCAACAAATCTGAATGTAAAGAGAAACGCAAAAAAAATCCTTCTACTTTAAAGTAATTACCTCCAATATATTTATACTTTATTGTAATAAACAACTATTGATCAATCACCACATCTGAATAGTTTTTTATTCTTTCAGAATAGAAACAGTGTACGGGTTTCACACATACAATCACATGAGGCTTAATGAAGAACCAGTGTGTGCACAAAGCAGTAATAAGTATTAAAACAAGAGTAAATAAAATACGCAGCACAATGTTTGTTTACAAAGACTGCGGCCTACACACGTGCGCACAATACGTCAACTGGCAGCGCAAACAAACGTAACGTAAGTGCAGTAAACAGCCTCCAGGGTCGTCGTGTTCAGTGATTAAAGACACTTTAAATGCTTACCTCGCATAAACAAACAAGGTGCCCTCGATCTCGGTCTTCTCCTGAAACGATACGTGACATTATGAGTCAGAAACAACAACAGCTATAGATTATAATCCCTAAACATGCTGAATAATAGCGACGGACGCAGCCTGTTAGCGTCACTACACAACTTCTGTTAGCGCAGGTAAAATAAAGATTATAACTTATTATCGAGAAAGTCATCAACACAATAACACAGAGACACTGGTATCTGAACAGTACGTCTGTGGACATACGGGGGAAGTTACAGTTGAACAAATACTAACATATTTCTGAGTGCTTTTAATGTTTTATCGAGGAGCTAGCATTAGCATGCTAAGTTAATCGTTAGCATGCTTTTGATGGCTAACAAACGAAACTGTTCCGGTTGTTTTGATAAACTTACCCATTCGTTGGCTTTGGAGTTGAAGTTGTAGAGAGCAACCTGTCCGGTAACATCGAGCAGTTTGTGTATGTACGGGTCCTGTCTCTGTAGGGCTGCTAGGCTCATCATATGTCCAGCATTCACGGTCTCCATCTTGGATGTGATTGTTGCTCCCGCACGGACGGATTTGTGCAGACACTTATGACTTCCGCTGCTCCCCCAAAAAAGTTTCCGACAGGTTTATTTAATCCGCGGAGATTAATCTGAAATGTAAATTAGGCCATTCACAATTTGTTAGAGTGCCGCTTAAAATCATAGTGTTTGTAGGAAATGGTGGTCTGCTTTATGAGCTCAGCCTCAGCCGGTGTGCTTTCTGATATCAAACTGGTTATATTACAAATAAATAAATGATATTAAAGATTAAAATCCCTTCATGTGATGACAGAAATATTATTCCTTTTAAAGTGCAAACCTGGAAATAATTGACAATAATTTAGCCAAATAATTTGCTTACTGCTGTGTGTGCGTTTTGAATTAAATTACATTTAATCAATCAATAAAAAAATCAAAAGAAATCAATAAAAACTAGTTATGCAACATATATTTTAATTAGGCTAACGCCGAAGAGAGAAAACTGTGGGAATAATTAAGGGGAAAATAGACACAAGAGATGGTGGTGATAAATATTAGACACATTTGACTTATAAAATAATAAAGTGAACCAAAGACTGATATATTCTTTCTAATAGATATAAAAATGTTGACAGTATCTTCATGTTATATACCACAGGGCTGCGCTGCTGCTCTTATTATTGTCAGTCTGACATGTGGTGAGAGTCTTTGTACAAGACTACAAGTGAAGAGCTGCTATCATCCTTTCTTATTGAGTGTGAGTTTCACTTAGTGAACCACTTGTTTGAAGTTAAAGTTAATTCACAAACCCTTTTGGCTTTTTTGTTTTACGCAGCCAAACCAAAATTAAACACTGGAGACAGAAAATATACATAAAACAATTCAAATCAGTATATCCTTGGAGAGACCCCAGTGCTGTATATGTATTGTGAATATTTGCAAAGAATACTTTAAAACCATCATATATACATTTCTTAAACAAACATTTATCTGATCGGTTGTTTGGTCCAGTTGAGCTGCAGCTGCCTGCATCACCTGCCTCTGTTGAGGGAACATTGGGGCAGGGATTATAATCGGAGGATTACGCGCTACTGTGAAACTGTTATCCCCCATAGAGGCACAGGTAATCCAATCACTGGTAACCTTCCAGCATAGCTCCGACAACTCATTTTCTCTCCAATCGCCGAGGAGTGAGGGCAGAAAACGGCGCTATGAGGCCCCAGAGAAGAGCCAGGTGACAGAATGCCGTTCATTATAAGGGGAAGACCCCTGAGGGGTAAGTCCAGGACCTGGAATAGAGTTACTCTTTAGGGGCTTAACCGGGTGGATAGGATGAAGACATGCTGTTTATCCTTCTATTCAGAAATGATCCTGACAGGAGAAAGTCAGATACAGAGTCTGCCACTTTCCACTGATCTGAGTGTTTTCCTTTGCATTCGTGAGTCAGTGTAAAACTGGGACATTTGCGTCAGATTAAGCAGATTCAATACATGTTGTTGGCCTACCAATGTCCAAATGCTGTGTTTTTAGTCGTGGTTTGGAAAATGAGTTTTTAGTCTTTTTGAAATTTTTAAAAACTTTTTAAAATTAAAGTCAAACAGACATAAGGCAACAATGTCAATTTCAGATTTGAGACCAGGCCATTGATTTGTGGGCGTCTCTCTGTGTTTGTGTCACTGTGTCACATGCTTCTTAATTTATACAAACATTGTTAATATAATGTATGCAACAGGCTCTAGTCAGCAGACTGAATACTCGTTTGCTTTGTTGTCATCTGCCCAGTTTTATAAAGATGGATGTCTTGCATCCATTCACATGCCATCCGAATTATTCGAAACTGCTGTTTTAATGTTTTTTTTTAAAGCATAAATCACCAGCTTTGTCTATCTGGAAACATTTGGCCATCCTGCCAAAGACCTCACTTTGGAGTTGGAGACGTTTAATACGCGCTGTTGACGTGCAACGGGCAGCAACAGGTGCATTCCCAGTTTGAATGCGCCTCCAGTATCCTGCAGCCTGTGGTTGCTCTAACTTGCATCTGACCATCCGCAGCCACACTGAGAGTAATTGACAGCAGTGGATTGACTGCTGCTGTCAGCGCGTCCTCTCGGATCCGCCGTGAATCTGCAGGCAGGCACCCGGATGTGGCGAAAAATGTTTGGCGCTCCTCTCAGGGTCTGCGCTCGGAAAACATTTTATGATTCAGGTTAACGGCTCGCGCGTCGACTCCCTTTCGGATGTTTTTTTTCCCCCAACGATGAGTTGGATTTAAAACGGATCTTTTCAATGTGGAGCGAGGATGCAAGAAGCAGATGAACAGTCTGAAGGTAAAAAAAAAAAAAAAAAAAAAAGAAAAAAAGAGCCGCGGTGCGTGAAGCGCAGGAGGAGAGAGTTGGAGAGAGAGAGAGAGAGAGAGAGAGACAGAGAGAGAGAGAGAGAGAGAGAGAGAGAGAGAGAGGGGGCGAGAGCGCTGGTTGGGTTTATTCTCTGGATGTCTGTTTATTCTATGTGATTATATTTAATAACTTATTTTAGTCCACAGACAGACTGTTGGCATTGTGAGTGCTTGTTCTCGGCTGTATGACTGTAATGACAGCGGTCATCATATCCACTGGGAAAACGAGTTGTTCTCAGAAAAAATGGTTGACTATGTTTGCTGTAATGTTATGGTCAAGTGGTCGTTCAGGAGCCATGTGACAGCTAGTGGAGGATGCGTTGGATTTGTGCGCCCTCCATAATGAACCGAGAGACGCTAAATCAACTTTTCAAGTGAATGCCGTTAGTTTTTAAGTGTCAGTCAGGCTAGCTTGTTAGAAGTGGACAAACGAAACGCTGTAGTTTTTTTTTTTTTTTACAAAAGCCACCACAGGTTCAAAGTAAAGTCGAGAACAGCAGCTGAAAGTCAACAGTTGTTATCCAGCAACCTGTGCCAGATGTGCGGCGTCCATCAGGGCAGCTGGGATCATTCCCGTTGCGTCCCAGAAATGTCAAGACAGGTTGTTATCGTCTTTATATGACAGGCTGCACTTGTTATCTTGCACCTGTAGTCATGTTATGAGGAGTTTCCTGCAGAATCATCACCCCCCTCATTCAGACTAGAAATTGTGACTTTGTGTTGAAATATATTTCTCCAAGCATATCTCACCTGTTTGATCTGATTGGGTTAATTCACGTTACCTTGCTCAGTATCAACTATCTTTAAAATACAGACTCACTGTGGTCTTAACATGAACAAAACCCTGATCTAAATAACAGTAACAGATCAAAAATGAAAGATCAGGAATCTGACCAGGAGTTTGGTGCCAACTGTCTATACCGGGTATTAATTCATCCTTTCAATCAGTCGTTTATGAGAGGATTCATTTATCTTTCTTTCTGTGTCTTTCTCAGTCAGTTATGATGCTTTTAACATACATTTCTGATGGATGATCTTTGATTTAATCAACCCAGTGTGAGTTCTGTTTTAGTTAGATGACAAAATGTTGGTAGTCCCTGCTGTGGTTCTGCTGTAGAGCTGCAGTCAACCAAAGTGACTGTTTCAAGGGCACTGTCTTTTTCACTCGTGGTTTGCATTGATTTTAATGACTCTCTCTGTCTCTCTCATTCATGCAGGCTGTTCTGCTCTCTCTCTCTTCCACACTCCCTTCAAACCAATCCTTCCTCCTCTTCTCACTTTTCTGTCTGTCTCATTTCTACAACTTCAAGTTCAGCTTTCATCTTCCTTTGTCCTTGTTTCAGCAAGTATCAAAGTTGTGCAAGGCAGGACTTCAGTGCAAAACTACACAGATTTTATCTGCATAAACTACAAAATTAGTATCTCCTGTGCCATAATTGAAGCTCGTTATATGTCTCCAGTTGGCCCGAGTGAAAATCTGGCACTTCTCTGTTCACAGGAATTGAAAACTTGAAATACTGAACTCGCAGCAAGTGAGCACTCTGTATTGAGAAAATCAGACTCACTGATATTTTTGTCTTTGCTTCACTTTACCGTTTGTTGTAAAAAGCAGAAGTACTGTAGTTACACATTACACACCTATTACTTGAGTTATGGGAAGAGAAGGGTCCTGCAGAATAGATACTGATATATGAGGTTTATATTATCCAGTTATCACTAACACTTGGAGCAACAGACAAATACATTTTTTTACCTCATCTTGAAAGCATTTTGCTCCTTATAGGCTTATTCTAAAACAATCTCAGCATTATATGACATTAAATCTATGGTAAATAATTCATATAACTTTAAGTAGTTAATGTTAAAGCTGCTATGTTAAAATTTTAAATGCTCAATGTTGGTTCCCCCCAGTGGTTGCACCAGAAATGACACAGTGGCAGACAGCAGTGTATATAGCAATGACTTTGGAGAATAGGCAAAGAGCAACCTTTAGACTGCATTTTCACTAGGGTTGTTTTATTGTTCTACAAATAAAAACTTCATAAAAATGCTAGCTAGTTTCCTGAGCTACGCTGACATAACATCAGCTGTTGCATGGGGAACATGATGTTTGCAGATGTTTTTGTTTATACTCACTCACAGCATCCAAATGTTATAACCATTTTGTCTCTGTTTGCCACCCTCCAGGGGCACAGTATGCCAGCAACAGAAGGACCACTCCCTCCAACGACGCCTCGGCTCTCTGGTCAGAAAGCCAAACCCGTCTGCACCAGCTCCATACGCCAGAGCCCCTGCAGGCCCCGCCCAGCACTGGCAAGCCTGTCGGCTCCTCTTCTGGCCTCATTGGGGCCAGCAGTGGCATCCAGGGCCCCGGTGGCACTGGTTCTGGTGTCAGCCCAGTACTTGCTTGGCATGCCGCCATTAGCGCTGCACGCCAAGCACAGGGCGATAGTGCAAAGCCCGACATGAGTTCACGGCCCTCAGTTTGCACCACTGGACCACCGCCTGTGGGCTCACTGGCGCAGAGGAAGAGGCAGCAGTATGCTAAAAGCAAAAAGCAGGGAGGATCTACTAACAGCAGGCCACCCAGAGCTCTGTTCTGCCTCACCCTCAACAACCCGATCCGCAGGGCCTGCATCAGCCTGGTTGAGTGGAAGTATCCTTTAGCCCAGAGACAGAGGCTCTGGTTGAATTGATGGATGGCAGATGCTTGGGTATCTGAATGGATTATGATTGTTTGTATGGATAGATTGGTTCATAGATTAGCGTAGGAATGAATGTGTAATACATAGAAGGCAGCTTTGTGTGAAAGCTTAAATGAAATGTTAGATGATGGGTTGGGTTCATTAATGAATGATTGATGGAACAAAGATGCTTTATTTTTACATTTTTAGCTGAATTTAGATTTTTAAGCCTTATATCATTATCAACTGCATTTAACTTTAATAATATATTACTTTTGTTATTTTATTTAATAGCACAGTTTCTCTCTGCCTGCTTTTTTCTTCCACAGTGAGAAAGACAGAGAGAGAAAACAAGGACATGTCATCAACTTAAATATATGAAGCCCTGCACTGTCGAAGGATACCATTAGCTTTTTTGTCAAATGTCTCTCTGTTTGAGATAACTGTGTTCCTTAACAGTCCATTTCCAGACCATTTGATATCTTTATACTGCTGTCTATTTTTGCCAACTGTGTGGCCTTAGCCATCTACATCCCCTTCCCCGGAGACGACTCCAACTCTACCAACCAAGAACTGGTGAGTGGCACTGGAAAATACAGAAAGTCTAGGTAGTGAAATGGATTAAGTTGGGTTTACAGAAATATATGGAACATCCCTCGTTACGCCGTGCTGCCATGTATATATCCCTGTTGTTGTTAAAGGCAACAATAAGATGTGATGTTACAGATCAGCATGTTGGAAGGATGTTAAGGGTTTGAAATGTGTATTCTCGGCTACTGAACACTGTTAAAGAACACATTGATCGTGTTTTAATGTAGGCGTAAGTACACTTTATTCAACTAAAAAAGTGCCTTTATTAGTTGACGTTTTAGTTTATTTGTATGAAACAACATGCACTTAGAAACAATAAGGAACATTCAGAACAGGCTTCGTGTTGCGCCTGAAATAGTTTGAATTAAAAAGAGGCAGCTATATAAAGTTTAATCTTTTCTCTGCATTAGAATCAGAAAAATGTAATTTAAATGGTCCCAGAGTGTCAGTTTGCTAGAATTACCAATGTCCCTGTAATTCTGTAAGTCCACAGATTTCATAGTCAGCTGGTTTCATTAGAGCTAATTTCCACGACTCTTCTACCACAATGGGTTAGTAAGAAAGTATGTCTTTTGTAATTTGGGTGAATTGATTCTTTTGCTTTGAAGAGATGAAGGAGATGGTACTAATTGCTTTAATTACTTAGTCGCTTTGCATATTCCTTTGCTCTGTACGCAGTTCTGCAGATGTCGCCTGCAAAGGTTAAAGGAGTTTTTTCACACATGCGCTGTGCTGCTAGCTGCTCGTGCCACTATTTGTCATCAGCCAGATTACACACAAAGGCCAGACACAACACCTTTGCATGAGCGTGATTGGCTTGACATGTGGGTTGCGTCAGAGGGCTTTCCCGGCAATATTTGGATGGATGTGTCAGGTTTCATCGTTTTGTTGACACACAAATACTGGTGCACACACACACACACACACACACACACACACACACACACACACAACAAACACAAACACACACACGCACACCCAGGGTCATTCCTCTGTGTGTCACAGCAGCTCCCCGTTGGACGAGAGCAGCACTGAGGTGAAATGACAGAGAAGCAGTGAGAGTTGAAAACCAGTTGGTTGTGTTGCTTCCATAATTACAGTGTAAGTTGACAGCATCAGACTATAAACGGATCATTACCATCCAATACAATACAACGTATGAATCCAACTCTGATCTGATTACTGATTATGAACTGATACACTCATGACATTCTCGTTGAAAGCGGAACAAAATGAAGTGAAGACAAACAATGTCCTGTTACTTTTGTGGCACCTGTTTGGATGGGGTACTGTATATTTCTTATTAATTCATGAAATCCCAGCATAACTAACCAAACAGTTCAGAATATCGGAAAAAACTTGAGTGGGCGACTCTTTAAATGACCAGTGTGTAGGATTTGGTGGCACCTAGTGGTGAAGTTGCAGATTGCAACCAACTGAATAAAGCTCACCCGTCCAAATGCGTAGGAGAAACTTTGGTGCCTTTGAAAGTTGAAAAGAATTAGAGTTACAGTTAGATTTTATTTATTTTATTTTGCTTTTATTTTCCTATTATTTGATAGTTGCTTTCCAGGTTTTTGACAAAGATTTCCATCATCAGCATGTAGCTTATTAGCTAGGTCAACTGTTTGATATTGTATTCTCTGAAAATAAAGACCAGAAGCAACCAGTAGAGAGATGGCAAAATGAATCTCTGTTAAATCAAACAGAACTAGATTATTAACAGAGATAGAGAGCTCTATCATGCTCAGTTGATGTAAAATTATAGTTGAGATTCAACCTCCCCCTCACACCCCTCCATCTTGTTCCAAACTGTCAAAATGATGTTTAATCCATTTGGAGCAGCAGACATCCAGGCTTTCCACAGTGACTTTTCTCACTCTGTCTGACCTGAGGCATCTGGCTGTTCAAACTAGTCAAAACAAATGCTAGTAAGGATTTACGCGTTCAATGTGCACAGCCATAATTTCCGGGTCTTTGAACGAAAAAAACCAAAACAGAATTACACAAATCAAGTCTGAATAGATGACAAACATTTTTCATTTTCCGTGTGACTACAGTATATAAATAGCAGCAACAACCTAGAATTCAACAACACTAAGTGGAAACCTATAGTATATGGCTATCTATGCCCCGCAGTAAAAACCTCCTGAGGAAGTGATTCAGGACTGTTTTTTACCCTGCTTTGCTGCCGTACAGCCAAAACATATCTACAAGGAAAGTGTTTATTCAGTTCAAATTATTTCAGCTCAGATTTTATTGCCAAAAGAGCAGTATATTTTTTTTGAAAGTAGTTTAATCCTACAAGTGTAGCAATGTCCTCAGAGGACTTTGTCATGCAGTGCAAACATTTGCTTTTTTCTCTGCGGCTGGCAAGGGACCTTCTTAGCGTCCTAGGGGATTGCGTGTGCGCGTTTGTTTGTATGTTTATGTGTGCGTGTGCATGCGGAGTGAGCGAGTGAGAGACGGACACAGAGAAACGTAGCATGTTCCCTCAACAGATGGGGATTATTCACGCTGTCCAAGTCTACGCTCCTCACTGCACATTGTACAGTGTGTGTGTGTGTGTGTGTGTGTGTGTGTGTGTGTGTGTGTGTGTGTGTATATGTGTGTGTGTGTGTGTGTGTGTGTGTGTGTGTGTGCGTGTGTGTGTATATGTGTGTGTGTGTGTGTGTATATGTGTGTGTGTGTGTGTGTGTGTGTGTGTGTGTGTGTGTGTGTGTGTGTGTGTGTGAAAGATAAAGTATGAATGTTTGTCCAGATTTTTGCTTCTCGGTTCTATCAGAGAGAATATAAGAGTTTCATGCAACGTTGCTCTTGAGACGTCCAATCGTCTTTAATTTGTCATTCATTTATATTTTTCTTTGCTAAGAATATGTTTTTATCACATATCTTCAAGATTGGTTTATTCAACAGTTGTTAAAAAAATGTTTGGTTTTACTTACTCTGTCATAATAATTTCATGTACTGTAGAGTTGTTGTTGATATACTGTGGGTTTACCTAGAATTAGTAGTTTACAAGAAGGGGCTTATAGGAAATATATGCAGTGTCATTCTTGGAGCATGGAATTTGATCTCATATAAAATTTAGTCCAGTTCATAAATTCAGTCTTTAGGTAGGTGCACGTTTGATTGCAGCCACTGAATGTGGGACAGTGTTAAAGGCCCAGTGTGTAACATTTAGGAGGATCTATTGGCAGAAATAGAATATAATATTTACAGGTATGTTGTAATTAGTGTATAATCACCTGAATATAGGAATCATTGTGTTTTTGTTACTTTAGAATGAGCTGTTTTTATCTACAGACGCTGCGGATCGGCCATGTTTCTACAGTAACCCAGAAGGGACAAACAAATCACCGGCTATAGATGGGGCTGTTTGCATTTTTCATGTGTTGAAGTGAGGGAGTTGCAATCAGGAACTACACTGCTAGATGCCACTAAATTCTGCACACTGGACCTTTAAGGTGGAAATAAATTGTACTGTAGACGAGGGAACTTTTACATTGTTCAACTCTTCTGTTATTACGGTATAGAATAACTGTTTGCTTACTAATGAAGTTAGCAAACATAGTTATGTGTGATGTGCTGTACATTTACTCCAGTGAAAATACGTTAATGCACCAACAACCAAAAATTCATTCAAGTTCTGGGGAACATGGGTTGTCTTTCTCACCACAGTAGTATTTCCACAACTCCTGCTTCATCCTTTTTTAGAGAGTGTGTAGGTGTTGTTTGATCGGCTCCTTCATACAATGGATGGGAAAGAGGAAGAGAAGTAGATGGGGGGGACACAGCTACTGCAGCTAAAATAAGTCCTCATGTGAACATGAGCCATGAAAATGAGTAGAGGCAACTCTTATACACACTTACAGTTATATTCATATGAACCTCAAATGAATATAAAATAATTCTTTCGATTTTTAAGTCAGTTGGTCAATTTCAGGTTGCAGACTTCAGGTTTCAGTTTGATTCTCAGGCTGAATTTTCCATTCATTCAAATAGCATTTAGGGCTGTTGTTAACTTCAAGAATGTGTTCAGTAAAGAAATGTCACCGCTCATAGTGAGTTTGTAAAATCTGTATAATCGTGTATTTGAGTTGTGTTTTATTTTATACAAGAGTGTGTGCAGGAGGAGAGAGAAAGTGTACAACTTGCGTATGTGTGTATGTGAGAGTGAGAGAGAGAGAGAGAGAGAGAGAGAGAGAGAGAGAGAGAGAGGAGGTTGAGGGATTAAGCTGGGCAGTGGATTAGTTGCCAGTAAATGAGTGGAGGTTGGGGGGGGGGGATGGAGAGATGTACGGTGGGAGCTTACAAGTGTGGCGGTGTACTGATTTGAATAAGTATCTATCTATCTATCTATCTATCTATCTATCTATTGGCAATATCAATAGGACCCTCATTGATCGATTTCCACAAAACTAATTATTGAAATAGATTTTCATCCCAGAGTTAAAGGTGGAGAAATAAATGGGGATAAACCCACAACAGAGCTCCTCATCATGCTCAAAATACTAAATAAATAATTACAACTAAAAATAACAGTAAAACTAACAAAAACAAATATTTTATATTAAAATATTGATATAATCAGAATTTAACCTCATTTTCATCCAGTTTTCACCCCTTTTTATTTTTTAAACATGTACCATAAATTCAAATAAATTCCCATTTTTGAGCCATAGTTAAAAATGATGTGCCCTAATCTTGTTATTCGCTATTATCATTTTGTTTCCCTGCAGTTTAGCTGAGCCAGCATTAGCATTAAGGACAACCATACGCAACAAAGGAAGGAAATATAAAACTTGGTAGAGACTCTCAGGCACTGAAATGTGTTCAAACAAACAGTGTTCATAAAATAATGTGAATAATTTTGTTATCCTGTACGTGTTTCTGACATCGCTGTCAGCTCGTGTTGACATTGCACATGAATTACATGCATAGATATCAGAAGTCACCCTAAATATAACACGCGGGTAGCAATGTGAAATTGATCATGAAGTCTTGCAGCGTTAATCTTTTCTTATTTGTGACCTTTTGTTTAGTTTGTTGCTCACACTCCTGTCCTGCTCTCTCTTTTCATCTCTCCATTACACTCTCAGATTACTAACTCTGTCTTTCTGTCTACTTTACTGCCTCAGCCTCTTCCTACGCTTTCCATTCTTGTTTTCCTCTCTGTCTTCTCTCCTCTGCCAGTTCCTCTTTTCTCTATACAACACACCCCACCTCCTTTTCTCTCCTCTCTCCTCTCTCCCCTCCGCCTCCCTTTCCTGTGCTGAGTGGAGAATGATTAATATCCTATTAAGCCGGTTAGTGATTTAGCAGACTTATGACGGCCCCTTTGACCGCTACCTGACTAACATACACTGCTGATCAGCTCATAATCCTATAAGAGTCCTATATGAATCTGCTATATGAGTGTAGGGGTAAGAGGCAGAGTGTGTGTGTGTGTGTGTGTGTGTGTGTGTGTGTGTGTGTGTGTGTGTGTGTGTGTGTCTCTGAGTGAATGACTTAAAGGCATATATGTACCTTAAAGCTCAGACATGCTCAGTCAGGTCAGTGAAAACTAGACTAGACTATAGAACAATATGATCATGATAAAAGTAAAGTCTATAAGTGATTGATGGTACAGTTGTCTTTTTAGAACTGAATTTCACATTTTAGAATAGTAACAAATTATTGGATTAATCATGACATTAATTAAAAAAAACTCTAGCAATAACCACAAAAATTTCCCATCATCACTGTAAGTATTTATTCTCAATCTGAAAACATAAACCACTCTCTGTGCAGGTTTGGCCGGTCGCAACGAGGCTAATTCCACTTCTTGCAGTCTCATATGATTCAGATTTCCACCAAACTGAAATATACTAGATGTCTTGTACATTATTTCATACACAATTCCCAAAATTTCAGCCTGATGTATTTGGTATCTTTGGAAACTGTGGGATCTCCACTCGAGAGTTTGAACAGAGTTTGGCTGCACGGCTACGTAGCACGTTCACTTCCTCCCTGCGGAGGTTCAGATCAGAGTTTTTAGGCTGAATAACATACACATACACATATGCCAATGTTATCTGTAAGAAGGGGCCATCCCACAGTGATCTCTCCAACCGTCCGTGCTTTCACTGTCAGTGAAGCTGCATTCAGTTCGGCTGTGTTGTTCCACTGCAGCAACAACAGCATCAATTAGTGACAGATTAGTATACAAGCTGAATTATGTAAGGTCATGTTACTAAGAGTAAATCTCATCAGGACAGTGTGTGTTGGCGTTTTAGGGCCATTGGGTGTGTCATAGCTTTAACATTTATGATGCAACTGAAAAATCAAAAATGACACACCTGCTCTCACCAACCTCTCCCTGCCACTGGCATTCAAGCTGGGACTCTAAAAACATGTGAAAATAGTACAGGGGCCTATGTATCTGGCTGTTTCATAAAAGTGGCTGGTATAAGATATAAAAGTCCAGTATAGTATAGTATAAAATCACATAATTTAAATTAAATCGGGTGTTTTACTAGAACATAATCCTATAATTTAAAGACATATTCTGAATCATTTTAGATCTCAGGCCTTAATGTTTTAGATCTTTGAATCACAATGAATAATATGATCATTTTGCTTATATGGAAAGAAGATGTTGACTCATTGCCTGAGCACCTGCTGTATATAGAAACCTAGCATGAAGTGAAGGGAGAAGGTGTGATAGTCAGGAGAGAAAATGTATTGTAAGTGCTATAGTGCATGGTGAGGATATTTTAAATCAATATAATAGTCTGTGATAATTAAGAACAAGAAAATGAATCCTCCCAGCGTGCCAGCCCTTGTTAGTTAACCTGACTGGTTGTGTCCACATTCAGTCCTCATTTTCAGTCCATTTTAACTGCATGTGGGTGAGTCTTCCCATGAACAGCATGAGTCAGATCAAAGGGTAAATCATATTTTAGTTAATGCAGGGTTGGATATGGGAGTTGAAAGCACAGTAGCCACATAATTTTCTGATTAAAACCATAGATCTGCAGCAGGGGTGTTTCACTGTGCATGAGCTTAGTCATGACATCAAGTCAAAGCACACAGCAGAAAACATCCAGACTCCAAATGTAAAATTTAAATCTTCATGGTAATTCTCCCAGGTTGAGCCCAATTTCAGCTCCAGTTTTACAATGCTGAATGTATTTCAGAGTCTGTGCTCACTTAAGGTCTATGCTGTCTCCATCAGTTTGCAGATGAGTCGAGGTCAAAGACGACATATTTAACCCGGACTGTTATCAAGCAGAGTTTTTCTAATTAGATTCAAACAAGTTCTGTCTGGCTTTTTAGCCTTGATGGGATTCATTTTATAGGAGAAGGTTTTTGATTATTTCATGCAATCTGAGGATTTGCCCAAGAAAAATACCAGTACCTTAAAATTAAAAACTGTTGGAAAGCACAGTGCTTTAGTATATGTAAATAATATGAATGAGAATATATTTTAAAGACTTGCAGTTTATGTCTGTGGTGCATGTTGAACTTGTTTTACAATCCATCAGAACAAATACACGAAGAGAGCAGGACTCCTGTCGTCGGCAATGTAAAGTAATTCTTTTGTCTGCGCATTTCTCTTCGCTGTGATTCAGAAAGATGTTTGAGTTGGTTGTATAACAGCAATCATAAAACCTGAATGCTGGAAGGTGGGCAGGTTAATACAAAACAGCAGAACAGGAGTGGGTTCATTCACTTGTACGTGTGTGTTTGTGAGTGTGGGCTCATATATATATGTGTTTATCAGTCAGAAAAATGTTTGTATGTTTGTGACCTCAGTGCACGAAAACATTCCCAGAGGACAAAATATCTGCCCAAACAATGCTGTGTGTGTACAAGTCTGTTTATGTGCAACTATACATATAGTACCTGTTTGCGTGTATAGGTGTATGCGTTGCAGTCATGTATGATGTGTGTGGGTTTTTTTAGTTTGCCACCATTTTTGCGTGTGTGTGATTCTGAGAACAGAATGTCAGATGGCGTCATTTTTATCTCAGTCAGGGATTAAAGGTTTAGAGAGGAGGGGAAATGAGAGTCGCACGAAGCTGCACACTGCTCCATCAAGCACGTGAGTGAGGGTGTGTGTCTGTGTGTGTCCGTGGGCGTGTCTTTTTCTTTGCATGTGGTGTTTGTATGTGTGTATTGTAAAAAAAAAAGACACACCACAGGCCATCCCTCAGAATTCAGTGAAGTCAAATGGAGATAATATCATCGTAACACACTGAGCGTTGAGAGCAACAGTTTGATTATTGTATGTGATTCTACTTACTATGGTATATATTAGAAAAACATGCTGATTTCAGTCATATCTGATACAGGATTGGGTATCAGCTGTCATTTTAAAGCATCTAAAACGAGAGTGAGAGAGAGATTAATTGATTGTATTGGTGAACAGACTAGGGCAGCCTGTGACTGGTTGTTGACCTAGCAAGTTGTCAGCCTTTAGGGCAGCACATTGATGCAAACATACTCACTCAGACACCCTATATACGCATCCTCACACATTCTGAACTTCCAACTGTTTTTGTAATAATTTCTGTCTTCAGTCTGTTTGCAATCAAGTGTTATGTCTCCATTTAGGTGTGTGGATGTATATAGTTTATATGTGTAGGTGGGTGTGAGCAAGGATGTAGGTGTCTTTATGTGAGTGTGCAGTATTGGAGGTGAAACCCTCTCATTAACAAGTTGCCGCTTGTTCTTCTTTTCAGATTATTATAAATGTTTTTAACGACTGGAATCAGGACATTATCCCTAGAAATGACTATATTAAGTGATTCTGCCGCTCACAGTTTACACTCAGTGCCAATGTTTAGTCAGGGGAGGTCAGGGTTGTGGATGGGTGTGTGGTGAGCCTGACTTCCTTACATGTCCCATGACAGATATGGAATTAGCATTTACCTTTCTATGAATTGTAACCACAACCCTCCCTGAAGCTCCTACAAGGAACTTTAATTTTTTCTGATTCTGGCGGCCCCATAGACAACAGTGTTTCCACTGCCTCATTTAATTGATTTCAAGGGGAATCTGACAGAATTTGACCCGGTGGCAGGCATTGAGAATAACTATATAGAAACTGCTATATAGAATATCGCTGATCGCTACTCACTGTCCTGGGTGCTTATAGGTCATGTAGTGGCCTCAGTATTAAATTGAGACTGTGTCATGACCCTGTTAAAAACTCCTTGTAGTAGGTTTAACCTGTTCTGGTTGTGTAACTCTTACCACACCTTAATCATAGTTTATTAAACACTATGACTGTCTTACCCTAACTTTAACCATACTGAAGTTTCCATATGTGGATTAAAATGTCGACACTGAATGTGAAAGAAAAACGTAATTGAATATGATTACAGAGTGACTACAGAACTATCTGGTGATACAGTTGCCAGAAAACATCTGGGACACAAACGAATAATTAACATAACATACAATCCTCAACTAGAATTAAAACATGAAAATGACAAATAATGCTTTAAGGTGATTTCACACATTTTCACACAATAAGTATTTAATGAAATGAATAAAAAGAGATTAAATAAATTATGGAAGTGACCTTTAAATAGCTAGATACAACATATACATTACAATACTTTTAACTTGTTCAACTCCAGCAGCCATAATTTATTTCAGAATATTATTGTGGTTATTATTGTTACTATTATGTAGTAAAAGTACATAGATATAGATATGTGAATAATAAACACAATATACCTACTAATATAATGAATTATACAATGTAATGCAGTAATAAGCACAGGATTAATACAATCCTATGAAATATAGAATCAACTTTATTGTCACACACTCTCTATCCTACGCATTAGGAGCAGTGGGAAGCCGCTGTACAGAAATGAACCTATAACATACATGTTTATGAAGGTGGGGGAAACCTACGCAAACACTCCTTCTTGGCAACAGTGCGAACCACAGATCCACTGTGCTGCCCAAGTATAATATAGTAGAAATCTAATTGAATACAGCATAAAATATACAAAAAATTTTTACAATTGGTTTTCTGGTGTAAAATTACAGCTTTTATCCACAATTTGAGGGAGCATAATGATTAATAAATTTTGTTCCCCATCCAGATGTCCAAATGTCACCAGGTGTTCCACAACTTGTATACTGTAGGTATTTCTACATTGTGACCCATTAAGAAAGCAATCACACTGCCCACACACTGGCCTTCGACATAAATTAAAGTCTTAAAATTGAAACAAACTCTGTATGATATAAGTGGCTAATAAATATGGGACTGCATCTCTAAACCTGCAGCATTAAGGGACGGATGGCAGAATGGAGGGATGGATTGAGAGGAAATGGAGATGGAGAGTGCGTGGGATAGTGTGAAGAAGACCATAGTTAATGTTCTTAAAGCTTCATTTAACCTGTTGGTTTACACTCTGTTAAAGCTCACTGACTTTTCATGTGTCAGGTCTGTGTGTGTGTGTGTGTGTGTGTGTGTGTGTGTGTGTGTGTGTTCCTCCTAAGCAGTTGTTTACTGGGCTACCACACCTTGAGAAGAGAGAAGAGAGAGAAAGTTCATGCATGTGTTATTAACAAAGGAACTGCAACATGTTCAAAGTTATCATCTGTTTAGTTTAGTCAGTTAACCAATAACAAAACACAGAGGAATCTATTAAGTGCAGCTTCTGAAATGTGACAATGTGCTGTTAATTGAATGTCGTTAATTGGATTGAGAAGGATGTGTGTATATCCGCAACCATGACGTGAATTCGTTCATGAAATTTGATACATTTTGATCATTTTGCTAAATGAGGATCTGCTTGATTTATCTGCTTTATTGTAAACTGAATAACTCCAGATCTAAGCAAAAAATTTATAATAATTGAGAGAAGAGCATGGAGGGCAATAATAATTTTAACCAGTTTATTTAAAAAGAGATTTTCCTATATTTACATTGCGGTTTCCATCTCTTTAAAATCTCTGGGTGTATGAGGTCATTGTGGACAATCTTGCACATCAATGGGCAGGATATTTTAATTACAATATCGGATGAAGTTGGTTGGACAAAGTTCCTTAACGGGTAATATATTTGATTAACTGGATTGATGTTTACATCAGTTTCAGGCGTAGTGATTATGTGTTGCTTCTGTGTGTGCGCGCATGAGAGAATTCAGTAAAAAATTCACCTTTGACCACAAGAGTAAGTTGTGTGTTGTGTCAAGTAAGAAGCATAAATTCATTTTGTGTGTGTGTGTGTGTGTGTGTGTGTGTGTGTGTGTGTGTGTGTGTGTGTGTGTGTGTGTGCATGCAGTCACTGTTGAAGTAGCCTCAGGACATCTGTGATCATACAGCTTTATTAGAGTGTAGTCCCATCATTGTGAGTCATTTCCTTCCGTCTCTGAGCTGTCACTCCTCTTCATCATTATCATGTGTTAAATATAGTCTCTCTACAGCAAACATGCTCACAAAAATACTGACCGCTACATTCATAAGAACACAAACTCTCATTGAAGAAATATTTGTTTCTGTGGATGTGAGCAAAATGTTCATCAGAAAATGCTTTTCTGGCGTTTTGCTGTAACACCACCTGGAGGCAAAAGGCTACATTTTCTTGCCACTTTTGCTCATAAAACACTTTAAATATTTATGTTTAGTCTAATATTACTTTTAATGAATAAACTGTACATTGTAACACACACACACACACACACACACACACACACACACACACACACACACACACACACACACACACACACATATCCAACAAGACTTGTGTGAGCATGTCTGAGTGTTATGCAAGTGTTTGTGTATTTTAAATGGAGCCCAGGGGTTTTACAGATTTTTAGGCCGTTGGGTGACAGATGCCCAGATGTCAAGAGGCCTGTTGGACCGACTGCTTAGCACCCAAAGGCCCAGGGACGACAGACACTGCAGGGAATGTGGGACACAAACACATGCGCACACAGTCTCTCTCTCTCTCTGTGTGTCCCTCTCTCTCTCTCTCTCACACACACACACACACACACACACACACACACTAACACACTCACACAGAATGTAATTTCAAAGCTTTGTATTCAAAACCTCACCTTGTTCATACACTAGCTGCAGAGCAGAGCACACCTTTAATGAATGCACTGTTAAGCCTTGTACACCGGACCAAGGGACTAAAAATACAGTGTTCTGCTGGACTTGACCCAAGTTGCTGATTAGAAACTCAACAAACTGAATTTTAATGAAAAGAGGAGAAGCAAAAACAAATAATATTCATGTTATACAAATTTAAGCACAAAGCACGGGTTAGTATACCCGATTCCCTGTGAACCTGCCTTAGGTGGACACGACCAGGTGTTTGTGTTTGATGTGAACAAGAGAAAAAAGAAACTGATTTTCACTGAATTCTGTCAGGGGGACATTTACTTCAGCTGTTTTCTTTGATACAGAAATAACAACACATGTTGTAAAAAGAAAGCAAATGCTATATAACTTTTCATCATTTTATAACTCTGCAGATGTATCTGCTGTTATTGTTTGGATTATTTATCGTCCCTTAAAAAAGTAACATGATTCATTTTGCACCAGCAAATGTTGAGTTACAGGTCTGTAGGAGCTCTGTGTTTCAAATGACAAATGTATATTACTCAAAACAAACTGTTCAAAATGAATAATGAAAGTGGCAGTAGATTGAATGACCAGGAAATGTGATGAGGAGATTATCTGTTTCAGCTAAGCAGGTTTATGGCTTGTGGGATAAATGAGAACTTAAATCTCTTTGTAGTGTACAACAGTTTTCTCCTTTACAGCTGGATGCTTGAGTCAAGAACTTGCTTTTAAACCTGCAGTTTGTTGGCTGAAATCTTTTATTGGCAGGTTTTATTGCACGTTGTGACTGTTCCACAGCTTATTTACTTAGTGCAAGCTTCAGAATTGCTTGTCTAGGTAAACTTATTGGCTCAACCTGTGTGATCATGCAGGCAGCTGTAGAGACTCTATGTTCAGACCAGAAAGCAGTCATATGATTATTTTCTTTGCGGTTTTGTAACTGTTTTGAGAAGGTCATGATAAATGATGTGGCCCTGTGAACAAGGGCGACACGGCCTGTATTTATCAAACATTTAAGAATTACACTTACGAATGCTCTAAAGATCCAAAAAGTTATTTGTGAAGAGAAGATTAAGACTCATTTATTGTGTAAGAGTAACCTTTAAAAGCAGCTCTAAAGTGATCACATGATTAATAATCACATAGCAGGAATAGCTCAGACACAATAATTGTTCCTACATTTGCCATATTGTTTATGATAAAAAAAACAAAAAACATTTTACTCAGTGACATTCTGCAAAAATGCTGTATTTTATTTTAGTACACTTTGACATGAAAGTTAATGGTGCAAAACAGCCAATGATAGCTTTCTTAGATAGATCATTGTTCTATATATGATCTCTAGAAGTTCATTGTATTTGTGTGAAAGCTTTTATACCTCCAGTCCAGCACAATATATCAAATATATCTATCTATATATCTGTAAGTAAATAAAAATATATAAATAAAATATATATGGAGATGAAATAATAGGACTTTGTCTCAAATGGAAACTTGGGTCCTATTGTCAACATGGCAGGTGTAAACCTTGGTCAGGAGTGGACAGTTCGGAGTACCTCAGTTCGCACCTGGCAGGAGAATGCATCTCAGTATTCACGTCTCAAGTGACCACTTGTGAGCGGATCTTTCCCGGTCTGCATGCAAATAAACAGGTTCATCACTTCCGTTTGCAAAGACTAAATGCTTGTTGTTTTTAACAGGCGGGAGGTAGCAAGGTACTTCCTGTGCCAAGACTGCAAAAAATTAAAAGAAGAAGAAGTTTGCAAGACATGGGTGCACGGGCAAAATGAAAACAATACAGTCTATTCCTTGGCATGCTCCAGGCAAACCAAATCCCCCAAGATGTTAGATTTACTTGTAATGTATCTCTATGGACTTGCACTGTGGCTTCACATTCACGTACTCACTGCTTAAAGAATTCGGTATGTCAAAATGTGGTCAGTGCATCTTGGGTGCATTCACACCTGTACTTAGAGCTGTCCATTTGTGTATTCCAGGAGTAAACATGGCCAAAAAGAAGTAATAGGCTACCCATTGCTTTAGCTAACATCTTGACCAATGATATTTTGTACAGTCACTCTGCTGTACTTGCACTGGTTCTGCTTAAACTGAGAGCGGATGTTAACGTGTGCTTCCATGGGTGATGTCTATGTTTGAAGCTATAAGGTGCCATGTACATCTACTGTACATGTTTTTGAACTAGCTGGGTGTTTGTATTCATTGTGTTGCTCCTTCACCTCGTTTTACATACAGCACAGCCTGCTGCCGTGACAACTGTGGCCATGGAGACTTGTGGAGTATCTGAGGAGAAGGCTCTCAACAGGATAGAGGAAAAGACGTAGAGAAGAGACGAGAGGCAGACTGAGAGGAGAAAAGAGAGGAACAGGAAATTGAGAGAAGAGCATGGAGGGCAGGAGAGTGGTCAAGAGAGGGCAGAGGGGTGTGAGGAGAACAAGGAGGAGATAATAAGAGTGAGAGAAGGGGATGGCAGGAGGAGGGAGAGAAGGAGAGGTTAAGATTGTAGGTGAGGAACTAATGAAAGGACATAATGAGGACGGGATAAGAGAGGGAAGAATTAAAGAGGAGCAGAGAAGGATAAGAGAAATTAGAGCAGGAGGAAGACGAGAGGTGAATTTCCTTTCTTACCTCTTTCTCTCTTGGACCTGCTGTTTATCTGTTATTAACATGTTTAAACTCACTCAACGGCTCATTGAATTAATGCTGTTTTGAGCAGCTTTGATCAGCAGCTTTGATAATGCGTGTGTGTGTGTTTTTTGTATCGTCGCTTACTTATTACGCATGTAGACTGATGAAGCCACATCAACCTACACACGACTGTTTACCTTTTATAGCAAGACAGATCTCTGATGGTCGTCAATCTTAATACCAACTCTGGATTATTAAATAGCCTTTGGTGGTCAGCCAGTGCCGACGCTGGCTGTTTTGACTGTGTTTGTGGCCATGCTCGCTGTTTTGGCTTCAGGATTATGAATATCCACGACTAAAAATAGACACTAGCTAGTATGGGCTTAATTGGAAAACCAGTAGAGAGAACAGGAAGGCACAGAGGCCGAACTCGGCTGCTGCACCATCGATAACCACTGTCTGGACTAATGCTGCGACACAGCTAGAAGAGATAGAAACATGGATTCAAGTACAAATAGTTAGTGATTCTGAGGTTCAATTTGGTTATTTACTTAAAAAAAAACAAAAAACGAATAAATGTTACAAAACCTGTGAGTTTTTTCCCTTTTCTTTCTGACGAATAACTTATTATTTGTAGTCTTAATAGTCAACCAGTTACACGTCAGTTTAAATCTGATTATAGCAAGGTAACCATAGCAACAATGCCTAATCTAGGGTCCAGTAGGCCCATTTCTGACCTCAGCACAGCATACTTTAATCCATGAGTCAGTCACAAAGGGTTCAAACCTTAGTTTAAACCTTAGGTCAATAATAATAATATAATATATAATAAAATCTGGGAATATTTTGTGTGTATAACTATAAACTTTCTTTGACCACATGTACAACACAGGTTGAACACCTCATGACTCTTCTTTCAATGGCTTTTGCTTGTCTGCTTAGGTTTAGTTCCTCCCCATTAAAGTGTGTCAGGCAAGACTTATCATTTTAATAATTAGCAATTAGTGTTCTCCTCCATATTCATATCTTATGTCATCTACATCGAACATGATATCACAGGACAGACCCCTGTATCCGGAGGAGAGAGAGATGTGAAGATAGAGGGAGAGAAAGGGGAAAAGTGCAGAAACAGACAGAGAAAGAGAGAGGAGCAGACAGAGGAATAGGGATGCCAAAAGGCAGAGACATGAGAGAAGCAGACATGATGTAGAAGAGAGGCGGGAGGCTGACAATATAAATCAGTCTTCCTTCCTCTCCTAGAAGAATTTAACAGGAGGTGACATGGAGAAAGTGGCTTCAACCCAAATGAGCACCAAATTTGATGCACCTTGCAGAAGCTTTGGAAATGTTTTCTTGGGTGAAACAATGAAGGCAGCAGCTATGTGGGACAGCAGATGATTCATAGTGAATTTGCATTTCTTTTTTATGTCCTTGCTTTCTGTACATGAGAGTGACAGGTCAGCTGTGGAACCTGCTTCTGGATTAGACCGTGTTTAAAGCTGATATGAAACCTGTTTCTTTTTTAGGATTTCATGTGACCTGTCATTCTGATTTTGTATATTTTTGACATAATGTATTTGACCAAATTGTGCAGCTTTGACCTGCAGGAGACAGACAGGAGAGGTGGAGATAATTAATGTCCCGTTGAAGCATCCATAATATAACCACTTCAGTTTCCCTTATGAATTAAACACGTAGAGGGAGAGATGGACAGCCATGCAAAGGAGACCTGATTCCACTGTTAACAGGGGGCACTCTCCATGTATGTGTGTGTGTATGTGTTGGTAATCTTACTTTTTGAACATTATTTTCAGAGAGGCTTAGAATATATTATACATTTCTACGTAAAGGGGCTTTAGTATCAGATGCTGTAGGTGTAAGAAAAACCCTCCATTAGTCTTGTTGTAAGAATAAGACGAGCACTAATGGTGATGATATTGGTGGTTATGTTTCTCAGCTTGTGGTTGTGTTCTGAAGCAATGAGCAGCCCTCTCTGGCCCTCATTAATCTTATTAAGACCAATGGGAACATAGGCTAATAGGAGCTGATTAGCCTGCTTCTGGCCGCCTGGCTGATTCACGTATACGTGCACATGGCCTCAAACACACTAGCACACTGACAGAATCACGCTGACACACTCTCACTCTCGCACACTCTCATATGAGCATACAAAGACATTCAAAATCTACACTACAAAAATATATTCATACATAAACCTGCAGAAGCAGAGACCTCATATCAACTCAAAGGTATTAAGGTTAAAATAGCTGGAAAATATAAATCTTCAGTCTATAACTCAGTGCTCGACAATCAGAGCTGCTTGTTTGCTCCTGTGTGCTGAATTATTACTCACACATTCGCAGCTGATTATGAGATAATGTTGAGTCATTTTCCTCCCATATTACCCGAAAACCTGGGATGGTTTCTGTTTTTTTTTTACCCAGTGTTGCTCTGATTAATTGCCATGATGTGAAAATAGAAAGTCTGGTCTATCAATAACTTTAGTGTTAATAAATACAAGTATATAAGCAGGGATGGCAACGTGAGTCTGTTAGTTAGTCAGTCTGTCGGTCGGTCTACCACTTTGGTCCAGGCTGAAATATCTCAACATCTGTTAAATGGGTTACTGTGAATGTTTGTATCAATATTCATCCTGAACAGAGAATGAATCCTAGGGCTGTGTATTGGCGAGAGTCTGCCGATACGATACGTATCATGATACACGATATAATTCAATATGCTGTGGTACTAGCAAGGGAAAGCAAAGCAATATTGCGATTTAAAAAAACAACAAAATGTAGGGAAACTGTCATAGTATGCTTTTATGCAACCAGAACAGTTTGATCTGTATTTATATTTGTTACAGTCACTGTAACATCCAACAGCATAGTCCTCAGTTTATGTTTACTACACTGCTATCTAGCAAAAATCGATAGTGTTTTTGAGATCCGACAAAATATCACAAAAAAATATTGCGATATAGATATTTTTCACTGTGTTTGCTGACAATAACATAAGTCCAAAGCACAGCTATGCCTAAGTACAGTCCCACAGAGCCACAAGCGTGGCTTTAGACTTTTTTGTTGTTTTTGTTCATAAAAGTATACTAATACTTGATGTCAGCAGAGGAGGTTGTTGATTCAGTAGAGACACCCTGACTTTTTAAAACTAGTTACAGTTTACATCTTACTAAGTAGTATTAGTAAAATCCTGTGTTGGTTCATTGCAACAACTTTCTCACTACAGACATGGTGGCACCTCATGGAGACTTGCAAAATTTCACATAACCACAATCCCAATCACAGTCTTCTCTGACAGCATGTGAGTTGTAATGATTATGTGAAGTTTTGTAATTTGCATAAACTGTTTTTGCCAGAAAGTCCTCATTGCACAGTGGAGATGCAAACAGGAAACATGGGAAGACAGAGCTGTGATGTCTTTAATCCACCGTCCCACCATTTTTGAGATTCTGGTTCTATTCAAGATTTTATTTGTCACAAAGTCACTAAAAGACTAGTGTGCAATAAAATTAAAAAAAAAAAGTTAAAGATAAAGTTCAAAGATATAAAGATTCAAAATATGTAAGTTTTTGAATGCAGTGAAGTGTTATTGGTCTGTGTTGAGGTAGGTGCTGAGCTTTTTAAGTAAGTAAGTAAGTAAGTAAGTATTTTTTATAGTATTTTTTTCAATATAAAAAAAATAAAAAATTGTAAACTATAAGCTATAATAACATTTTGTATACACTCAAGTGCAAATATTCAGTGTTCATGGTCCTGATGGCCTGAGGAAAGAAGCTTTTTCTTTTTAGTCTCCCTTTGCAGGACTACAGAGGCGCTAGACTGTAAAAGCTGGAATACTTTATTGGTGGATTTATGAAGATCCTTTATAATCCTACCTGCTCTTGTTCTGTACCCTCTGATGTATGAGTCCCCCAGAGTGGGGACTGTAGATCTCCACACAGATCTCTGACATTTCTGATCTCGTATCAAAGACAGCTTGTCTGCTGAACAATGAGGATTTAATAAATATAAAGTTTGTACCTGTTGGGTGGAGTTGGGGATGACCAGGGTTAGACTGAATGCCCAAACTCTCTCTCTCTCTCACACACACACACACACACAGACACACACACACACACACACACACACACAAACATACACACTGGCCTGAGCCACATGGCATTGAGCGTTATGTCAGCTTGTGTTATCGTCACTGAGGGTAGTGACATCGAGTGAACCTGCTTATTGCTCTGTGTGTGTGTGTGTGTGTGTGTGTGTGTGTGTGTGTGTGTGTCCCAGCTGATCTATTAGGTAGGTCAGCCATGATGATGGTGGCCCAGGCCTAGTCTCTGATCAATTTAAGCACACGCAGACACACACATACACATGCATAATATATATATGTATATAAATATATATTTATCTATATACACACATATGTGCAATAATCTGTCCTGCCAGATTATCTGTAGCCTCACTGAGTGTTGTAGTAGTTCACATACTGTGATCCTGGCAGAATTATTTGCTCTGTAAAATTTTAAATGTATATTGTTTGTTGTTGTTCTCAGAGCAAGCTGCACCGTTGCCCTGGAGAAGTTAGGGGACCTGACAAAATGTCCTTATAGTGTCAGAATCTCCCACAAAGAGAATTGTCATTGAACAGCCTTTTGTCTTGCACTATAGTAAATACAAATCTGCCTCACATCCTTCCTTTCAGTGTGTTAAACAACAGCTGACAGTTAACACAGCATCTCCTTAACATAAACAAAGAGTGATGGAAGAGGTGATGGAGGAGATGTAAGGGTGTCAGAGTTTTATTTTCCTTCAGGCTGAAAGCAAAACAACTGAGAAGAACGAAATGACTTAAAATATCAATAATCAAGGGATGGAACAATCTAAACCGCTTTTTAGACACATAATCAAACACTCATTACAACTACCTTTTTCACAATTCGATCACAGTGATGATGATCACAAGAGGATTGAAGTAAGCATGAAACTCAGCTGCTTATGTGTGCAAAGTGCTGCTTTTTACATTTTAGCCAACTCATAATGTGTAATGGCTCCAATAACAAATCATTAGAATGCAGATAATATAGGGCCGATTGATTCTGACGGATTTATGATGATTTGCAGTTTATGGTCACAGACAAAGCTTGTGTGATTGTAAAATGCAGGAAATCATGCAGCATAATTCGTATGGAGGGTGAGACACACTCACCAGCTGCTCGTCATCACAACATGATCAATGATTTTGAGAGACAAATAAACCATTTTAATTTGAGACATTTTCAATTAAGGTTGTGAACTCAGAGACTGAAGCTGGTCTGGTTGCACAAAGAATATGTGTTTAAATTTGATGTTGTCATTTCGTAAGATAAGAACATGGAAGAGTTTTTCGGTTTGAAAGCTAGAGATAATATGGATGTAAACATTTTTAAACTCAATCAAACGAATAGGCTAAAACATGTTCATTTAGAGGAGTTACTGGTATACAGATGTATTTTGCCTTTGGACAGAGCCAGGTTAGCTGTTTCCCCCTGCATCCAGGTGGTGGTAGCATCTAACTCTCATTAAGAAAATGAATCTGTCCCAAAATATCAAACTATTCCTTTACTATAACAGTAAACATTCGGACCTACAGTTTTACAGCAGAATAAGGAAATGCTGACAGGGTTAACATCTAAATATGACATGAAGAGGAATAGTAACATATTGTAGCCCAGGGATTGCCTGCAAGTAGCTTTGAGGTGCCCACAGAGCATGTTCTGTAATCTCAATCTTACATTTTTTGTTGAGCTCCAGGGAAGTCTACTTTGCTTCTATTGTGTCAAAACATTTAAATACATTATTGATATGTTTTGTATGCCTTTGGCCGAGTTGAAACCACGCTTCCCTGTTCTGACCTTAAGCATTTGCCGTTAATTCTATTTACCCTAAATGATGGCCTAAGCCCTTGCTGAGTTGCAACTTTAAAATTCTGATCATCTATCCCGATCATCTAACTATTAATTAGTTTACCTTGTTTGGGCGAACTCTCAGTTCTGTCAATCTATCAGCAGATTTCGCATAAAATCCTACGGTGTTAATATTATGACCAGAGAAAAAATAACTTCCACAACTTGGTTCAACCCTGTACATAAATAAAAAAATAACTAAATGTGAAAATACACACAGCTATATTATTCTACTGAAAGCATCAATTAAACATGGATGTGCGTATACAGAGTGGCCCCGCTGACATTTTTCTCCCTTTAGGTAGCCCTCACTCTAAGACTCTTGTCACAGCTTATTGTTTTATTTTGTGTTTTTAATGCTACTTCTCTATAATATTGTATTTGTGCGGAGTTGGTGTTCCTTTATCTTTTTCTATAGACTGCTATGGACACATATTCAAACATTTGAATACATTGCATTGTTATCCAAGCAGTGCCTTTGTGTACTTATCCTATAATGTATGTTTTGTAAATGCAGCAGTATCCACAGAAGAGATTAGAGAAACCAATCTCAATCAGACAGATAAAATCACATTTAGATAATTAATTAGGTGGTCATGTGTGGTGGGACAGTGCAAAAAAATTAACTTGTTAATATAACTGCAAAGATTCACACAACATAATGTGGCACTTGCAGAGTACAGCCAACTCGCCACTGCTGCTACCAGTTTCTCTTATTGGAGTAATACATTCTTACCATTTTACTGCCCAATGGGTACAATACAGTAACCATACGAAGAACTACAATATAAAGTGTACTGATTCACTAACCCTTTGTAAAGCTTACCGTGTTCATCTTGTGCCGGGATTAAAAAAGGTCAAAATGAGTTTAATTTGAAGTTACAGTTTATTGTGTGAACCTAATGCAAAACAACTTTTTTATCTTCCTTTTTAGCCCCAAATCTTTGTATTCATAGCCAGACGACTAGATTTTCTTTATGAGTTCATCTAGGGTTCACAAACAGATTATCAGTGAGCTGATGGTTGATAAACTGCCATTACTCCCTATCTGTGTGTCCTTAAACCATCCATTACACTGATAGTCTTTCCTTCCGTCTGTCTTTCTCTTCTTCATTTATTTTTCTCCGTATTCCTTCTACTCTCTTATCCTTCCCTCTCCTTTATTTTTGTCTCTCTGCCCTGCTGTAATCTGGTTACTCTGATCCTTTACTTCTTCCAATGATTGGTTGCAGTTTTCCAAGCCAAAGTCAAAACCCACAAAAAGAATAAAAAATTAGTTGTGATAACGTCATTTCAAACCTTCACAAATAAACTACCCTGTGCAAACTTTACATTTAGCCTAGGTCTACATTTTCCCCTGGTGCACATTTGGGCAGATGTTATGTGGCAATTGAAAACACTGTAACCTCTTAAACTCATTTAAACAAAAATTATAGTCACTCTTTAAAGTTTGAAAATATATATAATAAGAATATTATCAAGAATATTACTGAATAAGATTATGGCTTCTATGGGGTCTCAAATATTTACATTTGCAAGATTTCTAATCATTTATAATGAAATGTATTACAGTGATGCAGGTAGGAGTTTGGTGTCTTGCTGAAAGACACATCATCATATATCATATATATAATATCTGTAAGGATTACCAATGTGTTTACCAATGGTTTCAGTTAATGACTTAATTACACTTCACAACATTTTTTAAATGTTGTTTAGCAGCCTGTTTGTTCGAGTAGGTCTCACAATTGTTGTTTGTTTTTTAATCACTCTCTGGTTCACACAAACTGGCTTGATAATAATGGTAACACATAATGGTTTAAAACCATTGGTAAAACCACTGAATGTACATAATTAAGATTGTATTTGAATATACTGCAGTGTACTGACTCAGACCAGATTCATTGTTTACATGGATGACAGCAGTTATCATTTTGGTGCATTTTGAGATTAAATTGAATTTGATTCCAAGAACAGAATTATTCTTTATTATTATTATTATTATTATTATTATTATTATATATGAGGTAAAATCACTTATCACAGTGTTACTTTGACTCATCATATGTCAGTATGATGTTGCAGACATACTCACAGTGGATTACTAATGTAGTGGGATATCTTTGCTCAGCACCTCGCAAGCTCAGTTTCACTACAAGATGTAAGTCTGGAAAACCACTTGAGTTTTGATCAGCTCGACCAGATACATACCAATCAATAAGCCAGTGTCTTGCATCCTCTCTAAACCCCTGAACCTCAATAACAACTACAGCCTGGGTCTTCAACAGGGGGTCTGTGGCCCCTAGAGGGTCATCAGAGCTAATGCAGAGAGGGCGTCAAATTATTGTTTGATAATATTTATTTTGATAAAATGTAAATATGTCTGAAAATACACATTAACATGAACATATTATTAGCAAAGCTAATGTCTACATGCATGTTTAACATTAAAACATGAAAATACGAATCAATATGTCAATAATTATTATTTATTTTAATTGCTTATTATTGTGTGCACAATAACAAGGTATGATATACATGGCACTATAGGCTGCCCGAGGTTTTTAGGCCCAATTTAATATGCAACACAATTTTATACAATATATGTAGTAGGGGGTCTCTACTCTGTGTCTCTATAAGCTAAGGTGTCCTTGGCCTGAAAAACGTTGAAGACCCATGAACCTTGAACAAAATTATTTTCTGAATAATAAATACCTGATTTTAGAATTTATTTATTCAGAAAATAATTTAGTTTAACAGTTTAGGAGACAGAGTTTGTTGTGGTTGTGGTTTAGCCAGGTTACTAGGCCAACCGTTAAAGCCATGATAATAGCGAGGATAAAGCTGACTGGTATGTGGTAGAGGGTTAAATCTCTCCATATTCACGAGACAACTCTATTGTGTGTTTTTAACAAACAAACCAAACAGACAGTTATTGAGTCCTCCTGACTGAAAACATGCTCCGCAGTCTCTGTATAACAAAAAACATCATCTAGGACATTTTGTTCATGCTCTGTACAGAGACTTGGCTTCAGCAACCAAAATGTCTTGTCCAGTTCCCAAAACAAGGGATTTGAGAGCTTATAGGACGCACTACTCCTCCTTAAATCAATTAAACTGCTTTGTTTTGTCTGTGCTTTGTGTGCATGTGTAGTGCTGTGGAGAGTAAACACATCTTAAAGCCATGAAAGGTAAAGGTTTAAGTGAAAGGAGGACAAATGCACTTTACCTCCTGCCTTTACTACAAACCGTAGCCGTTGGCAGTTAACCACTGTGGAAAAACATGGACGTAGTGTTCATGGAAATTCAATTCTATTCTATACTGTACTTGAGCTGCATTTGCATGAGCGTAATGCGAAAACTGTGTGGGAATATCAATCGAGGTTAACCCAACCCCAAACATATGTTTGTCTCTTTAAGGCTTAAAATTACTGCACACATTAGAGGAATTTTAAATAAGCTATTGAGACCCTACAAAATGTATTGTAAATTGTAACTCGATGTTTTCAAACTAAAACAAAATGGGAGAACCAATAAAACGTACTTAAAGTGTCTTCAACACTGCTAAGTCCCCTTTTATGTGTGCTGCTCAGATTTATAAAGTATTATTTTGAAAATCTTCAAGTTAAAGGACTAAACATTCACTGTGGCGCCTCAGTGCACACTCCTATTTATCTGACCGGTATGCTGTACCAGAGGCAGTTGTCTTGAGTATCCCAACTTCAAGTCTCAATCTCTGCCCACACACGAAACAAGCCTGATTTCCATGGCAACGTTATCCCTATCACAGCTGTACTACAAGCACAGAAGGAGATTACCACGATGCACTGGTGCAGCGTTTTTTCACTGGGCTTGGACAGCCCTATAACTTTAACTGTTTCATTTATCATTCAGGGAAGCAGTTTACATAAAAACAACAAAAAAAAAAAACGAACACAAACAGCTCTCTAGCTATTCCAGTATACCAGTATGGGCATTACATTTCCCAGTCTCCTCCACAGTCCTAACGGAACAAAGGGTTGTCTCGAGCAGAGGGTTGACAGGGTTCGGGTGCCACTTGTCGTCTCTCTCTCCACCTCCTGGTCAGCACTCAACCCCACTCTAATTCTGTCACACAGAAATAGCTTTAGGCCTACATGTTACTCGAACACTCTATTACTATCCAGGAAGCCCCTGCAGATGTGAAAATGAAAGGGATTTAATATTTATTATATAATATCATGTCTGTGTATTATAACTATCACAAGGTATGTGATAGGGCATAGGGCAGCTACTACTTTTCTGCCTTAAATCCACTCCTGTACCCTGCGGGGAGGATAGGAGGAATTACATGAGCACAGCTTGTCTCCTCATATTATTATATTAACTATGGGCTTGAATGCAAAATGAGTTTCTGAAACATTTAGTTTGACTGAAACTTTTGAAAATGCATTCAAAAATAGTTTATAATAGTTTAGCTGTTCCCTCTACACCAGTAGAGGGAACAGCTTATTTATTTTATCTGCTAAGATAAGGATTTTTATGTATTTATACTTTGAAGTTGAAATAGTGTATTTACATAGTTAGAACTAAAATAAACTCAGGCTGAGCAACCCACAGTGATTACAGCTCTCCCTGCAGCTGTTTCACAGTAAAGCCATAATCCAGTCCTTTCACTGGAAAGCTTTTAATTTGAAGCAGCTGCAGGAAGTGTTTTGTTTGAATTAACAGCATTGCACACATGCACCTGCCCTCTGAAAGCTGCTGCTGCACTTACACTTTTTTATAGCCCTTCATCACAAAGCATGTCTTAAAACACGGAGTATAGGCATCACTTGATCAAACTATTCAATAATCAGCTGCAAAATTATAGTAGTAAATGACATATGTAGGCCAACACGCTGTCTTAAGGTGATGGTGTTGATGTGTAAAGTTGGTGCTGAATGAATAAATACATTTATCAAATTTTTACTTTCTTTTCTCGCTGTTTTGTTAGGTGTTCATGTAATTACTTACTCTTCCATGTGCATTGTATCTACTGTGCATATTTGTGTGTGTGTTAATCCACTATGTAAGATCAAGTGCTATTTGTTGTCTCCATTGTCCTGCAGTAATCTCCATCTCCAGCCTTACTCCCAGGTCACAGTCTAAATGCAGCTGACTGAACTTCGCACAGATACACACACACACACACACATATGCACACACACTTTGTCAGCTGTTGACTAAGAAGAGGCGCGGATATTTCAGACCTATGTAAACAACAGGAGGATGGAGCAAGAATGTTAAATTGGACGGAGGCAGGTGTGTGTTCATGTGTGCTTCGTGTGGGCTCTTATCAGCGTGAAACAGCTCTGAGTCATAGCACTTGTTGACCTTAACAGGTCATCACCCAGCTTCTGTAATGACACACTACTCAGCGTACACCAGTTAACAATTAGGAATCAGACAAAGACACAGCCATTGCAGAAAAATCAATATTTACACGGCAGCAGAGTTGCTCATCTGAAGCATTTGGGCTATTCAGTATAAAAGGACCATAGCAGTGATTTAGCATGTTTTGGCCCATTTACTAAGAATCAGGAATAATGTACATTACAGCTGAATATTTGCTGCAAAGCATAATGAAAAGGAAGGAACAGCAGGAAGATCAAATGGCTGACTCTTGCATGACTTGTGTAATCCATCACAGTGAGTTATAATTGCTTTCAAGTAACACAGTGCAGTGCTTTCTAAATCAGTCTGAACTTCAACTCCATTACTGCACAACAACAACGTAACGACACCAACAAGATTCTACAGCCATGCTAGTTGCTCTGTGAGGCTGTAGCTCAGGCACAAAAGTTAATGTCAGCATGCTAACATGTTTACTATAAGAATGCTGATGTTTAGTAGGTATAATGTGCTCACCATCTTAGTTTAACGTGTTAGCATGTTAACATCTGAGGCTGATGGGAATGTCATTAGTTTTTTATTTATACACCAAAGTACTGGACAAATTAAAATGTTTATCTAAAGATGGCAGTAGAAAAGGCATCACCAATATCATATCATCAGCTATTCATCCTGAGGGGAACATGAATGTGTGTACCAAATTTCAATAGTTGTTCTGATATTTCACAAAAAAAAACTAATTTCAACCTCATAGATAAAAAAGTCTGTGGATTACCAAAGTTAGTTCATCTTCAGGAATCATGTTTTATCTATCTTATAATTGTTGAGATATTTCATTCTGGACCAAAGTTGGGTAGCCTTATATTGCCGTCTCTAGAGCCATGGCATGGTTAAGAATGTGCACAGTTGATGTTCATTGTGATGGATTATACAACTCAAGCAAGTTTAAAGAGACTGCAAATGAAATTTTATACTTAACAGAAATAAATGAAAGCCAGCGGCTGCCTGAAAAGAAGAAGATATTCAATTAGACTGTGTGCAATTATGAGCAGTCATGTAGTCATGGAGGTAAAACTTACAGAACTAACTGGTGGTAGCTGTGTTTTTTTTTTCACAATGGCTGCTGTTTAAGTAGACGTCCTTACTGCGGCTGTGTCTAAGTCGCCATTGCCAGGAGCGTTTATAATCCCTGTGTGAAACTGTCTGTCTGGTTGGCTTGCTGCCTTTCAGAAGTGTGTGTGTACTACTGCAGGTCTCTCTGCCTGTGTGTGTGGGTGTGAAGTCTGTGTGTGTGTGTTACTGTTGTCGTCTTTCAGTGCGTATGGATGTGTCTGTGTGAGTCTTTGTGCACGCTGTCCATGTGCACTTTGGGTCCTTTAAATCAACAAGAGAAGTGCTTAGCTTAATGGGCCTTAAAACCTGCCAACTCACTAACCTTTTGCATTGAGGGAGACAGACAGAGAGACGCACACGGAGAGAAAGAGAGATTTTTTGTGTGGGAGAGACAGAGACAGAGAGAGAAAGGGAGAGAAAAGTGAGATACGTAGGAGAGTGAAAGGTGTTTCTGCGAGAGAGAAAGAAAGTGGAGGTGAGAAAGTGAAATAATGTGTAAGCACAATAAATAGATGTGTGTGGAAATGTCCAAATTCATGGACCTGTTTCCATTACGAGACACATTGTTACCATGGAAACATGCTGATGATGCAGCAGGGACATACAGTATGACTGAGGAGTTTCATCTTTCAGATGACGGTTTTGTTGTGCCCCTATAAAATATATTTTTTGGCAACATCTTAGTTGCTTAAGTCGTCAGTGCTTAAGTGTTTCTGCACTGCATTTCCCAGAGATCATCAGTCAATCAAACAGTGCTGGTAATACTGTGACATCCTTTACCTTTAATTGTGTTCTGATGGGTTTCTTTGTACACAGTTCTTCTTTTTATTCCAAACTACTTCTGTAAAAAAAAATCACTTTCTCCGCTGTGTTTGTGAGGGTCACCTGAATGCATCATAATGTAGTCCAAGGCATAAGGGCTATAATTTCATACAGGTCTCCTCCACCCACACCCCTCCATAAAATGACAGTTTTTCACAATGCTGCTAGAGGAAAACCTTGCTTATAAAATGATTACAATACACGATTGTTTGAAGTTCTTGTATGAGGTTTGAATGGGTTTTTTCTGTGAATGCTACAGTATGACCAAGAACCATATCCACTTTTAAATCAAGAAAAAAGGTGAAAAAGACATGTTGTGTGTCCTTCTAGTGAACAAAATATACCCTCTGACTTTAAGATAGGCCTACATATATCTTAAAGTAGAATGACAATGTATTTTATAACAGAATATGTTAAATTGCAAATATATGGATATCTTTACCCTTAGGACTAAAAATTATGGCCTTGTATTTGAATCTTGAGTCTCAGAAACCTGGAACAAGCCGATATGATATTAAAGCTCCTACTCAGAAAATGGGACATGACACACATATATTTATATTTACTCCACCCACTCATGAAATTCACTTCGTTCCTTGCATGTAGATTTCAGATCGGATAAATTCATCATTTATCTCTCCTCCCTTTGGCTCCCTCTCATGTCTATATCATTATTAAAACTGGATTTATGAATTCAGCCCCGCTGCTGCTTTTCTTGCTACGTCAGAAAGCTTTATTACACACATGAAGACTGTAATAACTTGCATACAAACAGATACACACAAATGTATTTTACCAGGCTGCATTGGCTCACAAACATCCAGAAATAAACTCCTCATATACCAGCCAGTGTGTGTGTGTGTGTGTGTGTAGCAGTGCATATTACACCATAATTCCCTATTATGATATAAAGTGTTACTGAACTGACAATCAATCAATCAATTAAAAACATATTCTTTATGCATCCAAATTTGTTGTTTTTGTAACCAAAACAAATCAATATTTTGCTCTCATTTGTCAACTAGCTGATGAGATTTAACATTAAGTGTAGGGTCTTACAGTCAGTAAATCCTCTCGAGGTGAAGGGATGTTCAAATCAAATATCAGCTTGCAGGGGACCTGTCCTGAACGTTTTTACAACAGGACTGGATTAGCATAGAAACTGTGTGTGTTGTGGCAGAGTGTGAGTGTGTCATTATACATAACACGCATTCTTTATTTAGAGGCCTGATTTCACTGAAAGTCAGCAGAAGTCATGAGGCTGTGGATCTGATCAAAGTAAAGTCAATGATACTTTTCTGCTTGCTTTGACAAAAAAAGAAACCAGTTGCCATGCCAACTATTGTGGTAACCAGGGAAATGATTTCTTTGTTGTTGTGCTTTATACCTGTTTGCCTCATTGCCTCTTATTTTGGCAAACCCCCATACACATTGTTTGTCCCACAGTGAACTTCTTTGGTAAAGGTTAGCTAAACTTGAACATTAATAACTTATTTTTTTCTTTCCTTTATGTTTTCCCTCTCCCCCTTCCTTCTATTCTTCCTTCTTTTCCCTCTATACAGGAAACAGTAGAATATGCCTTCCTGATCATTTTCACTATAGAGACATTTCTGAAGATTATTGCCTACGGCCTGGTCATGCATCAAAATTCCTACGTCAGAAACGGCTGGAACATGCTGGACTTTGTCATCGTCATTGTGGGGTGAGTTTATAGGTAGTACATAATATGTATGTGCAAACACACATTCAAAGGCATACACACACAGACACACAGATTATTTCTTACATAAGCTCAAGCTTAAACAATCCAAACTTAGAACAATCGCTTATGCCAGTGGTTCTCAACCTGGGGATCGGGGGGGTCAAGAGATAATTTCGAGTGGACACCAAATGGTTGTGGAGAGAAAAATAAAATATTGTGTAGCAAACCGCGCGGAATGAGAGACAACTGTTTGGTTTACCCTTTAATGACATTCAATGCAGGGGACAAGAACTCAAAAACAGTATATACTAAAGGCTAAAACCCTTTTCATTTGAAAGTAACAAAGAAGGTTTTTGTTTCCATTCAGTTTGAAGTGTGTTACGATTATCTGCGGTAAAATTACTGGTTTTGTTAACGGAGTCTGGTCTGAGATGCTGGTGGTCTTGTGCAACATCTAGTGGTCGGAAACACCAACCTGATTATTATAGGCGGTCGCGACACACAATATCACACACACACACACACATACACATAGATGCACAAGCATTTAGCTGTCCATAGATCACCAGCTTATCATACTCATTATGTCCAGTGGCAAGATGACGGTCATGTTTCGACACACGCACACACGGAGACAGAAGTGCACACACAAATACACACAAATGCATACACATACACACATGCGTACACGTACACACATGGCCTTGTTGAGAGGGACGGTTTATCAGTAGACCACCTGGCCCCAGTAGGACTTCAATGTAAACTGTGATGAGGTGTGAAAAACTGAAGGTAAATACGTACAGACATAAAGGACACACACATAAAGCATGTATATGAGCACACACTTGCACACACACAGGTGCATGTACACAGAGACAACTACAAAGAGACACATGGCTTTGTTCTTTGCCTTCTGTCTCTTTTGCTTTCATCTCTTTTGCTCTGTTTTTATGACATCTCTGTCACTGCTCTCTTTTCCCTCTTTCTCAAACCTCTTCCTCCCTCTCCCTTTACTTCTCCTCTCCCACTCTCCTCTCCAGGTTGTTCAGTGTGGTTCTGGAGATGATAACCAAAGACGCTGACTCTGGTGGCCAGTCTGGAGGCAAACCTGGGGGGTTTGATGTCAAGGCCCTCAGAGCCTTTCGCGTGCTACGACCCCTTCGCCTTGTCTCTGGAGTTCCCAGTGAGTTAACACGGAGCTCTCAAGTCAAGTCACTTGTCCTAACTTTTTTTTTTTTAGTTAAAAGCTCTGCTCACCCACACAATTGTTTTCAATTACTCTGGCTATTTAGACCAGGGGTTTCTCAAACTTTTTGTGTAGGTCGTGGACCCGTATTTGATAGATGTAGTCTCAGGGATGTCTGTATTGTATATGGGCAGATAAATAGTGAAGTGTGTGAAACTTATTAACAGAATAGTCATTCTTAAAAATATTCCCCATTTTCCTCTTGGAAACCCTTCAAGGAACCCTTGGGACCCCAGGTTAAGAACCACTGATTTAGACCTTTAATAAGCTGACGTTGGGTGAAGCTATGCTGGGAATACCCCATTTACACTTTGTCACTTCACGAGTCTTTGGTGAATGGAATAGCTATATCATTTCAAAGAAGCTTTTGAGAAGGATTGAAATCTGATTCCTCAAACACACGCATTTTAGCCAGATGTTGATGTTGTTTCTGAAGTCGTGCACCTTTGTCCCGGCTGCTTAGCTTGCTCTTGTTTAGCCTGTACAGTACTGCCTGAGATGCACATACTGTGTGACATAATCCACATATGAGACACTTTAAATGACAAGTGCAAATGGGACCGAGTCACAATAACGGTGTAAAATAAAGGTGCAATAAAGGTTACAGAAGAGTGAGATAGCTGTCAATCGAAGCACAGTGTGTACACACCCACACAGTCTTGAGAAAGATCTAATCAGACAACATAAGTGAAAACACCGGTAGTGTAGTGCACTGTCAAAAGTAACCAAAAATGATGTTTAAATATTCCTTCTGAAAAAACACACAGGTTCGAACCACTCGAATATTTCTTTTTGCTAACGTCCATAAGAGGGCAAACCAATACAATGAGATACCTAACTACTTGTAAAGGAATGTTTAATGACCAAAATCCAGATTATTTCCAAACAGGGGTTTTTAGATAGATCTGAGTGCAAATCACTCTCTCTGCGGCCTAGTTGGGTTGTAAGCTCTCTGCCATCATTACCATTGCGGTTGTTTTGAATTATGCTCTCGTTTTAGCTCGACCTACATTTCATTATCAATCAATGAAAGTGACGTTGTGTCACTCCTATCCTTCATGCAGTGCATTCAGTGCAGCGGCCCAGGAGAGAACCTATGAGGCAGACAGCCATAGCAGTTTCTTTTTTGTGTATGTGTATGTGTATGTTTATTTATTTTTATTTTTTTTTAAATTTTTTTTTTTACAATTTGATTATATTTGTATGGAAGGTGATTTTACATCCCACACCTGTAATCTGGCACATAATGATCACCATATTGGCCAATCTGTCATTCTTTATACTAGAGATATCAAAAAGACAAGACAGGCGAAATATCATAGGGACCAAGTGTGCGCACATCCACAAGACAGACATTACTTGAAGATACAGTAATTAACTCAAATGACCAACACCTACTGGTCAGAAAGTAGCAGGAAAAAAGCAAGACACATAAGATGGTAATCATAGTAGCTACTCCAGAGGATGGAATGTAATTGTACAGTATATCCATTGAATGGTGACATTGAAGAAGACAAGTGAAATTACCCACACTAGAATTTCATTTGGACAAAGAAGGCAATGAAAATTGGTGCAGTTTTTCATAGTCTAATGCTTGATACTGTTTACTGTGTGCAACTTACATAGTCTTGAGTTGCTATCTTGTTTAACCCATCCCAGTGATTTTGTGGGGAAATACGTGTAAGCAGGGGTGCTACAACACTGAATATACCAATTTCCTCTGTTTGTTCCCATGTTGAATGCAACTTGTGGTTTGATTATTAGATTCCAATGCTGCAGGAATCGTTCTTTTTTTGTCTTGGCCTTTCCACAGATCACAGGACAGTCAGACACAAAACATGTCTGACTATATTGCATCTGTATTGAGGCTACAGTATCTCTACTGTACACATGTATACTCTGCATAAACAACACAATTGGAGTGTTAGCTCAGTTAAAAAATACTGAGGAAACAGATTTAGTGCTAGCTAACTTTTAGCCAGTTACACGTGGCAACAAAGGGTTAGTGCCAGCTCAACATAACCCGCCACACAAGAAACTGCATTGTTAGCGTTACTGCTGTCTCTGGCTGTTTATCCTGCTCAGAAACAGAATGAAGCTTATACCTGTCAAAGACACAAATAAATAATAAATGTCTGGTTTGGAAAAATCTATAGTGATTGTAATTGAAGGACTTCTACCTCTAAATAAACATCTCGCACTGAACTTTTGTTATAACATCCATGATAAAATAAGTTTACCAAAATAGAAATAAGAAGCTATGATAAAAATTCCAAATATATCAATCTGCACATCTGTTTCTTTATCACCCAGGAAATACTTCTTCCTTCACTGTGTCTGTTGTCTGCACACATTCAACCTCACATGAAGTTGCCCTAACCGTCTGCATTCTTTGAGTTGCCATAGCAACGTAATCATTCACAGGTCTCAGGGATGAAAGGACCTCCGGGAATGATGGAGTTGAACTGAACTGAAACGACATTTTCAGTTCTATTCTAGTTTAACATTTGTCTTTGTTGGCTAGTATATGCAGTTTAATTAAGCTGTGGTATTTCAGCTTGTTTGCTGATGCCACAGAGGCCTATTTAGAGCTATCATGAGGCTTTGAGAGATATAGATAATGCCATTATGACAACTGATAAATTGGATTGATTGCATGTGTTTCTATGAGTGTGCATCAGTCTGTTTGCTTCTCTGTGCATACTGTTCGTCTTTATTGTGTGTGTGTGTGTGTGTGTGTGTGTGTGTGTGTGTGTGTGTGTGTGTGTGTGTGTGTGTGTGTGTGTGTCAAGTGCTCTGCAGGATACACAGAGGTTTGCCCAAGTCCAAGTGCTAGCCGCCAGCTAAATAACCATGTACTGAACTCTTGCTGGCCTGTTACTTTTATTGGAGCTGAAACAATTGGCTGATTAATTGATTAGTCAATCGAAAAAAAGAAACTGGCAACTGTTTGGTAACTGACTAACAGTAATACATTTTTCAAGCAAAAAATACCAAACATTGTACATAGTTCCAGCTTCTCAATTGTGAGCATTTGCTGTTTTTATTATGTCTTTAGGTTTTGGACTGTTGGTCAAACAATATAAGGAATTTAGACACAAATCAAAATAGATTGCTCAGTAATAGAATAATAATAAATTATAAAAATGTTAGTTGCAGCCCTGGTTTTTATATTTCAAATGACTCCAAATTCCTGGAGTGAGAAGGAAGAAACTTCTGTATGGCTGTTGACTGAATAACAAAAATGAACTCAATGATAATTAGAGTGAATCATTCTGTTCTAGTTTGTACACAACATATGTTTTGAGTGGGACTACTAAGTTTTATTCAAAAATAAATGTTACTTGATGCAGAAATAAAGACATATTTTAGGTTAGATTTTTGTTAATTCTGATAAGGCACAAATATCTGTTCCTTCTTTTCTCATCTGGGTGGCAACTCAAATTTGCTACATGTATATCTGTGTGTGCCTGTGTGTTCCCTCTGACCTTGGCTTCTGTGTATGCTTGCAGGTTTACAGGTGGTTTTAAACTCCATTATTAAAGCCATGGTTCCCCTGCTTCACATCGCTCTGCTGGTCCTCTTCGTCATTATCATCTACGCCATCATTGGCCTGGAGCTCTTCATTGGCAAAATGCATGCCACGTGCTACGTGATACAAACAGGTATGGTGGTGCAGAGGGTTTTAATTTGGTTTCATTTGATTTTAGTGTCATTCTATCAAGGCAGATTTTTTGTCCTGCAGTTTCAGCCATGATGCTTGCCTGGAGAATTTCATGAAATTTATTCTAAGGGTGATTTTTACCCTTTAAACCCTTTGTAGTTGAGTCCCACATCCAGTCTACAGTATAGATGGATAGATAGATAGATAGATAGATAGATAGATAGATAGATAGATAGATAGATAGATAGATAGATAGATAGATAGATAGATAGATAGATAGATATACTTTATTTATCCCAAGCTGGGAAATTGCAGTGTTTATGTTTATGCAGTTTATGAACAGGCATATACATCTCATTGTAAGATAGATGCAGGATTTCATCCCTGAGAATGAATGGACAGATGTACCTTGTATGTGAATGGTAACAAGCTGTTGAAAACAGGACAGAACAACAGATGGTGGATTAAATCCAGTGATTAAATGACTAATATCTGGCTATTATGTAAACAGGCTTGACCTTTACTCTAGCATTGCTTCCAACGTTGCAGAATTATTTAAGAACTAAGGATAAATAGATGATGGTTGTCAATCATAAATATCAAGTATGTACATATATACGAACACACACACGCATAAAACCACAGTTATATTCTAAAATGGCTGCCAGACAGGAGCCAGCTTAAGTCACAAGAAGTAGTGGGCTATACAGGAATATGACAATTTCTCTCTCTCTCATACACACCTTTCACCTAATCTTTTCCTCTCTTTCTTGCTTTGATCTGTTGGCTTGGACGTCAGGAGAAGCATTGTAGACTTAAGTCGAGAGGTCATGACAGAGCGAGATGGAAGCTCCCTTTAATCCCCCCCTCACTCGTGTCTGTTCTGTCGGCCCTGAGAAAGGCACTTAGGTTGTGGTTTTTATGTGTGCACGGGTGGAGGGGGGTATATCTACAGAAAAACAAGGGTAGATGTGTGGTTTTGTGCACGTGCGCATGTGTTGTGGATATTTTAAAAGTGGAAGTTCAACATATTATGGGCTCATCTACTATGCATATGGGTGATATAGCTTAAAAAATTTATATAGAGTAATTGTAACAATGATAATGATTATTAGGACAAATTATGATGAAATAATACACAAAATAATAAAATATTAGTGCAATTGGAGGCTAAGTCAAGGCATGGGTTAACCAGTAAAATAAATTTAGTTAATAGAGAGATTTAAAAAAGAGAAAGGTGTCCTTTTAAAGGGAAGGTTGTTACAAAGCAGAGGCTGCAGAAGCACACTCAGCGTTAAACAGCCAATAGACTGCTGGAGTCTTTGAAGACAGTAGGGGGTCGGATGTTAATAGCTAATCCATGTAAATCCTTGTATATCATAGAGATACTATAAGAAAGATTCCAAAACAGATGGACAACCAATACCAAAATGTTAGGAATTGTGGAAGGTTTTTATTTTGTAACTGTACGTCCAAAAACAGTGTGCTGTTGTTTTTATGTCATATTAGTGTTTCCATGTGGACTACACTCCTCTCTATCATATAATCAAGCCATCTTAACATCATACTTAATATGGTGGGCTTATGAAGTGTTTTAAACCACGATGGGGATATTAAAAAGTTTAATTCAGTTTATTATTAGCCGTTATCAAACACCAGTAGACATACCGTAGATTAGTAGATTCATCTGTCTCACTCTGTGCCCACAGGTGCCCTGGGAGAAGAAGAACCCACACCGTGTGCAGTGTCGGGGCATGGCCGTCACTGCCTGTTCAATGGTACAGTTTGCAGAGAGGGCTGGCAAGGCCCCAACAACGGCATCACCAACTTTGACAATTTTTTGTTTGCCATGCTCACTGTGTTCCAGTGCATCACCATGGAGGGCTGGACTGACGTTCTTTATTGGGTAATTTATTGGCTTATTAATCCATGGGTCTCACTTTTGAGATGTTTGATTCTGAAAGAACCATTAATAGGTAAAATATTGTGTTACTTTAAAACTCTGCTGATTCTGGGAATTCTCAACAAAACTGTGAAATGATGCCTGTCATCTTGGGGATTTTGTTAGATTACAGATGAAACCAAGGTGTTCTACTTATTGCCTTATTTGCTGGAAAGTGCATTTAAGTGTTTCCTCACAAAGACATCATATTTTATCTAAAAAATATTAATTTTAGAGGATTGTAGTATTCCAATTTATTGAGTCTTATCTTGAAATTAATGACATTAATGTGACACAAGGTAATGTGCATTATATAGGTAAGACAAGGCAAGTTTATTTGTATAGCACCTTTCAGCAACAGTTCAAGTGTTTTACTTTAGTCATTACCATTGTATTAGTATATTTGGAAGAAGTAACATGGATACAATTTATAAGATGACAAAAGTGTTATATAGGACATGATCACAATAATTATGTCTCAAGATAATTTAGAAGGTTTTATTGACAAGAATAATATTTAAATCTCAAATGACATTATATTACTGTCTCTCCTACAAATTTGAGCTACGTGATTTTTTTTTATTACCAAGAAGTCCTCATTGAGAGCTACAGCCTGAGTCTAAACCTGAACCATCACCGTTCTTTTAGTTGATGACAAGTCTTTTAAAACAAGAAACAAAAAAAAAACACACACTCACTTAAAAACTCTCAGCTTCTCATTAGCAAAAATCACCAACAGCTTTTAATTATCCAAAACACTCAGCATTGAAGCTGAACTGAGAATGAGTTTTCATCAAAATCCACCCACATCCTTGTATTGACGGAGACCCTCATCTATGAAATAATGAACCTCCCTTCCTCCTTCTCTTTCTCTGCCGTCCTCTCTCCCTCACACACTCTTATTTCTCTTATGCATGTATGTGTTACCATGGCAATCCCATGCTAATACTGCTGTTGAATGGCGAAGGAGACCTGACAAACCTAAATGAAAATAGAAGATAGAAGGACAGACAGCTGGATTAAATATGACTTCTGACCTTTCTTACAGAAATCAATTAACTATTGCTGCTGGGTCAGTGGCAGCACTGTGGCTGGAGTGAGGGGTCTCTGCCATGCCAGCTGGAGTGGGGTTTTTGGAGGGAATATGTGTGTTTAAATAGAATTACATGCATGTACACAGGGCGAAGTGTGTAGAGATTATTTGAACTGTGAAAAACTCAGTTGTGTGGTTATAAATAGACTCAACTCTTAGTGTCTCTTTGCCAAACAGCTCTATTAAAACGCACTTTGGCTCTGTAGTGTGGTCATTTGCCAAAGCCACATTACTAATAGATATCTCATCCTCTAATACCCCCTCCACTTATTACAAACCCCGTTGTCTCTCACATGGTGCCCTCTAGTGGTCACAGTTCCTGCTCCAGTTTTTGTTGTAGCTCACTCTTGAAGATTTATTTCGACTGAAGGACATTATGGATTTTGAACTGCATCCAGCTGATTCAGTTTTATTTAAAATCCAGTACTGGACTAGTAAGCAAAATGTGCTTGGACTCTTACTTACTTACTCTTTCTTTTACTCTTTTCTGTCCCTGAAGTAAACTGTGAATACCCGGAGCATTCAGTTTTTCTTCCATTGATTCAGTTCATAGATGATAATATGTGTGTAATAAATGTATAAAGGTGGAAGTGAGTCGAGGTGGTTTTTACTGGCAGAAGCTGTGAAAAACTGCAGGCACCCACCATCATCCCAGTCTATTAGTCATTAATACTTAAATGGCTCCACACAAAAAACAGCTGTCAGACCAAAGATGTAGTTGGATTATATGGCAGACTCAATTACACTGATCTTTGTAAAAGTCTGCAGAGTAAACGTATGAGAATGTTAAGACCTTCTTTTCTTCTCGTTTCCTTTTCTGGCCTTTTATGTTTCATGTTTTGAAATGGGAAAGAATTGTATGCATATGTGACACATATCAATATATGTATTATATATTATATATGAATATAAAAAGAAGAGAATTTGTGCACAATTGTGACACATACCATATGAATAAACCAGGTCTAATATGTGTCATTCTCTTCTCTCCTTGTCTGCTTGTGTTTCTGTTTAGATGAATGATGCAATGGGCTTTGAGCTGCCGTGGGTCTACTTTGTCAGTCTGGTCATCTTTGGATCCTTCTTTGTTCTCAACTTGGTGTTGGGTGTGTTGAGTGGGTAGGTTTTGAGTTAGCATGTATGTTTGCTTGTTTTATTTTGTATTTCTTTTCTTGCTAAACTTTGCCAATTTGTGAGAAACACTAAGAATATTTAACAGTTATTAATGGTTCAGTACATTTTAAATATCAGCAACCATATGGTTGTCAGTGCTGTGACCTTGAACAGAATAAACAGGTTTAGAAAATGGATGGATCGATTGTTTTGGTGCTTGTCAGGCACACGTCTGTTCTGATCCTGTACAGTATTTTCGGACTCAGGTTTAATTATGCTCTGCCCTGTCCAGAGAGTTTTCCAAAGAACGAGAGAAGGCCAAAGCTCGGGGAGATTTCCAGAAGCTACGTGAGAAGCAGCAGTTAGAGGAAGACCTGAAGGGCTATCTGGACTGGATCACCCAGGCCGAGGACATCGACCCCGAGAACGAGGAGGAGGGAGACGAGGAGGGCAAGCGTAACCGTGAGTTACCTGGATTTAATTCATTTTGTCACTACTATCCTTGTCAAAAGCAGGAAAACGAAGAATTCAAACAGATCTGTGTTACCAAGCCTTAAGTTATTTTGTTTTTAAATAATATTGCACATCTCTTTGCCCCATTGATAGGCAGACCGTTACTCATCTATTCCACTCGGACAAGCTCACTGATACTTTGCCTTAAATGTATCATAAAGGAAATGTTTATCTGGAACAAACCGACATCTGTGTGACTGTTAATAAAAAACACTGACACATAATAAGAATAATATATGACTTTTTCCAAAAATTAGATGTTGACCGACTCTTTCAAGCCTGGGACGAGTGACCAGATACAAACACACTGACAGTTAGACATTACCTGCTGACAAACGACAGTTGAATCTTATATTCCGTACAAAGGGACAGTCTCACATGCTGCCAACTGTAAATGCAAATGTCACTCTACATTACATTCAACATTCAGTAAAATATATCTTTTTCCAGGCATCATCTACAGTTTGGTACAACAGACCATTTCTACAAGAGTGAATCCTTCAGGTTACATACTAAACATTCATCTTCTGAAAAATCCGTACAAAATGATTGTTACTAAATGAAGCATGTAATGGGTTAATATTACCGTACTCCTCCTAAGACACGTTCTCTCTTCTTTCTTTGGTGTTTTACAGTGCCTTTATATTTTTACATTACTGTTACATATGTCAAGGATAGAATTATCCTTACCTCCTTATCTCTTTTGTGTGAGTCACAATATGTTGTAGTAGTATAGATATATACCCATATAGTTGGAAATGTTACGCATACAAATAATATCATTGTAGTACTGCTCATGATTATTACCAATGAATTGATCAGTAAACTCTCTGCAGGGTGGGGCAGTTGTTATTCTTTTTCTGTGAAAAACAATATAAGCTGTTCACAGAGAAGTAAAAAGAGAAATAAATACTGCCCCTCCATTATGTTTTTTTCCTGGATTGGTGCTATGCGATTTGCAAAATTTTCTTAGTGTGGCGCAACAGTGCTGTGAAGTAAGCGAGTGAAAACTTTAGCCATGGTAACGACTTCAGAACTAGCACGAAGAAAGTGGGCGATAGCAGTGCTGTGATTTTTGGTCTTTTCTGTGGCGTGGCCTTGTGAGTATTGGTCACCATGACAACACAGGGGTAAATGTGGATGTTTGGTGTGTGTGTGCGTTCATAGGAAAGACAATGTTTTGCTTATTCTGATCTGGAGGAGGTTTATTGTTGGAACAGTACTTGCTTGTATTAGTATTTCTGTAATTTCATAATTCCCACACTGCTATATGTTGGTGTTGGTTTTTGAAATCTTGTGTTTTGCAAATATCAAATGAGTGCAGTCAGTGTCTGTCCAGAAGAGTGCAGCAGTGCAGTACACATAATGGAGGAGTAAGACTAACGTTTCCTGTCACCTCTCTCTTACATTATTGTCAAAACATGAAAGATAGACAAAATGATGGAGAAAAGTAGAATTTACATAGCTGTTTTCTGAGTGGACTCTAATACAATATTGCTTAAATTTGCCATGTTGTTCACGATCTTCCAGGTCTGTGTATTTTTCTCTGCAGTATTTCTATGCTTAAGTCACGTTCTTTGGATCATAAACAAAATGGTACTTACGTTCCACATGAGTGGAAGTGTAGTGACAGACATACATACTGATTAGATTCTGGTTAAAAATACTCACTTCACAAAAATCACTTCACATGTATTTCATGAGATTACACGATTCATAAACATAAAATAACTAAAATGTCATCATTGTGTATAGAGATTCTCTGAACAACAATTGATAGAAAAGTACAGTAAAGTAGGCTAGTTTGTAACTGAAGTTCTCATAATGCTTAATGTACTTGAATTACAAGGAAATCACTTAATGATAATATAATAAATTAATAACTTATAAAGCACTTTCCTGATGCATCCGTGATGCTCAGAAGAACATTTTCTAACACTTTATACTCTCTGTTTCTCTCTTTTAATCTGTGATTAAATTTGCAGCTGTTGAAATCTTACTTTCACAATAATCTCTTACCTCACCCACACTGACTTCATGCAAAGTGGTGATGGGAATAATTATTTGCATATCAAGATTTTCAGTTTGCATACCCCAGGTTAAGAATTCCCTTTCTCTCACAGATATATTTGATTCTGGTTTGTTAGTTCAGTGTGAACTAACTTATTGTTATATAGTAACTATATAACAATGCCTGCCACCAGGTCAGATTTGGTCAGATTCTCCTTGTAATTAGAGCTTTAGTCCACAGGGGCTGCCTGAATAAAAAAAAAAAGAAAGTAACTTAGAGAAAATAAACCAATGAACCAAAGGTGTGAAAGAGAGACTGACTGACTGCACAGTCATTTCCCATGCTATTTATAAATAGAGTTCCCTGACTTAACATATATATTGGATAAGATCTGTCACTCTAGCTGACTGAGCTACTAAAGAAACTGATTCAACAGTCTGGGTTTCATCTGAGAGCTTGTGTAATTAACATTTACTCACAGGCAGACAGCATGGATTTATCTGGCTTTATCTTTTTATGTGTCATAAGCTTTTATTTGCTTTGGTCTCATTCATATCATGGCCATACTGGGCTATATACCGCTGAAAGACTCTCCTCCTGTGGCTCTACTTCTGAATACTTGACTTGGCACATTTTAAATGTAAATCCTTACATTTAATGTAATCATACATACATACATACATGCTAGCTTAAAACAATAAGGGAATTGTGGGTCAGTAGCTTCGGTATGGACCACATCACATCACATACAATCTGAATTTATGTGCCATACTTTAGATTTCCCACTTGATATGATACAGGATATATGATGATATGATTTGTTTACATTGACAGAGATTTGTATTGTATCAGAGCAGAGCAAACCAATGCCAAATGTTAAACAGGGAAGAGGGTCCTGTGGTTGTTGTTGTTGCTATTTTCTTTAAGTTCTCTTTACCCTCTTTAGTTTCTTTCTTCCATTTGGTTTGAAAATAGGATGGCGCTGGAGCGTCCTGATAGCTCACCTAGAGCTGACACCCAATGTACCAAGGCCAATGGGCTCGACTCTGACCTATGACCCTTTGCTGCGTGTCATCCCCCCTCTCGCTCCTCCCATGTTCCTGTCATTCTTCAGCAGTCGTTATCAAAGATGAAAATAGGGTGGTGCTGTGTGGCTGTGTGGTGATAAGCACTGTCACCTCCCAATGAGGTCTGCATGTGTCAGATCAGGGTGCATGAGGTATGCACGTACCCCCAGACCCATGTCTGCTTGGGTTTCTATCCTCTTGCAGTCCAAAGATGAGGTGAAGCCAGGTGAATTTCCTGTGAATGTGAATGTGAGGGTGAATGCGTTTGTCTATCTGGTAGCCCTGTGACTGAATGCCTAGCAGTCCAAAAGATAAGCAGATATAGATTTATAGACGAATGGTTTGAAACATTGCATTGAATTTGTGGTTGCATCATATAAAAATGCTTGACTGTAAATGCAATTGTGAACAGTTACTTTTCATATCTAAGATTGCTCTCATAAGCAATACCATCAGTTCACAGGTCTTTGGGAGTTCTACTACGAATGTGAAAAAAGCTGTATAAAGCTGTTTGTGGGAGCTGTGTTAAGTCTGATAAATGTCCCTTAAATTATGTCACTTGAGGCAACGTCAGTTTAGCGTTACAACGCTGAAAACAAAAACATCTGTGTGGGTTTGGAGTTGGACAAAAGAGAGCTTATCAGACGTCTGTGGCCCGCTTCTCATCTCTGCTTGAGGCTCTAGGCTGTATTAGCCACTACTAGCATAACACCCCTGACTCTCTGACCCAATTGTGGGCAGTCAAGTTGCATTATGGATAATGGAGGTAGAAGAATGCAAGACATAAAAACAGCAGAATCTCTGGTTCTCCTGCATCGAAGTCCATAGCAGCAAAAACAAACACAATTTTAATAATTAATTTCAAATGATGAAATAGATTTTGCAGGATATATATGATGATTGTTTCCCCCTATAACTGAATACCTGGACTGGAGCCTGGTTGTGTAATTAATGACAGTGCCCTCCTGACCATAATCAATCTGAATGTGTGGGGACATGAAATATGGGTGTAAATCATTTGAAATCCATCCGCTCCTTTGGAAGAATGTGTGTGTCGTGAGCCTTACTTATGGTAAAAGTCGTGTGAATAAGTCTGTTTTGGCCTGTGGTGCTGTTGCTTGCAGCCTCGCCTCTCTTCCTAATACTGCTGCAGTGCCTTAAAACCATTCACAGTGCAGTCGGTCTTTGTACCTGTCAGTTTTTTATCCTCTAGTAACTGCCCTGCTTTTACCTCTGCTGTTGTTGTTGTAGACAACACACTAACTTTCTCTCCTTGATTCCCGCAGTGTCTGTGTGCCTTGTAAAAAACTGTCTATAGACTGCCGCTAACATTAGTTTTTTCCCTCTGTCTCTTTTTTCTTCCTTTTGTTTCTTCACATCTTCCTCTCTTGTCACCAACAGCTGTTCTCTTCTCTGCCTTTTATCTTGTGTTCTCTTACTGAAGTCTTGTTTAGTGCTAATCCTTCCCAGTCTAATGTGGTACTAATAGTTACTCTGTCCAGAAATCATAGATCTAAAATGAAGCCCAAACCAATATTGCATTTTGGATAGAGAGTATAGTCACTTTGCTGGAATTGAGACCAAGATATACACATACAGCAAGACATTTTATAGTCAGTGATCTCCGGTAGACAACCAAAGACGACGCTGTTTCAAAACTACCTCAAACATATCATTGGCATGTCTGTACTGCAATTTCTTCTTATTTATCAGCTGACATTAATACCAATAGCAGCATATTTGTGATAAGCTAATACACATATATCTGCTAATATATATATTATCTATGACTATTGCCTACTACTGCTATTATGCTTCATTTAGCAAATATCTTTTTAAAACATCTTTTATTCAGCATTTATTGTCAGCACAAAGCGAGCTTCTTTACTGTGTCGTCATATGGCATATTTTACCTTTCTCTCTCCTGTTACGTGCCAATCCCATTTATGCTAGAAAATTTTACTGTAGCAAGACAACATAGTCCAGGCTCGGATCCATGCAGTCAGTCTGTTATACCAAGATGATATTGATGTATGTCCTGTACAAATGTTTTGTAGCTTTTCTGGACATGGTAGCTGTGCCTGTACTGTAGTTTGTATTGCAGCTGTCTCTTGCCCTACGTTCCTCTCTCTCTCTCTCTCTCTCTCTCTCTCTCTCTCTCTCTTTCTCTCTCTTTCTCTCTCTCTCTCGTTCTGCTGTGTACTGACTCACTGCTTCCTCTGCTGTCTGGCTGTGTGAACTGCATGTTGGTAACACCAAGGGGTCACGCTGGCTGACCTCACTGAGAAGAAGAAAGGAAAGTTTGGCTGGTTCACTCAGTCCACAGAGACACAGGGTAAATGTATGTGTGTGCGTGAGTGTCTGGGAGTGTGTGTTTTTTTGCCCAGTTCACCTTTGTCGTGGAGGTTGCCTCCGCCTGCATGTGCTTTGCTTACGCTTTTGTTTTTGCTTTTGTGTTTGCATGCCCTCTGTTGTTTGTTTCCGTATCATAAGCAAATTAATTTTATGAAACATAAAACACGTTATCATCCATTATCTCTGAAATCCTTTGCATCACACTGTTCCCTACCAGAATATCCTAATTGCCAGTGAAACGAATCATCACTTTGTACTGTAGAACAGATGAAAGGCTGATGGGGGGACGTGTAGCGAGCAGCAACATCTTTTCAGGAAGCAACTAAATTTATGGGAAATGTGGCTTTCAATTTAAGGAACAGTAGCACTATTGTTACGAATAAAACACGCATACACCAAAGATTGCCATTCACCTCGAAAATGATTTCATCTTAAGCGGATGACACAGAAGCATATGTACACAAACACCTTTAAAGTGTTTACAGACACAGTATTAATATGTTTTTGTCACTAAATTGCTATTCATAAATGGTAGGCCTAGTCTCAAACTTTAAATGAGTAATACATTTCAATGTGAAAAATCTGTGTGAATTTAGATGTTTCCAGCCAATTATTTGCCACAAGACATGCTTGAAATCCTTGACTTAAAATTTTGACCAGGAAATGAAACTCTTTAAAATGTATTCAGCTCATGTTCATATTAGTACCAGTTTAAATATTACATTCTGACCATATAATATATAGTAAATGTATGGAAATACATTTATTTTTCTCATGTCTGCAAATGAGAATTTTCACAGTATTTGTGTTCAGATCCCTCATCCAATCACAATCATTTTGAATTCCTTTCATTTGTCACCTATAAAGACAATATTTTATGCATGGACAGTATATATGATTTTCAATATACTGTATGTTGTAATCCTGTGACAATGTAACTAATACTTGTTGCAGCATGTAGACCTGGACCAAATAGTTAATTGTAGGACCAATCAGTACTGAAAAGATTCAGCATTCAACACAAGTAAACCCTTTCATCTGAGTAACAATATTTATATTCTGATGGTGTTTCCAATTGACAAATGGTTTGAAAAAATGAAGAAAGAATTATTTACAAGGTCCAGTTTGACTCAGGTCTGGGAGCATGTACTCACTGTGACTTGATCTATGCAGAGACCTTCAAATTCATCATTTTGCAGTGTTCACAAAACAGGACAGTTGGTTTTCACACAGTGCAACTCCAAAGTTGATACCGTCAGTCTCAAAAATATTCAAAAATTTAAAGACAAACCTGGCAGAATTTCCTTTTCATTAATGTCAAGTCACCCCAGCATTTTCTATTTACACCTACATTTTTTTGTGTTTGTTTTCCAGTGGTTTGGCTTGGCCTATAAGCTATATGACACAAGAAAGTTGAGTTTTTTTGTATAGTGATGGCTTACATTACACATCCTTTAATAGTCTAATGTGTGATCCTCTGTGCAGCAGATTAGAAAATAGTTTCTGACGTTCTATTCAATATGTTTTTCTTTCTGTATTTAAAAGCGTTCAACTTAAAACGCATTTCGTCAGGCTGGAACCAAGCCAAACCAAAAATGCATGGGTGTCAAAAGGAAAATCTATTATAATCTATTTCCATCAGGACACAATTTTTTTGTCCTAAACCTCTTTGTTAACTTGGCACCTTATAATCTCATGTTACTTTTTCTGTGTGTGTATGTGTGTGTGTGACACCACAGCGAGCATGCCCACTAGTGAGACAGAGTCGGTGAACACAGAGAATCACACTGGAGTGGAGGACAAATCACCCTGCTGTGGACCGCTGTGGTGAGTGTGACATATTATTATTATGATAAGCTAATGAACAGAGGTTGATCTGTTATTATTGACCCCATCAAGGACACAATGGCTGTTTTACACATTAAAAATGTGACTCAAACGTTGTTGCCCTTTATTTAAAATTGCTTCGTCTTTTGTTCTCCCCAGTCAAAAAATTACTAAGTCAAAGTGCAGGTTAGTACCTTGGTACTGTATGACACTGCATGGCAAATGCCTTCTGCATTCATTTATTTGATTCAACTCATCTTGCATGACTCATTCTTACCTAATTTTTTGCGGTTGATCCAATGTCTGTCTTGTTTTATTCTTTATCCTGATCTCACTCCAGTTTCATCATTGTGTTTTTTCCCTGTTTACTTACCTAAATTTCCCCCCAATCCTTTACATTTTTGTCCAGTTTACTTATATTGATATTGTGTGTTCATCTTGTGTCACCACATGTGTAAATGTATATGTGAGAAATAAAATGTTATAACAAATCCATATACATTAAGTACAAAGTCGGAAGAGTTTGAAATGTGTTAAACTCAATAAAAAATGTTACTATCTGAAATAAAATCATGGTTTATTAAGTCTAATGAACTAAATTCTTCTGAATATGGCGTACATATTCTGCGCATTGATCTCAAAGTGGATTTTTCTGTCAGTCGACAGTGGAGACGGTGGAACCGTTTCTGTCGCAGGAAGTGTCGTGCAGCCGTGAAATCGGTGACATTTTATTGGCTGGTCATCATCTTGGTGTTCCTCAACACTCTCACCATCGCCTCTGAGCACTACAACCAGCCAGACTGGCTGACTGAAGTACAGGGTATGTATTATGCTCTATTCTGTTCTGTTTGGTTGTAAAACATGTATTCAGGTCAGTTTTTTGACTTTGTTCAGCTGAAGTTAATACCTCTCCTCTTCTCTCTTCTCCAGATGTAGCCAACAAAGTTCTCCTGGCGATGTTCACCTTGGAGATGCTGGTGAAGATGTACAGTTTGGGGCTGCAGGCCTACTTTGTGTCCCTGTTTAACCGCTTTGACTGTTTTGTGGTGTGTGGAGGCATCGTAGAGACCATCCTGGTGGAGCTGGCCATCATGTCTCCCCTGGGCATCTCTGTTTTCCGTTGCGTACGACTCCTTAGGATCTTCAAGGTCACACGGTGAGCAACAGAGAGGCTGTTTGTTTTCTGGATGCGATAGAGATGACTTAAATGTTTCGAACAAAAATAATGGCTGATGCAGAAGATAGTGGTCCTACCTTGTCTAACAAATATTAGAATTTCCGTATTTGCCTCTAATTACCTTCACGAACGTGTGTAAGTGTGTGTGTCTGTCCTTCTGGTAATTTGATGTATATATTTTTTCCTCTGCAGTCATTGGGCATCTCTTAGTAACCTGGTGGCCTCTCTGCTCAACTCCATGAAGTCCATCGCCTCCCTGTTGCTGCTGCTCTTTCTCTTCATTATTATTTTCTCCCTGCTTGGCATGCAGCTTTTTGGGGGCAAGTTCAACTTTGACGAGACTGTGACTAAAAGGAGCACGTTCGATAACTTCCCCCAGGCCCTGCTCACTGTGTTCCAGGTAAGTGTTTGGTTTTATTAACTTTGTTCAGATACGATTTGCAATTATAACATCACAGCGTGTGCAATAACAAGGAGGCTTAAAAGTGCATAAGGGCTGAGTGGAGTGGAATATAAATCGGAGGGGGTGGTGATTAATAAATACACTTTTGTCACATCACTGGTCTCAACAATTCGCTTCTTCAGGAATTCATATTACTGTTGGTGTAGAGCGGCACAATGTGAACACACAGCGCCATACGTGTTTTTAACCACTAATTAGTACAATGTTGATACGTATAATTAGTCACAGAATAAATGATTGACACGGCTTCCATGCTATATTGTGTTTGCTAGATCTTGACAGGAGAAGACTGGAATACGGTGATGTATGATGGCATCATGGCGTATGGCGGTCCATCCTCCTCTGGAATGGTGGTCTGCATTTACTTCATCATCCTCTTCATCTGTGGAAACTGTATCCTACTGACCACAAACACACACACACACACACACACACACACACACACACACACACACACACACACACACACACACACACACACATGCTCACACACATGCTCACACACATACATACAACAAAGAAACATCCACATTTACACATTTCTTGCATGTGTGAAAACGTTGTGTTCTAATATTGAGCAGCCCGGGTGGGTTTTACTTGTTGGCAAGGGTTTTTTCCTTAAGTCACATGACCAGACATCCTACTAAACGTCTTCTTGGCCATTGCTGTTGACAACCTCGCAGACGCTGAGAGCCTCAACACAGCACAGAAAGAGGAGGAAGAGGCCAAGAAGAGGAAGAATAGTGCCAAGTACGGCTTAGAACCCCTCCATTATTACACATTTTAATTGTTTAATAGTTTTTGTAGACATTTGTCACAAGCACTTTCTGTTGGCAGAAAGAAATAGCCTTCTGCCTTATTAGTTACTCCCTGTTGGTTTCTCACCTCCCTAACAGGGATGCAAGCACAGATAAGAAGAAAGTTGAAATAATGGAAAACAAGGATGGAGAAACCAAGGTAAAAGATAGAGAATAGCTCTCTTCATAAATCATGCAATTTGTATTATTAACAGAATATAATTCATTGCAACCACCTGCCTCAAAGTGCATTATTTAATGTAGTTTTCATCTCAATATTTGCACATTTTTCTAATGCTACACTGTGTGTAGGTGCCAGCAGAGGTCTTGCTGGAGGATGACAAAGACTTGTATCCTGCTATCAACTCTCCAGGTAAAAGTGACTTTGTCTTAAGTGAGGAGGAGATACAGGTCTCTAGTACTATTTTCTTGTGGCATCTGTTCTACTGAGAACAACTTTATTGAACAATAAATCAACAGAAATCACCTAACCTGTGTTGAAATGTGGATCCAAACAAGAAAGACAAAACACAACTTATATTAACACATTACATTTGTGAAGATGTTAAGTATTAAAAAAAGATTAAAATAACTCGGTTGTGTTTCCTAGTGTGTGATAATGATGATGACAATAATGATGACCTCCCAGAAGTCCCGTCAGGACCCCGTCCTCAGAGGCTGTCTGAACTGAGCATCAAAGAGAAGATCCCACCCATCCCGACGGGCAGCGCCTTCTTTATCTTCAGCAGCACTAACCCGTGAGTCAGAATAAGAAATCACAAAAACAGGTCTAAAATCAGTAATAGTAGAAAATCTGACTTGCTGTTACACTCACTGTACATTCTCTGCCTCTTTCTCTCTCCATTCCCCCTTTTTTGTTTTATTGTTGTAGGTTTCGTGTATTCTGCCATAAGCTCATCAACCATCAGATCTTCACAAACCTCATCCTGGTCTTCATCATGCTCAGCTCTGTCTCTCTGGCTGCTGAGGATCCAATACGCAACTTCTCTGCTCGCAATATCGTACGTAAACCACCACCGGGACTGTAGTCTTGAACTGCCCTACAACACTACCCCACGTTCTTAACTGATCCTGTTTGGGGGGTTTATTTGTCACGCTGTTTCTGACAATCCACCTTTATCACAGAATAGATTTTATCCAATAGCACAGCTGTAAATAATCAATATTAAATAATACATTCCTGTCATGACTTACGGTACACTGGAATAGAACCGAACCATCATTGATATAATTAATTACACCCAAATGTCTGCTGTGAAAAAGGCCCATGGAGAGCATGATTTGGCAAATGACAATCAGATAACACAGTTTTACCACCTCGTCAGCCACATAAAAACACAAAGTACATGTGCAGAATTTTGATGCTAGGTTAAGAAGTCAGGTATATTTATTAAAATGCAGAACCAACAGTAATTGTTTTGGTTAAATGTTTTTCTGTAAAGCCACAAAACATTGTTTGCCACACAGCAGCTATCAAACCCCTTTTTTCCACATTGACATCCATATTATAGGACTTATTATATTGTACTTTATTATGTTTTTTACTTAGGAATGATTTAATATGATATCAAAATACTGACAATACCACTATGGCACTAATTGAAGACTGATGTCACTGATGTTAAGGAGTTTAGAGAAGTTTTATTTCATTTTTCAATTTGAATTAACCACAATGTTTAATCAGAAGACCTGCCGCTGCTATGAACACTGTTGTTACACTGATAACACTATTTTTACATTAAAGATAGCTTTAATTATATTGTATCTATATACTGTATCTTACTGTGCTGTTATCCTGGAATGACTTGAACTTGTGCATTGCCTCTTGCAGATACTTGGTTATTTTGACTATGCTTTCACCGCAATCTTTACTGTTGAGATCCTGTTGAAGGTAAATGACCTTTGTGCTGTGTTGTGCTGTGCTGGGTAGAGCTTCAGTAACCCTGCGTGCTTATGTCACTCTGATTGCCTCCTCAGATCCTAGGCTATGCAGACTATGTCTTCACTAGTATGTTTACATTTGAGATCCTTATTAAGGTAAACAATAAAAACTGTTGCGCTGCCTCTGCAACAACCCACCACCTCCAAGCTTGCTGCACACGTCCTCCTTCCCCTCATTTTTTGTCTCTATATTTTTTGGTCAAAATGGCCGCCTGCTTGTCTTGTTGTCATGGCGCCAACCCGTCAACGTGGAGATCATGCGTTTTCATCAGATACTTTTTTGTCTGTCCGTCACTTTTCCATCCTGGCCCACCTCCCCTCTTCATCCTCGACCAGTTTATGGACCAGTGGCTCCAGAGTACAAATACTTGTTGGGCTGTTCCCAAATCTTAAATTCTTTTTATTTTTAACTTTACTAAGATTAAACAATATACTTGATTGGCACTATGACTCTGGTGGCATTTTTAAACCTTTCACCAACTATTATCATTTTTTTAAACTTTGAATCTTTGTCAACACCACTGACTAACAGATTCCCACATTTTGAACAACAAAACATTTTTTGATTTTTAATTAGAAGGATATTTGTCAAATTTGAAATGTTCTGGACTGTGGAGAGATGAACTTGAACTTGAACTCACATCAAGCTTTATATCCCACTGCCTGATTGCATACTGAACACACAGATGTGCCCCCTTCCTTAATTTTGTTGATTATGTCTATTTTAGCAAATGCACGCCCAAAGAATGTGCTCCACAAAAATCAGGAACAGTTGTATTATTTTTTCCGTAAAAACAAAATCCTCTACCTTACCCCTTTGCTCGCTGCATGCCTGCACCAGGTAAATCTCATGTATTAAGGCTTAGCCTAAAATTCGATCATGAGAAAATTAAAGGCTCTGTTTTGGAAAGTGTTTATAGTACATTCCCCGGCCTAATCTACACTGGAAATTAGTGTAGTGGCTTTTGGATAATGTGCCCTATGTCTTGTCTGAACATTTTGCATTGTTTATTTCTATCTTTCTATTTGTGTGTGTGTGTGTGTGCGTGCGTGTGTGTGACACAATTTCTTTAGTCCTTGTAAGTTGCTTTTGAGTGTGAATCCAGGCTTACCTTCTCAATATTACCTAGAATATTGAAACCAACATATTAGAAAGTATGTTTACAAGCTTGCTCTAAGTGATATTATTACACAACATAATTAACAATACAATGCAGAACCATCAGCTGGGAAACTGCAAATCAAATTATTTTGTGCATTGCTGTCATGAACGCATTTGTTTGTCAGGTTTGAAATACAATATCAATGTCAATGTAAGGCAATATACAAAAAGAAAATGGAAAATTCAGCAAAAGTTTTTTGGTACAAACAAAATGTTATTTTAGTAATTCATTCATTAATAAAGTCATTTAAATCCCATTTCAACCTGACATGAAGCTGTCTCCCTGGATATGTTATGTGTAGATTTGTCTTTAATCCTTTTGTGTTTCCTCTGTCCAGATGACAGCGTTTGGAGCGTTCCTTCATAAAGGGGCGTTCTGTAGAAACTACTTCAACCTTTTAGACCTGCTGGTCGTTGGTGTGTCTCTGGTCTCCTTCGGCATTCAGTATGTATTGTTCATTCATGCTTTTATGTCTTAGTTTAAATTCATCATTGAGCAACTGTGTTGTATTTTTGCCATAATGTAAAAACATTTCTCTTGGCTCTGCTTGTGGCAGGGCTTAAAGGACTGCATCTATGACAACATTTACTTGAAAGTGCACAGCTGAATCCACCAGCGTGTTTGTCTGTCTTCTGTAGGTCCTCTGCTATCTCAGTGGTGAAAATTCTTCGTGTTTTGAGAGTCCTCCGTCCACTCAGGGCCATCAACAGAGCCAAGGGACTCAAGGTCAGAATATTAATAACACAGCATGGTGCAGTGTGTATCGTGAGAATGTGTTCCCAAGTATATTTATGCATACCATGCACCTTTGCTTATGATACTGTACTGTGTATTATATATGTACACTAACAGTGTATAACTGTGTGTCCATTGCAGCACGTGGTCCAGTGTGTGTTTGTAGCCATCAGGACCATCGGCAACATTATGATCGTCACCACGCTGCTGCAATTCATGTTTGCTTGTATTGGAGTGCAGCTCTTCAAGGTACAGTGAAAAGATGGAACAAGGGAAAGATAGATAGAGGGTAATGGGGTCACAACCAAATCAATAGACTCTTCTAGTTTAAAACAATACATTAATTACATGAATACATAAATGAAGAGCACCTCCCACTTTCTCCGTTGTTTTTTTCTTTACAAAGGGGAAATTTTATCGCTGCACCGATGACGCAAAGTCCAGCCCAGAGGACTGCAAGTAAGTTTTTTGATGCTTTTTGTTAGTTTCCAGCTTTGGATATTTGCCTGCATCAGTATCTCTTTGTATGTCCTTGCGCGTATATGAGGTTAATAGTTTTTCTTTAAATAACAGAGGTACCTACATTCTCTACAACAACGGGGACGCAGCGCTGCCAATGGTAAAGGAGAGGATCTGGTACAACAGTGACTTCAACTTTGACAATGTCCTCATGGCCATGATGGCTCTTTTTACCGTCTCTACCTTCGAAGGATGGCCCACGTAAGTACTGCTTTACCTCTGAGGCAGAACTCATATTTGACCATCTATGGAGAGTAATAGCAAGAAACAGCCAGCCCTCTCTGAGTCTATTATGTCTATAATTGGACTATTTTGTGTGTATAAATGTGCACTTGAGCATTGTTTTTTTGAGACTTAAAGTATACTATGCATTTTTAAACAAACAAAACTTACAGAGAATTACTGTTCAAATAAAAATTTAATTATCTTGACTTTCTCTGTGTCCCTGCAGTCTACTGTACAAGGCAATCGACTCTAACAAAGAGAACATGGGTCCGATCTACAACTACCGCATCGAGATCTCCATCTTCTTCATCATCTACATCATCATCATCGCTTTCTTCATGATGAACATCTTTGTCGGTTTTGTTATCGTCACCTTTCAGGAACAGGGGGAGAAGGAGTACAAGAACTGCGAGCTGGACAAGAACCAGGTAGGTTAGGTAGTGTTTGTATATGATGTTACAGTGTATTGGTGCTTTTATTGAACATTTTAAGTTTAGTAGGAAAAACAGTTCATATTGAATTATTAAACAAGTGTTCCACAGAAGAATATTTGTGCTGAAAAAGGATTCCATCCAAATGGATCTGGCTAAATAATGCATGCATCTTTCCATCGTTTTAACTTTTGTGCTGATGAAACATCTACTGTATCTTATTACTTTTTGGTGCAGAGTTCCTGCGTCTTTACACTTTTATGTTACACTTGTTCATGAGTCTGTTTGTCTGTCTGTTTCTTGATTTTCTCCCACCTATAACCTCACCACTACTGCAGCGTCAGTGTGTGGAATATGCTCTTAAAGCTCGCCCTCTGCGGCGCTACATCCCCAAAAACCCATACCAGTACAAGTTCTGGTATGTGGTCAACTCCACTGGCTTTGAGTACATCATGTTTGTCCTAATCATCCTCAACACCCTGTGTCTGGCCATTCAGGTAAGTACTCTTCATTTAGTTCTCAGGCAAAATTGATATACACTGGCAAGTGACTAGCATCCTCACATTGACAATAATAATGTATATGTCTGGAAATGTAAAAGATAATTATCTAACTTAAACTATTTCTTTCATGTTTTCCTCAACAACCATAAAAATATAACCAATAATTTTGTGTTTTTCACTTAAAAGATCTAATCTTCATAGTAGTAGTAGACATAATTTAATGTGTAATATTTTATTGCAGCCTAAAGAGTGGGTTTATTGCCTTTATATGCTCCAAAAAGCAAAATGGGTAAAACCTTGAGTTTGAGAGGACAGTGTACTGTATGGCAACTACTAATACAGATACACTTAAAATAGAGTACATGTATTATTAATAAATGTTTGTCTCCTATTTCTAATAAGTCTGTCTGCCTTTCTTTTTCCAGCACCATGGTCAGTCTCATCTGTTTAACTATGCCATGGACATCCTCAACATGGTCTTCACTGGGGTTTTCACTGTGGAGATGATCCTTAAGCTCATCGCCTTCAAACCCAGAGTAAGTCTCCTTCCTCTCCTCTCCTCTCCTCTCCTCTCTTTTCCTCTCCTCTCCTCTCTTCTCCTTTGCAATATTTAAGCAAATATATGCAAAATTACCATTAGTTCCTTAAATCATCTTGTTTCTCTCGTTAGAGAATATCCCTTTATATTTTATCCCAAGGGTTCATGTTTTTGAGCTTTTACTGTATCTGAGAGCACTCCCCTTTTCCTTTTAACCCAGCCCTCAAACACTCTTCTTGTCCCTCTTACTTCCCCTCATGGACTCTTTGCCCACTGGCTGTGACTCCTTTTCCATTTTTTCCTTATCATCACCCTCCGTTATTCCTCATCATAACCTCTCTACCTTTTATACTTCCCTACATCCCCCTCCTCTCCTGCCTTCCCCTCTCCTCCTGCTGGCTGTGCATGCTGCCACATTCAGGGCTATGTCGGGGACGCCTGGAACGTCTTCGATGCTCTGGTGGTGATTGGCAGTGTAGTCGACATCATACTCAGCCAGGTAGAAAGATTGTCAGTATGTAAAACTCTGTCCTCACCTCTTCCTGCTCTCCCACAGCCTCTCTCCTTTTTTTTCCTTCCTTCACATCTTTCCTCCTTCCCCTCCTTCCTGTCTTAATTTTGTGATATATTTTTAGGTTGGCTTGAGCTAAAGTCTGTTGAATCTGTTGTGAACCTAATGGTTGATGAGCACCATAGACCAAATACATGCTGATGGGCTCGAAACATTTCAATCAACTACCTGTGTCTACAACTAAACAAATACAAACATTTCTATTACATCAAGCCACTGCTCCATACCGATTAGATCTTGTGAAATTGTTTAATTTTAAGTCTATGGTGGCCATTTCTTTTAGCCCGCCACTGCACCAGTGAGAGTAAAAAATAACTTCAGAAATTAAAAACAAACCGATTTCTATAAATTAAAGAAGTTGGTACTCTCACAGACTCAGTGGCAGGAAGGATTTGACTTTCAACCTCACTCTCTTATATCAAATCACAACTTTTTGATGTTCTCCTCTTTCTATCTTTCATAATTCTCTTCTTTTTTTTTACCTCTTCCTTTTCTTTTATGTTCTGCTGTCTCTCTCTTTCTTCTTTTCTGTATGTCTTTGTTGCTTATGCTTGCAGAACTATTTTGCTGATGCATGGAACACATTTGATGCCTTAATTGTTGTGGGTAGCGTGGTTGACATTGCCATCACTGAGATCAATGTAAGTAGTCATTTATCATACATACCCTGTCTTACTGTGACGCTCCCAGCAAGAGGGCCTTGCTTTAGCATCAGAGTTGCATTCAAGATCCCAACTTTCTTTTTCATACATAAATTAATGGACTTCACAACCCCAGCAACTAAAACAACCCGGCTAACTAAAACCACAGCTTTGTGATACAGTAAAAAAAAAATGGAGTTGCTTAACTATTACTGTTTATTGCTTTTAAATGTATGTTTGAGTTTGATGTTGAGTACCATGACGCTCCACTCTGCATTAAAGGCATACTATGCAGTTTTCCAGTTTTGTCAAACAGCTACCCCTAGAGTTGCTGCAGAGTACTTGTATTCAACGTTAACTGACGTAAATACCACTCGCCAGAGCCGTCTCTATATACGGCTCTGCGTCGCTGCACTCACGGCCTGATCCCCTCCCCCCTGTATACCGGTACATTTCAGTAGGATGGAAGCGTCGGACATCGAACAGGCAAAGATAGACTCTGAAGATGTCTACTGACCAGGAAACGTCTGAGTGAATGCCTGCTAGTGTCTTCCATTGAGGCTGCTTCTTATATCGCTGATGTATGTGACGTTGCGCCGTAAAGCAATTTGTGATTCTCGCGAGATTTGGCGGGACGCCACCTTTCAGACTTGCATTGCGGGTTCTGCCAGCGGCGTCCCTCTCCAGATTTGCTATCGGGATGATTCGCTATACTAAGAGTTCGTTTACCATCGAAATGACTTTGAAGCTGTTATATTAAGGTAAAGATCTTCCATCGTGTGCCTTTAAATAATAATTTAACTGAACAGAAATAAAGAGAGAAAAGGTGAAGGTAGACTTTCATGTGTTATTGTGCTGTAATTTGTCACTCACCTCTGGTGCAAACAAAAACTACAGGTTGTGAACACATTAAATACAAATTAAAAAAATTAACATCAGCATGTATCACAAATAATGTCCCTAAAATCCCTTTTTTATTTATTTATTTTTTTAATTTTTACAATTAATTTATGAAACAGTTTTAAAAAGCTTCTAAATTGTTATTGGGAACTGTTGTTATTGAATGCAGCTCGGGTATCATTTAAAAATCTTCGATGTGATCATTTTGGGCCAAATTGTTTTGTAACTTCTTTGAATCTGCTGTGCTGCTACTTCAAGGCCATTCTTTGTCCTGCTTTGCCGCTGTTAACACTGATTACATGCTTGCTACAGGCTTGTCTATATGGATATGTTTGTTTGTCCTGTTTTGAGTGAATGCTTGAAGTAAAGAACACATTGTATCCCATAATTGATAAAACCCTAGCATGTGATGTAATGTACAAAATAAATATTGCATACAGAAAGTCTGAATATTACCTTCTTGAGTTAGAGCAACAGATAAATATACCCTAAGAGCATGTCAGCACTTGCTGAATATGCTCTGTTCGGTTCTGTAACTTAAACAATGCCATTAATATATATATGTTATTTTTTTATGTTAACGGACATCATCTCATTTCTCCTTTTCCTTTAAATATAATGCTTCCTGCACACAGCCACCATATTTGGAGATCTCAGTTAATTGTCTTTCAGGAGAAAACACATACGCATATAGCATACAGTGTATTTCTGGTGTGTATGCTATTTGAAAAGACTTAAAACTTCCTCAAGCTAGAGAAACCATCACAGTAAACTTTAGTTTCAGTCATAAACTCAGTTTAATCCATATTTTATTGTTTTGAGTGTCTTCTTTAGTGTACACCGCTACATACATTACATTAATTCGCCAGACACAAGACAACCTGTAATAACTTAATTCAAACCACATAGGAGCAAGGGCTAGATAAAGGGAAAAGGAGTGTATCACTTATCACTTAAGCAAATTGCCGAAAAAAATGTTTAGTGTTGTAGTGCAAGGGCTTACAGATGAGTTTAGTCTTTTTTTTTTTTTTTTTTTTTTTTAGAAATGAGACATAAGTAAGTCCTTGCAAGGGTTATTGAGATGGAATCTGCAGTGTACGGTGGACAGTGATTCAGCTATCCTGACTTCAGTGGGGAGCTAATTCCACCACTGTGGAGCCCGAGCAGAGAAGAGCTTTGACCGAAATGAGCGACCACAGGTTCCTCTGAGTGATGGGACGGCTAAACGTCCAGAGGCACAGTAGTGCAATGGTCAGGCCGTAGTGTAGGGTTAGACCATGGTTTGAATGGTTGTAAGCAGCCACTTTACCTGCTCTGTAGGTCAGCACCAGAGTTTTGAACTGAATGCAAGCAAACAGAGAGTGGTGTGGGAAAACCTGGGTTGATTGGTTTGATGGCAGACACAGGGGGTCCAGCAAGAAAGGGAGTTGCAGTTGTCGAGGTGGGAAATGACAAGTGCCTGGATGAGCACACAAATCCTCTGCTGCAACAGAAGCCACCATGGTGTCGTCAATGGATAGGTATCAGTGAGGGGACTCACTTGACATTCACTTTGAGATTTCAGCCAGGCAAGGAGCAATGTATGACTCCTCCTCAGTGTCAGCTGGGGGGAACAACAAGAATAGCTGGATGTCATCGGCATAGCAGTGGTAAGAGAAGCCATGCGAGTGTATGGGAGGGCCCAGGACAGGGCCTTGTGGAACTATTGTTGTCAGACATGGATCCTTTCCATATCACCTGGTAGGACCGACCTGTCAGATAGAGTGCAAAGCCCGAGACACCCAATCCTTTAAGGGTGGAAAGGAGGATATGGTGGATCACTTTGTCAAATTAAAGAGACACGTGTAAAAGCGTGAGGACAAAAGACAGGGAGTTCGCTCTAGTAGCATGAAGAAGGACTGTCTTAGTTGAGTGGCCTGCTTTGAAACTAGATTTTTGGGGGTACAGGAGGTTGTTCAGTAAGAGCTAAGTAGACAGTTGTTTACAGCACATCATGGTGTCTTGGAAAGACAGTTAGTCACTGTCAACAGGAAAAGATTTGTGTCTCTGCCAGAAAAAAACAACTTAAAAAAATCCTTATTATATTTATGTAAATATTATTTTCTTTTCTAGGATGTCTGTGTCAGCCAGGACTCCAGTTAATTTAATATTATTAATTATATTCTTAATATTTATAATTTCAAAGCAATGGAAAACAATTAATTATGTTATTACATCCAACATGATTTGCAAAATCATTGGGTGAAATGTAAGATGTATATGGGGAAAATTCTATGTAGACAGTAGTAAGAAACAATATTAATAATATTCAAAGTTTTCTCTGCATTGTTAAACTGTTAAACTATATAGTATTTTGATAAAAAAAAAAATTTCCTTCAACTTTGAATGTCTGTATCTGATGTCTGCTGTTACTGCTGAGAATATGTGGTAAAGCTTTTGCATGACAATCTTAACGCTTTACGATGACGATGTTCTTGTTTGTGGTTTCAATTGTAACGTGTTGTTGTTTTAAGTGAAGGTACTTCTGAGCGTTTTTGTTGTAATTACATGTTGAATAAATCAAAGGTAATGATGATATGTGATGTTTGCGGAAGCACTGACTTGTGAATGGTTTGGTGCTGTACAGTTGGTTTGTGTAACTTGGATTAACCTCAGGCTTTTGGTTTCAAGTCGGCAGCCATTCCTGTCGTCAAGGTGATAGTGGAACCAGGGGTAAGAAGAAGACCCTCCTTTTTTTATTAAAGCCCCTCACCCTTCTGTGATCATCCAAAAGTCAAAGCATCAAGATCTTTTTGTTGTCACTCTGTCGCTCTGATGAAAACATTGAGATGCTTCTGGTCTCACTTATTCACTGAAGTGTGATGGTTTGTGATTGAACTCTCAATGTTTGTCAGAGTCTTGTTAATCCACTTGATTGACCTGTTGCATTTTGGCTCCAGTTCCATGGTCCGGCCGATTTATTTTTGTTGAGGTCTTGTCCTGTCTGGGTGCATGGCATGACACAGAGGAACAGAGAACACTGTATGGTCTTTTGTCTCATTTCTTCATTTCAACATAGCTTGCCCAAGTGCTTGCAATAATAATCAAATTACCAACTTTGTATAGTCAGTGCACTGTTTTGAGTTTCTTGTCAAAGGTCTTATGCAACTGTACTGTAACAAGACAGTAAAAGATCCATCTTGATATTTGTATCGGTTGTAAAAAGTCGATTGTAAAACACTTTGTCTTTTGGTTTGTTTGTCTTGGGACTTCAAATTCTGTCTGTTGCCTGTTTTGAATCAGTCATCCAGAGTTAAATGTACTGTATGTGTAATTCCTCCAGGTCTGTTTATGGCATGGTGTTTAAGACGTGGTTACCTCTGCATGCACATTGATTGTTGTCATTGCAGAGTTCCAGAAAGTGCACAAATGGGAAGATTTCTTCATAACCTTTTCATCCACTTTTACGTTGCCTGTTAGTTAATATGACTTATACATGATGATTGAAAGAATGCATGTGTGACTGACTGCATGCATGAATGAATGAGGAGTACAGAGCTTTATCTCTGTGTTTGGATGTGACGCTTTCTCTGTTTTTTATCCCCTAATCACTCTTCGTGTCCTCCACTTCAGAACACGGAGGACAGTGCCCGCATCTCAATCACCTTCTTCCGCCTGTTCAGAGTGATGCGATTGGTCAAACTGCTGAGCAGGGGGGAGGGAATCAGAACTCTGCTGTGGACCTTCATCAAGTCCTTCCAGGTGAGACTATAATGTCTGCAGTCAAAAGACATCCTTCTTGAATCTGCATTATAAACCATTGAGTTCAGAGACTACACTAGGCATATTATGGGTAGCGTTAAGGTTGAGTTGTCTTTTTTGTCATGAGTACAACATAAGAAATAGGGCTTAGGAAAATAGCATTGGAAAAAGTCAAAGTGTTGTGTTAGTGTGAGTATGTTGGTACAGGTGAGAAGAGGAAATCCAAACAAAATTCAGTTTGAAAAAATGATGTCCGTGAGTCTGAAGCCTTACATGATACCAAGACACTGCACAGCAACTGTACTGATTGTGTCTGTGCATGCATTACATTAGCCAACACATTGCTGTCAGGTTAATTTCTTGTACATAAATATTCCTGCAGTGCCAGTGCTATAGTGTCATAGAAAATAAATGACAACTTTATGCAGTGCTATTATAGTTGCACAAAATCTCACTCTTTCTTTTTTCCCAACCAGGCTCTACCCTATGTTGCTCTCCTCATAGCCATGCTGTTCTTCATCTATGCTGTAATTGGAATGCAGGTAATATGGTCTCCATGTATATTCTTGAAAATCAGGAACCTGTCAACATCTTGCGGGATATGTGTTGCCTTCAGTTTTCATTATTTTGTAATCATTTTATTTTTGCTTGTAGGTGTTTGGGAAAATAGCCATGGTGGACGGAACGCAAATCAACCGCAACAACAACTTTCAAACCTTTCCTCAAGCTGTCCTAATGCTCTTCAGGTGTTTGTGTAGCTTAAATTGTTGTTTACAAGCCATTAGAAATCATTTTACAGTACATGCTTAAATACCTTATTCTACTTATGTGTTAATGTTGTTTCTTGTTCTATGTTAGGTGTGCCACAGGTGAGGCCTGGCAGGAGATCATGCTGGCCTGTCTGCCCGGGAAGCTGTGTGATTCAGAGTCGGACTACAACCCTGGAGAGGAGAGAACCTGCGGCAGCGGCTTTGCCATTATCTACTTCATCAGCTTCTACATGCTCTGTGCTTTCTTGGTAATCTTCAGACATTTCACTGTGTTCAGTGCCAGTAATGTTTGAGACTTGAGCATTCACATTCCTGTACACGATGACGTATGACATGAAAAATTTTGCATGTCCTGTTTTCAGATCATCAACCTATTTGTAGCTGTCATCATGGATAACTTTGACTATCTGACCCGTGATTGGTCCATCCTTGGGCCTCATCACCTGGATGAGTTTAAAAGGATCTGGTCCGAATACGACCCGGAAGCCAAGTGAGTACCAAGGTCCCATTTTGTAGAGACAGATGGGATGGTCATTGTTTTGTAACAGCCATAAAACTCTAAATATCTATCTATCTGTTATTACAGTATCAGGGCCTGTGGCGGTAGTGAAGACTGTGCTCAGTGGTATAATGCCTTTTGTTTGAATTTATCTGGATGTCAGGGGCAGGATAAAACACCTCGATGTAGTGACTCTGCTGAGGAGGATCCAGCCTCCCCTGGGCTTCGGCAAGCTCTGCCCTCACAGAGTGGCCTGCAAGGTGGGTTTCCACACTTCAACAACAAACTCACACCTATACAGAAATAGAAAAGAGGGTATCAGAAATACATGAAAACTGTAAAACATTTGTAACATATAAATTCATAGCTTTGACTTTGACTAATTTCACATTTGATGCATCCTTATTAATCTGTATTTTGAATTCTCTTGCAGCGTCTGGTGGCAATGAACATGCCCCTGAACAGTGATGGGACTGTCATGTTTAATGCCACCTTGTTTGCTCTGGTCCGCACTGCTCTTAAGATAAAGACTGAGGGTGAGTTTGCTTTGTTGAGCTGTGCATTATCATTCTGTAGGGTAAAAGAGAGACCTTTAATTTAATTAAGAATTAAATAAATTGTGAGGAGCAGGTTTGCAAAACAGCAGCAACAGCTTCAGTCCTCCACCTACGTCTACACTACGTCAGGCACAGTATTGAGTGTATGTCAGCACTCAGAGCACATAATCATGGTAGTTATGTGCAAAAAGGGGAAGAAAATTAGGTTCTTATGTATTATTTCCTCTGGGATGCCTCATGCAGTTTGTTTTTAATCCAAGTTACATGATGATATTTTGACTTTTATTATAGTAGTAGTGCTAATTCAACATTTTGCCACAAGAGGGAGGTATAGATGTTCAATATGTCTCTCCTCACAGTCCAACAGGGCACATTTAATATATGTAACTACGTATGTAATATATATATATATGTAATACAAAAAGAAGACAAAATGATATAAATGTAGATATAAACATGAAGAGGGGGCACTTGGATGAGCAGGTAAGCAGTGACAGTGCAAATCGTCTATCACTACAAATATGTTACAAACCTGACTCAGGGTTGCAACAAATGTATTTATTGAACCAAACATAACATACATAAGTCATCAGTGGTGTGGATGAGTAGTGTGCGTGTGGAAGGAATAAGGAAAATAACAAAAACTCATCTAAAATGAGGGCCATGTAGAAGGCATCCTGGCAGCTCAGCAATAAAGAGAGAAATAATTTACTACCAGGGGTTTACCTCCACCCACATAGATCTCGTATTTCAGGCCCCAAAAAACGTTGAATTACCTGGAAAGAAGACTGATAGTGTGGTCAATTACATCAGTACCAGTCTGCATGGCAGCTCCAGCTCCCACGTTGCTGGCATCTACCTGTAACTGAAATAGTTCTCCCAGACAGGCAGCTGCCCAGACAAGAAGAAAAAGCACTTGACATTATTATTTGATATATTTTCAAAAGCAAACTGACGGGACCTGTCGAACTTGACCTTTGAACAACGGGTTAGTAAGAGATGAAACTTATGTGGAAACATTTCTGCAAAATTCTCTGTAAACGTGCATTCAGTCAGATTTACAGTAAGATTGTCCCACGCAAGGCTCTGATGCAGTGTACATGCTCTTCCCAAGTATCACTGTACAATGATATCATCTAAATACCCTGTGCGTCCTTCTAACCCCAGCAACTACCTTATTCATCAACTGTGGAAAAGGGTAGCTGGTGCATTTTGCAACCCAAATGGAAGTACAGTGTAGGAAAAAAGGCCTGAGGGTGTTAGGCATGCTGCAATGATACTGCACATATGGTATACTGGAACATGGAACAACGTTGTGTTCCAACACGTATTTCACGTCTGACTCAAGCTGCGTGTGTTTTACTTGTGAAACATGATAAATAGATATAGCTAATACCTACCCTCTCATACCATAAGAAAAATGTAAAACAACCAGAGACATCAAAAGGTGAAGGACTGGCCCCAACAGGTTCAACTGCTGATGGATCATGGAGCTTGACAGTAATGGAGGTGTACCCTCAGCAAAATGCTCAGGCCACACAAAAACAAACCCACAGTCCACACATGAATGACGTTCTGATACCCATCAGTAAAGTAGTTCCCCTTAACTAGGCTGTCCCCCAAGTTACTGGTGCTTTTAACCAAAGTAAACTTACACTTATATGTTAAACCTTTTCTGTCATTTCAAGGGAACCTGGAGCAAGCCAATGAGGAGCTTAGAGCTGTGATCAAGAAGATCTGGAAGAGGACCAGCATGAAGTTGCTGGACCAAGTGGTGCCCCCAGCAGGCGGTCAGTGGTCATTATACACACACAGGCACACGTGGGCAACACTTCCAGTATACAGTGATAATCATTTGCTTTTCACCATCATTCACATTTCAAACAGCATGTTCCTCTCTTCCTCTGTACCGTTCTTCCACTCGGTTGATTTGAATACACGCTGCTTCTCATTTGTATTTTTCCTAACAATGAATAATGGAAACCTGACATGTGGACTGCAGTATATTTGAACGGACAGCTGCCGCCAGACACAAATATAACATAATATTTTGTAACATTCATTTACATCTGGTATCAAATTTGCATTGACATAATGGCAGGAGAAGGTCACACCGCAAACAATTGCACATCTGTGTATTAATAGAAGGAGGAAGGATGTTAAACAATTGGCAGGCATTTGAATGCAAATATTTTTCCATTAACATGAATTACAGAAAGGCACTTGTCCTTTGCTGAGGTATGTTCTTCTTCTGGATGCAGTCTCACCTATTGTTTTGCCACTATATACTGTGCATCAACAACAACTCACCCTGCGCTTAACTTTCAATACATGTTGGTGTGATAAAATTATGAGGTTTCAGAAAGGAAGGGGAGTGATACTCCACCCAAAAAAAGTCTTTTGGCTGTTAATTGTTAATCATTTTTCCACACAGAGACAGACACTATGGCAATTTAATGTCAGAATTCCACTATTGACAAATTTTCACAGCAGAGAAAATGTATCAACACACATAGAAACCTTTTGACCTACTCCTGCAGCATAATCCACTTCTCTGCTGTCCATCCATATGTATGTATGTATATATATCTTTTCACACACATACAACTAAATGCGGTGCTCTCAACGCTTTGAAGCTCAAAAAATAAAAGTGTTAAGTCGTATTTAGTTTGTCTTCTGTTTGGAGCACACTTATCATGCAGATGGACAGCGCAGAAGTGGATTATGCTGCCAGACAGGCCTTTTTCACAGCAGTCATTTTGCCTTGTCATTGCAGGAAAAGCACGTGTTACTAATAACGTTAACAATGGCTTTGTTTTATTACTGTCCCAGTAAGCAATAATGGTAGTGACACTGTCAGAATTTCTCCTGTGAGAAATGACTTTTGGTTTGTAGGAATTACTATTAGGATCTATTGAAACCATGAATCCAAACTGACAACAGTTGCCCTATGCGAAAAAGTTGATTACAAACTTTTTAAACCCATGGCTATATACATTTTCATAGGTGTATCACTTTAAGATACAGATACAGGGTTAATCCATCAGAGGCATTCGGCATCCTGTTTTTCACTTTTCTGAAGCGTGTGGCCCAGTTGTTGACCACAACCAACATGAAATCCTCCTTATCGCAGTCAGTCACAGTTAAACTGTTGTCTTTATCATTAATCTCGCTCTGTCTGGCTGTGCATTCTCGCTTCCTCTAGCTCTCCCTCTCTATCATATGAATGGAGATATATAGTTATTCTGTTGCTGACACAGGCCAAGCCCTTAGCTGAACTTTCATAAAGATTTTTTTTTAGGTGTAAGAATTTCAGCTGGCAGAGTTAATCAGATTTAGATATGAACAAGTCTCGGTGAACCATCAATTTCCTCTATTTTTTTCATTTTTTTTTTTAAAGTATTTTTTGGGCTTTTTATTGCCTTTATGATAGAGACAGCTGAAGATGGACAGGAGGGGGGGACAGAGAGAGGGGGGATGACACGCAGCAAAGGGCTGCAGGTCGGATTCGAACAGCAAGGGCTCAACCTCAGTGCATGAGTCGCCAGCTCTACCCACTGAGCTAACCGGGCGCCCCCAATTTCCTTTTTGGTAATTGGTAATTGGTAATTGATGTATGCAAATAAAGGTATTAACCTTTATTTGCATACATCAATTACCAATAGCTGAATGAGTATGAAATGGAATATGCCAATAATTTCTTAATATTAGTCATTTATGGCTGCTCTGACATTATATTAAGAGCAGTTGCAAAGGAAAATACACTTTTAGAGTCAGCAGACAAAGATGAGAGACTTAAAGTAACTGATTATTTTGTCAACAAGTATGAATGCACCTCCAGTCTACATGTACATACAGATGCCTCTAGTTGCGCCTATATTATTTTTCCACTGTTCTGCTCGCAATGCTTGAGCTCTGCTGGCTTAATTCAACTGCATGTCTTTGTGTGCATTAGTTTGCTAACCCCTCTTCTTCTCATTTTTTCATCTTTTCTGCCAAGCCTTTCTCTTCCACAGCTTCCTCTGCTTTCAGTCGAGTGCTCAGTCAGTCGCTGGCCTTCTTGTCTTCTCTTTCTGCCGCCCTGAGCTCTTTGGGGCAGTTCTGTTTTAGTTAGGTGGCATGAAACGACTGATACCTCTTTCTTAAAAACTTCATCAGGCTCTGCCCAGAAAGATAAACCTGCTGTCAACTGTGGCCACAAAATATACTGTATATGGATCTGTCCATGCCAGGTTGATGCATTTTAAAGGAAAATAAAATCCATTTATCAAGTGAGTCAGTTAAACACAGTCCGAAAATGTAGCTGCTTCTATTATTATTATTATTATTATTATTATTATAATAGTTATTATTAAGTGAAAATGTGTCAAATAGAGGCAACATATATATATTATATATATATAAAGGTGTGTTATGAACATGTGATTTATCTGATCAATTAAAGTTCATTTGAAAATATGGATTACATATCAGATGTCCTGTGCCTGTTATATAGTTTAGGAAGTCAACATAAGCATCTGATTCAGACCAAAAAAAACAGGACATTTTACGTCCCTGAATACGCTTTTGTTCACAGGTTTTCTTTCTGAACAGAGCCTTTCATAGTTTCTCTCTGGCTGCGTCGGGTGTTGTAGAGAAAGGTGCTGCTTTAAGATGGATCATCATCTTACTGTTGGATTGAATGATCCTTCCATTTTAAAGCATCCGTCTCATGTGACAATAGTCACCTTCACTCAGTTCTTCTCAAATTAAAATTGGTGAATGGAAGGTGACGACGAAAAAATCCCCCAGATTTCCTACACACCATGATTCAGCCTCCGTTGTTCTTTTGTCTCTCTCCCCTGTCTGCTTCAGCAACCACTTGTCTGAGTGAATTAGACCCACACTTGATTAGCTTCTTTTGCATGGCAGATAGAGTGTGCAGTTACTACATGTAGTTTGTGTTTTCTCTGAAAGGGCAACCATAGATCTAAACCTTCGCTGCTCCTCTGAACTCTTTACTTCGCTGCCTTCTTGCATGTGCTTCTTGCTACTACTTGCTCTGACTTTTCTAGTTGAGGTTAAATGTAGTAGGTCACCATATGGTGCAGCACTGGTATGTGTAGTAGTAACTGATTAGACTTATTTTAATTCACAGTAAATTTGTCAGAATTATAAAGAGGTCCAGTGAGTTTGTGTGTGTGTGTGCGCATGCGTGTGTGTATGTTTCTTTTTGTGTGTGAGAGTGTGTCAAAACCACATGCAAGATGAAACAGGATGAGCTTGCAGAATTAGATGTTATCTGATATCGGGTTAAAACCTGCTGCACACATTGTGCAGTGTGTGTTTATAAATGTCATTTGCAGAATCTCAGATTTTTTAAAATGACATTCAGCTCTGTAATAACAGAACCCGGAAGGACTGAAATCCCTTCACATCAGCTCTGATTCTTAAACAGTCCCAAGGAAGATAGCAGGTGTAGCTACATCTTTGTTTATGTTTTTTAAGTTTGAATTGACTTTTTGAACTGGTCTGACTCATGATATAGGGCAGAGGGTAATAACATAGTGTTGCATCCTGAAATCCAGATAAGTCATAAAGATAAAACATTTTTCTACGATAAATTGCTTCATGATCATATCTTGGTGTTTCATTGTCAAGATGTTGTCTTTTCATGCAACCTTCTGCAGCAGCGGTGCTTTATCATTGTGATGTTTTACTGTTAATGGATTTCGGTTTTAATACTTTAAGTGCAATTTGACTTTTCTACCAAGATGTGTTTCTGTTCTCTTAGATGGTGATTAAGTAGCGACTAAGATGTGCGTTGAGGGAGATTTTATGTTCTGGATGCAGACAGATTTTTAGTGTTGAGGTGTTTCGGTATTTTGGTGTTGATCTGGGAGGCTTTGGTGTGTCTGGTCTGTCCACTCAGATGACGAGGTAACAGTGGGGAAGTTCTATGCCACCTTCCTGATACAGGACTACTTCAGGAAGTTCAAGAGGCGCAAAGAGCAAGGTCTTGTGGGAAGGCGCTCGTGGGAGAGGCTGAACACCACCATGGCTCTACAGGTAAGACAATGTATCACGCTCGTTTTCATGGGAATACAATCCTATAGATTCACTTCACCAGTGCATCGGACAGATTGGATGTGATTTAACAATCCTGAGATAAGTTTAGCACTCAAATCAACTCTGACTCCTCACCTGTCTGCACGCTCCATACTAAGGTTACTTCTGCACTGCACCCATTTAATACATACTGGTGGAACAGAAATACAATTAAAGTCCATACTCATAACCTGTCTATACATAACATGCCACTGATTACACTCTACATATACAACAGTTTAAATATGTGACCATTACACACTGTGCTGAAAACCTGCTGAAGATATGAGATTTGCTCTCACTCCAGCATTTATGAATCACCCTGTAATCAGCAGAATATCTGCATCTGAAAAAGCTGAAACTTTGGCCGACTTTAACACTCAACCAGATGGAGGTACAAATGTAGATAAAACGCCTCTAATGTCTGGTTGGTTTGGTATTATAGCTGCTCTCTTTGCAGGCCGGCCTGCGCACGCTGCATGACATTGGACCAGAGATCCGTCGAGCCATATCATGTGACCTGCAACAGGAGGGGCTAGTAGATGCTAACGGGGAGGAGGACGAGGAAATCTACAGGGTAAACATCCGCTTCAGACATGTTTTAAGACATATAAAAATATGCTGGTTTGTGTTTGTATTGTTTTTTTCACAAAGAAAATTAAATGACCTTGTTATAATGTGTTACAATTAGTTATAATGTGTTACAATTAGATTTTAGAACAGTTTTTAACACCTGATACACTTTCAGATATGAGATTGTAGGATTTTTAGGATCATATTGTAGCTACGGTAACCACAGCAATATACCCTTTTTTTTTTTTAGAGGTTACTGTATTAATGCTATTATCAAGCTGTATGAATTTCAAACTTTAAATAGTTTAGTGTGTTTATAGTGTAGTGTTCTCATTGGTTTTCTGGTGTCTCTTTGCAGCGTAATGGCAGTCTTTTTGGGAACCACGTCAACCATGTCAGTATGGATCAGCAAGGCTACTCTCACCCGACCACCGTCACCCAACGGCCACTACAGATCCTGCCCTCCTCCTGCAGTGCCTCAATTGAACACACCCAGACAGGCAGGAGAGCCAGCGACGACGACAGAGGAGCGGAGACAGACATGAACTCTTCACCCATCCAGTACAATCATCATTACCACCCTCATTCCTATAATTATCCTCACTGTATTTCCACTTGCCATCAATCGCCAATTCCCTCCAATGCCAACCTCAACAATGCCAACGTGCCCTCACTTCTTTCTATGACCAATGGGAGGCAGCAGAACTGTTTGTTAAGGCGAGACCGTCCTTCCTCCACCAAAATTGGATCATCAGTGTCCACATACAGCAAAGGAGTACACGACAAACTTTGGAAGTCACACTCCACAAGGTCAGTGGATTGAGACCTAATTGTGATTTTAAAGTGTTTTAAACAGAAAAAGTTCCCCACTATTGCAGTTATTATAAATGTAACCAGCAAGGGGCTGGAAAAGTGGTAAGTCCTCTCTGTTAAAATAGTATTCCAGTGATTTAGCATTGCACTGGAAAAATGGAGAGTTTTAGAAAAGGATAAAAATGGTGCAGCAGAACCAGAGATATCATCACTTTTATTCCATGCATTCATTACCCACAATGCAACGCGACCGCTGAGATTCATGTGTGTTATGCTAACGTTGCCACGAGCCTCGAGCTTCAAGCAGAACAGCTGAGCGAGCTACAAGTGATCACCTGTCAAATGTTGTGTAGCTTCCTCTGGAGCCACACACCATGTATACAGCTGTTCAACTTGATACACATTTTCATACAACAGTACTACCTAATAAGGTAGGCTAGTAAGACCTAAACAGACTTTGATGTGAGAAAAGATTTCCTGTTTAAAGGAGAATATTGTTTTGTGGAGAGCAAAGCAGCCCCAGAAGCGTCTTGTACATTGCAGATATACAATCTAAGTTTTGATGCTCACATTTGATGCAAGTGAAACTGAAAAAAGTAAAGAAAAAAAGCATGTTTGATAAGTGTTTGAGAGGAGCCAAGCGGATATAGATGGGAGATAATTCAATATTATTGTATATACCTACTTATATATATCACTGTACATGAGAGCTGAAACGTATGATTATTTTCATTCATTCTTTGCAGATTTTATTCTCAGTTAATCATTTGGCCTTTATGCTGTATGTCAGAAAATAGTGAATAATGCCTGTCACAGTTTCCCAGAGCACAATGTGACTTATTTTGTCTAACCTATAGTCCAAAAGCTAGACTATTCTCTGAAACTTTCTACAGATGATGGAGAACAATGGAAAAAAAGGCTGCATATGATAGAAACCCATCCTGAAACTACCCACAAGCCTCCCCTTCAGCATGACTAGATCTCATTGCTCTGTGTTTACCCCCGACTGATGAACGAGTCTGCTTTTTTCCCACATAGGTTCCTCTCTGCCCACACAACTGATTGTACTTTATGGGTCAGTTTCCTGTCCCAAAGACCATTACCATGTATCAGATCAGCTTCCCAATTTCCTGGTATTGATGAATGCATGATAAAAAAAAATTACATTTTTTTTTTTTTTTTTTAAATATCACCTAAGTGCTATATTAGGTGACATTTCCACTGTGAGTCTTACATGTGCTGCATTCATATTTCATTTCATTAATCATACTACGGATACTTAATGAACTTTTGATAAGCAAAAACACTTTAAGTTTGAGCAGGTACTGAAAAGACTTGTTGTCCCTAAACTGATATAGAATATTTTTATTTTTAAAAGATACAAATAATTAATCCTTTTGTGAGATATATTATAATCCTCTCTTTGGATTTCTTTGTAATTTGCTTTTACACTCTTTAATTTGCCTCTACAAAGATTTTCTTTTTGTGTTATTGTTTTTTCCTAGTTTTCGTGTAGATTTGGGCCCCACAAATATACTTGATTTAACAGAAAATAAATGTGTTTTGTATATTACATATTACCGGAAATGTCATTACAGTAATTTCCCATGTATGCTTTGGGACAGAAAAGCTGGGCTCAGACTACAGGAGCTATTGGCTTATTTACCTTAGATTCACCCCTCCTGACACTCAGAGGAGACATCGGGTCCAGAACCTTGGTCTGTGCCGATGTTCGACCCAGATTATCTGGTAATGGGAGTTTACAGATACATACTTGATACACTGTAGGTGGATGGAATATGGTTCATTGTGCTCACAGCATTAAATAATTCAATAAGTAAAAGCAACGTCCCAAAACAAAGTCCTGGTTACTTTGGGTCATTCACAGACCTTGCTGACAACAGTTTTCATTTTAACTTCCTACTGATGTAATAGTCTCAAGTGAGCCACATTTAGAATGAAGCTATTCATAATTTAAAGTCAGGTACTATTCGGCCGTTACTATTCATACTGTTTCTTCTCTGCCAAAACAAAAATCTATTCTTGTAAGCGTTTTAATTTGTGTCTTCTTGTCTTTTGTCATTGCATGCAACCTCTCTTCCCTCTCCTTTCCTGCCCTCCTGTTGCAAATACCCCTGCCTGTGTGACTGACCCCTCCCCGTCCTCGGAGCAGGACGCGCTACTATGAGGCCTACATTAGGTATGTGCATGATGTCACCACTTAACAGAGCTTAATTTCACTTTAAGCTGTTTTTGGTGGCGGGTGTGTCACAAAACATGCTGTGAAAACTTCTCACTGGCAAAGAAGTTTCAATATACGTGATAGTGAACGAGCACTGTGGGGAAATAAACCTCCAACAAACAGCAACTGAAGACACCCTTCCCATATGTATTATTGTCAAATTTGCACTAATCAGTATTTGACTCACTGTATCATTGAAATTTCGATGCCAGGTCAGAAAGCAGCGGTGGACTCTACCCCACCATTCGTCGAGAGGAGCCAGGGGGAGGGGACAGCGATGATGAGCGAGGGTCGGGAGAGTACTACAGTGGTGAAGAGTTTCACGAAGATGACATTATGCTCAAAAGGGACAGGTACTAGCTGACACTCCACCACGTGGACTGTTGCCATGTTTGTATTTAATGTGACTTTATACAAGTATTTTCTCTCTTGACTGGCAGCTACATTCTTCTACAATATATCTAGAATGAGCACTTGGTGCATCCCTGGCAATGCTCACCAGTAACAACACAATATCAATCTACTTGTTTGCTACCTGTTTCTAGTCTCTTTTTTTATACAACACTGAAAATAATTCCTTCGGCTGGATCACTTTGATAAAGAAATGCTCTTTTTGTTTCACAGGTTGTCCAATAAGGACCAGCATGATGCAGAGGGAGACTTTGACCTTGAGGTCTCCAGGGATGACCACCAGTCTGATGGTTACTATGACGATGACCAACAGCCAATCTACCAAGATGGCAGGCGTTCGCCTAGGAGATGGTTTTTACCCTCACCTCAAGGTGATAACTTATTGAATAACTTCTACAGTTGTTTGGTGATTGTGATTCCCCGACACTGTCAGATTTAATGTTTGACAATTTTATGTTATTCAGATGAAATTATTTCTCCTTAATGATCGTTAAGTCAGTATTTAAAGATTTATTACACATATCTAATTATAATCAAATGTAATTGCACATTGTAAGTTACTAATGTAACAACTTTGTTAGTTAAGGATTGTCACAGTCATCATTCATCATCATTTTCGGTTCCTGTGTGTTCTCTCAGCCTCAAACAGGCCAACATTCAGTTTTGAGTGTCTTCGTAGAAGAAGTAGTCAGGATGAGGCCCTTGCCTCTCCATCCTGCACAGCTCTTCCACTACACCTCGTGCAGCAACAGGTGGACACACACACACATGCACCTTTTTCTGTTCACGAATACTGTGATAAATTCATATACAATATTGTAACAAAACACAATTGTTACAAGAATAGCAAGTAAGAGGCCTGTTTTGTCTCTTCTCCCTACCCCCATGTGGGCCTTTATTGATTTTTCTTTGTTGTCGTGACCTGGGAAATCCAACATCAGGTAATGGCGGTGGCCGGTCTCGATGCCAGCAGAATTTACCACCTGTCTCCTGCACGGTCGCTTCGCTCCTGGGCCACGCCACCTGCCTCGCCCATCAGTCATGACTGCTCGCCCTGCTACACACCACTCATACAAGTATGATGTGTGATAAACTGTGTCATAAAAGACCACATTTTAAGATAAACCACAGATCGTCTTTCATTTTACCAAGATTAGGTTAATATTGCCTTAGATGTGAAAGTAAATGTTAACAGTCCTCACCCAAGTCTAAAGGTTGTTCACAGCAATGTTGGTGAAACATGTAGAATAGTTTTTATTAAGCTTCACAGGTTTGAAAACCGGATAGACTTAAAGATGAGCCTAAACTTTAGTGATCTTTTGAAAGTGTGTGTATGACCTGATTTTAAATGAATTTTTAAGGTTTAAAAATGTGCTAATTTCTGGTTTAGTGGGCTAAAATTGAAAAAAAGGAAGACAGACGGAGGAACGTCCCAAAAACAAGTGGTTTATCTTAATTTTACTTTCTTCTTCTCTTAATAAGGACAAGTAAGAGAGTGTGAGGACAGAAAAAATGTTTACTGTAGAAGTGAAAATGTGTGAATGCTTTTCTGATTACTCTTCATACTGATTATGCCATTATATCTACCAGCCAATCTGATCTCATTTATAAAATTAGCATCTCAATCAGTGTCTTGTGTAAAAACATGCATGTCTGTGTGTGTGTGTGTGTGTGTGTGTGTGTGTGTGTGTGTGTGTCTGTGTACTCAGGTGGACTGGCGCAGTTCCGGCAGCGTCGGCAGCATCCCCAACGCAGTGAAGAGGAGTTCGTGGTATACAGACGGTCTGGAAGGTCCTCCCAGCCGCAGCCACTCTCCGTCCCGTCTGCAGTTACCTGCAGAGAGCTGCCCACACTTTCTGCAGAAGAGAGGCAGTGCCAACAGTCTGGTGGAGGCTGTGAGTAAAAAAACATTTCTTTTATCCATGGATCACAGGCCACATCTGAAAAATATCTGTCTGTGGAAATTAAAAATACATATAAATCACAGTCATTCTGTAATTTAGAGGAAGGATGTAATTATTATTTTCAATGTCAAAAAACCTCTTGATAATTGCTTTGACTGATATTTAGTGAATTTATTGATATAATATTTTTTTCACTTGTTGTTCTCAGGTGTTGATCTCTGAGGGTCTGGGGAAATATGCCAGGGACCCCAAGTTTGTGTCAGCGACCAAACATGAAATCGCAGACGCCTGCGAGTTGACCATTGATGAGATGGACAGCGCTGCCAGCAACCTGCTGAACGGCAGTATGGATAACAGCAACACTGGTGAAACGGGGAGTGTCAGCACGGACCCACATGCCACTGCGCATCTTAGAGACCGCAGTATCCGTGACTACAGCGATGAGGAGCCGTACGTGGCTGTGAAATGCGAGGAGGACCTAACAGATGAGATGATATGCATCACGTCGCTATAGCAGCGGCTCACACATGGGATTATTTAGGTTTTTTCAATTGGATTTCTACTACTGTTCCACAGTGAGGGGATGTCTCTGTTCAGGTGCATCCTGCAATAGACAGAACATGTAAAACATGGATGGATAAGAGAACAAAGTGCCTTGTTTTCTCTTTCTGTGGAGTGGAGAATTGAAACGGATGGATTCACGGAAGAGATACATTCAGCAGATTTTGAAACCACAGCGAAAATCTGCCTGCCAGCACGCCTGTCGTTTAGCAGGAATTCAGGATACTTCCAAGAGGTTGTTTTCTATTTTCTTTATTATTGACAATGGTTTGGGAGAGCAGAATAACCTGGCAGCCTCACAGAGCCAGCCCACAGCTTGTGAAGTTAGTCTTACTAACAACATCCAGCAGCTGAAAGTCAGACAGTTTGGTAAAATGGAGAGTTGATACACAGTTATGATGATGTGATAACATTTACGTTATGTGTGCAGTCTGTTGGTACTTCTTTATTCATATATTTCTGCAGCATATTGGATTTGAAATGAAACGACAACTTTGAAGGCTTTAATTTGAGGGTGTTTGCATCCATACTGGGTGAACTGGGACTGTGAGCCTGTCATTGTTGTATCCTGACATTGTGCGACTTTGTATGAAGACCACATACACTGTTCACTCAAAATGAGGAGCCACTAAAACATAAAACCATTCTAAACACTTACAGACTGCACTGTATGAAATGTGTGTGGTTTTACTGAAAACAGTGATGAGAGACTGAACGTTTTCAGAAGCACTGACCAGTGACAGACCAGCTGTAAACTGGTGGGAGTGATTTCACATTGATCTAGTCTCCAAAGAGTGAAGCTGGCTTTGCAAAGCTGCATTGCCCTGCAGCAAAATGTCTATGGCTACCCAGTGATTCCAGGAGTTAGCTGAGTTTCATTTCATGTATATAATGTGTGATTTAACCTTTCGTGGTCACGATAACAGATGCAGTTTTGATCTGCTGCTGTTATTTACATTACATTTTGACCTCCATGACTCAAATGACACAAAACAACTTGATTTTATTTTCTGTTTTTTGCTGCTCTCAGTGCAGTGACGATCAGGCTGATCCAAAGCCATCGCAGCTGCTAGGTATGAATCTAGGAGCTGCTCTGGGTTCACAGTTCAGGGTTTCAGGGTTTAACGTTGCTTGTCTCGGTACTTGACTTGAAAAGGAAATCACATATCAACGAAAAAAGACTTTGTCCTCAGGCATATCCTTCTGTTTCACTGCACACTGATGTGACACACAGAGAAACATACTGTAAGTCCTTCCCCCCCTTACACCAACAACAGAGACACTAATTACACACCAATTATATTGACTTGATTACTTTAAACACCCTGAAAATAAAGGCAAATTTAGGATACCACAATGTCACAGACTTGTTTCCATGATGATCCTTAACTTATATCAAAGCCCCTTGAAAACTGTGAGGAGAGACCATTTCATTGTTACAAACTCAATCAGAATATGCAATGATTCGCTTTACTCAGACCTGCTTTAGACTTTTTGAACGTGAAGTTCAGTATTCACACTGAGAATGATAACAACTGTGGAGGAAAGGTTTATATTTCTGTATGACAAATACAGTATAATGCTGTGGTACAGCGGTCTTACCAGTCTGGGTTGTGAAACTGCTGCATGAGACATCGACTAATAATATGTTTCCTCATGACCACACACAAAAACAAAAAACAACAAGAAAAAAAAAGGAAATCCAGATGTTCCTTCCTCATAGCTGAAGCACAAAGTCACCACAACAGGATCGTCTGTCTGACCCTAGTCATATTTACTGCCGCTGTAGCCGGTAAGCTTTCCTTCAGGCCACTTCAGTTCTGTGAATCGCACGTCACATTTGAGTTTCACTTGCTGAGCAGTGTAATTTCTCTCAGGCTTGTTTCACGATGTGGCCGATGAAGTAAGTAGATCTGGAACATAAAGGTCTGACACATATTTGCTATTTGTCACCATCTACATATTGTATATTTAAAATGCCACAACAGAAAGCAAGCAAAACTATATTTTTCTGAATATAGAAATTCAGTATATTGCTGTTGGGTGTATATTGTGTGTTTTGGAATGAAATGAAATGAAAATGATTGATGTTAGATGTTGCCTTTTATGTAGGAGTCCTTTTTGTTTCAATGCCAGTTTAAGTGCGCAAGATGTCTAAAACAGTTGTTGTCTGTGAAGGGAGAACTTCACAACCTGCTCGTAGATAAAAACACTGAAGAGAAGCAACATTTCTCACCTTCACATTTGCTCCACCACTAACCAGTGACTGTCTACCACTGCCAACTGTAATAACGTCTTCAGGTCAAGTTTTACAAACCAACACTGGCTTGTGGCAGGGCAAGTTTTTCCTCAGTTTAAATAATCAGGGCAACATGTTTGCTCTGTGCTATCAAAGGGCTCCTTCGGATGTAAAACCAAAACAAGGGATCATTAAGTGCATTTACAGGCACATCAATATTCAAATATTACTCCAGATGCATCGATTACTTTTCATTTTCATGTTGTTGACATATACACATTTCATGTGTACAATAATGACAAAAGGTTGATGCCAATATTGAAAAGAGTTTGCTGTTGATTTTTTATTTTTTTGTCTTGCATACAGATAATATAGATATAAAGATTAACGTACAGCAGGATATGAGCTGGTATCTGGAATATGTACTGTAAATGCACTCCTTCCTTCTTCTGTCCGGAAGATTCACACATACAGGTTTTAATGGCCAATACAGCTGATAAATATGACTTATGCATTTTTTAACTGCATGGACATTGTGTTTAATTAAGACTTTTGACAAATGTTATTAATACCTCTGTACCTATCCGGGTGTGTTGGTTAATGTGTCAGGGAAAACTGTGGGAAAGGCCGCATCTGCACAAAATTGAAGAAAAGGTATTTAAAGTAGTAATAATGTAATTAAAATCATTTTCTGCAGTGATTAATCTGACTGGGCAAAATTAGGACTGGTTAATGGTGATCTGAGACTCACATATCCAAAGACAGGAAAGTCATCTCCAGTGTTTGATTGACAGGTGACTTCTAGTATGTGTAGCACTGAAATCTGAACCAACATCTGAAAAAAAATCCCTCACACAATCCCCCAGTTACCATTTTAAAATATATTGATTTTGTGCAAATACAGCCAGTAATTCAGTTTTGGATTCTGATGACAATTTGAAAAATATTTTAGTAATTAGGAGCACTTCAAAAGCCATATTACACTTTGTATAGTTGCTGCATATCCCACATTTCTGAGCAGGCGAGCAGCCGATAAAGCACCCCATAGAATGCAGGGCTGCAGTGTCCTGTGCAGTCGGATTGGACTCTATGGTTGTTGCAGGGATCAAACCTGTGATGGTTGAACATCGGGCCCTCCTGCTCAAGAGCCGGCCATGTTTTCTTCAACTCCTACAGCGGCTTCTGTCTGATGTAAATTACATGTTGAGGAGTGAGAAACAGATACTAATTACTAGATCAAAACCATTTTTTAAATAAGAAAGAAATGAGTCATTTATTGTTATCGTTGATTGGTTTTTACAAAAATAACTATTTTAATGAAATCTAAATTGATTGGCACATGACTATACAGTCCAGCAGCAACAGAAACAACGCTCATCCGCGCTTTAGTCACAGTACAACTATCCAAATACATCCAAATTTAGACTTATTCAGAGAACTGTAGTGACAAAAAAACAACACAAAGCTTTGTTGTGCGACTGACAGCTTTATTTTTTTGTACTGTTCCACTGCTTTACAGGTGAACTGACAATGTATGAAATCTGTACAGTGTTCGTAAAAAAAAATAAGTGATGAACTTGAAGATTTCTGCTTTCTACCCATTTGTTGTATGGAAATTAAAAAATATAGCTCCATCTACTTTGTAGCATAAGTTCTAGTACCTTATATTATAGATTTTGTACCAATGGAAAACAAAAACCCTGTTTTGTACATTTGAATTCTTGCCTGAAATTAACCTGCTGAGGATTTTTGTAAGGATCACTGAATAAAGTCACGAGGACAAGGTCAGGACGGTCTGAAAAGTGTTTGTTTACAATCAAGAGGAAAAAAAAAAAAACACATGCAAACATAAAGGCTGGAAGAAATTTCACACTAGTTTTCCCTTTACAATCAACATGTTACTCCTTCATTGGGACACAAATGAGTTAAAAATTCAAGTAATATCGTACAACACTGCATATAATGTAAACATTAATTGTCACAGAAAGGAAGATACTTCATAGTGTAGTGCGATGCTTAATAAGATTATAATGCATTCTGGCACTGTGCTGATTCCATTAGAGCTGATAACAAAAAAATGATTTAAATCAATACTTCAGATTGAAGATACCAACATATATTAGTCCTGGCTGGACCAAAGTGGAACAGACTTCATCAGTCACATACTGTATATCTACGGTAATTGACATTGACATCAGAACATAATGATTCTAGAGGCACCAATGGTATTATCTGATCAGGTATACATAATCATCTTCAAAAGATTCTTTGTAAACATCCACAAAACATTTAAAAAAGCTAAAGATTTGCTTTATAGTGTATATTTTACATACAAGAGTATTTTTAACACAGTATCTATAGATTGGATATTCTGAGCTATAATTTGCTACTTACATTAAACCACAAGCAGACTGGCCTGAACCAAAAGGTGGAATACCTTTATATATGAAAAAGATCACTCAAAGCAATCAACAGCATGACAGAGCTCACACAGAGGATCAGTTTTATTCCTCCCCTGTACGCATGCAAGACTACACAAAGACTATTTAAAAATATTGGTACTTGAACTGCTTCATGTCAATACTTTGATTGTGATATAAAATCACGTTTGGTGGCAATGCAAAAAGGCAACTCCAGGTTTGTGCGTTCGATTGTCATCACTTTTTACTACTGTTCTGACCCACAATCCACTTGTCTGGAGCAGCAGTGTGTGCTTGTGCGCTACAACTGCCAGAAAACAAGATCGGTGATGAGCATGTACCAAGGAAAAGGCGGAAGTTATGCAGGCACGGCTGTAAAAAAGAGCCCAAGAGTTCTTAGGAAAAATTCTCAACTGTCTTAGGCATTTTATCTCTACTGTTGTCTCATCATCAATACAATAATACCTCAAACAACGGTTTCACCACAAAAATACACATACATTTTCCTGTGGGAGTGAGGATTGAAGTTGGTGACTGCACATGGATCCTACCACAGTTAAACTGAGTCTGGTATGGTTTCTCTTAACCTGGGTTTAAAAACAATGTATATGACCAAATTCCAAAAAGACTAGTGTGAAATCTCTCTTAGTGTGTGCGACAAACCAGTATTTTTGTCAAGCGGCTGAATCTGCATTTTTTCAGGAAGGTGGTGATAAATGATCTGGCCAGACAAACAAAAACTGCTACTGAGACTGCTTGGGTTAACACTCTGCCTGAAACCAAGGGTTGCTGATAATGAGTCACTTAGCAACAACAACGATCACTCAACATTTGAAATCGCAATCTATGAAGGCTGATGAGAAAGTGGTTTTGAAATGCAGTGGGGTGAAAAAAAGAAGGCATTTAAAAAGCATGTGAGTTATAATATATAGCTGTTCTGTTGTTGTGGTAGAAGTCACGTTCTTCCATTGTGATACTAGAACATTGAAAACATGTGTCAGTTTTAATGGGAAGCAGGGTTAAGGCATTGTTTGTGTTGCAGCTGTTTTATATGGCTTATATTTGACTGTAGTCTTGTGCAGTTTGTAAGTCATATCAACTTCAGAGTGTGCAACACAACTAACACAAAACACATACAAACATATCAAAGTTGGGGCATTGTTCATATTGAACAAGGCAATACTAGGCAAATTAAGTCATATTAATGCAGCATTTTCCATTACATTCGCAGTGGATTTGCGATTGCTCAGCAATCTTCCTAGCAACCGTATCGTGCCATCAGAAAGTTCCAGCACACGGCTGAACTTTATAAATGTCTAACTTTAAAACAATGAGGCAAGAAAAGGGGTTTTAGTGTGGTTGTAAGTAAATTCTATAAAGTTTAGCCAAATTAGAAGTAAAATCAACTGAATTGGCTGGTCCAATCTGAGGAGTCACCTCAGTTAACCTGAGCTAAAAGCTGGTTTTAGTCACTGAACGCTTCCCAAACTAAGCAGGAGAAAGAACCATTATCAGGGTGCCTGAAAGTTTCATCACATTAGTTTTAAGATTACTTAAGACATAAACGATGTCTGAGAGGTAAACTGCTAAAATCAACTGCATTCAACACCATTATGGCCTTTAATTTAGATCATGTAGATCAGCCCTTCATAATTAATAGTGTGCAACAGTGACACATCTAACACTGATACGCTATGTTGTGTGCAAATCAACAAGACAACACGCTCACATTATTCATTTACGATATTAGATCAAAGGCAAAGTGATCAGCTCCCGATCAAACACACAATACACTGCTGTTGTTGTCTAATGACTGATTATGTTGTGAACTCTTTCTGATCCACACGTACCCTTTTACTCGAGTGCTGAATGGCGCCGGCTGTTACTCCTCTCCTTCAGCTCCTCGCTCTCTTGGTTTATCTCTGTGTGTTGAGTGTCGGCGGATGGTACACGGGAACCTCTGGGTCGACAAGAGGAGGGCGACCTCTGATGAGGTCAGCAGTCTTCTCTGCTATCATGATGGTCGGAGCGTTCAGGTTGCCGCTGACGATGCTGGGCATGATGGAGGCGTCGACCACGCGCAGCCGCTCCAGACCGAGAACGCGGGTGTTGGAGTCGACGACTGCCATCGGGTCAGAAGGTGAGCCCATCTTGCAGGTGCAGGACGGGTGGTAGGCGCTGTCAGCTTTACGGCGGACGAAAGCGTCGATGTCGGCGTCGGATTGGACCTGAGGACCGGGCTGGACTTCGGACCCACGGAACATGTCAAAGGCCTTCTGAGCGAAGATCTCTCTGGAGAGTTTGACGCACTCCCTGAACTCCCACACGTCAATATCTAACAGGAGATAAAGAAGATAAAAACTAATAGATTAGGAATGTGCTACAAAACTCAACTGAAATTCACAAATGAGGTTTCAGAAAGTTTATTCTCTTGGGAGATAGAGTGAAGTTCTCGAGACCTTTGATGAATCTGGTACTGATCCATGACTGAATCTTACCCGTGGAAAGATAATTCGGCTGCAGAATCGGGTGATCTAGAGGATTGGCGCTCTTCAGCTTCATCCAGCCGATACTTGCGCTTCTCATTGGTCCGACATGAACCTGCGTCACGAACAGAATCACTCATTAATATGTTTCATATGTTTTATATTAATCAATAATCACAGTGTAGTCAAGCTAGAAGGTATAGCTTCCCTGCCAGAATGAAGATGAGAGGAAGAATGATTACAGCAACCAGTATGTCTTTCTGTGTGTATGGCTTTAGCTCCAGTTTGTGCATCTCATGTTTTACCATTTTTACGCTGCAGCCACGGAGCTGAGCATAATAATAAACACCCACAAGGCTGTTTAATAATACTTACTGCTTTCCTGAAGTCTCAGAATCTTCAGACTCTACAATCACTTGGATGATAACATAGCCTGTCTGCTGCACAATAAAACATTATCTAACCTATTTCTCAAGCTGCCACTGTATTTCTTATCCAGACAGCAGCAAATGACACATATATCTCCTTGTTTTTGTTGTTTTTCCTTTTTGGAGGGCACAAGAAAAACATAAACCTAAATTTTTTTGTGTGAAAAATGAAATAATACAATGTAAAACAATATAGACAAGCATAACAGATAATAAAACCAATGAAAACTAAAACTACCGTCTTTGTTTGGATGAAAAAAAAGGTGACCCAACTTAAGAAATGGGTTAAAATCTTTTTTATCTAAATTATATTTCATCCAGATGGTTAGAAGAGTGTTTGAGATTTCTGGAAATATAAAAATCAGTAGAGCAGTACATTTATTAAAGAACTTCTGGGTCTTTCTGAGAACTGATTCCAGATTTCAGAAAAAAACCACACATACTTTAAACCTTCTTCTGTGCAATAAAAACCCCTCGCGTCAGGAGCAGCTACACAGATAAATCAAGAGTTTCTTCAAAAATCTATTCCTGGAAAACATCAGACTCTATATTGTGTGAGGGGGGAAAGTAAAGAAACCACTGTTCGTTCTTGACTACGCCTACATCCAGTTCACACTTAAAAAACCCCACTGCTTTATTATCTTTTCTAGGTCTAGGTAGGTGAACACTATGCCAAATGGTATTCATAAGTCCTTTGCAAATTAAAAAAATGCAGTATAACAGAAGCCTGATTTCTGGAGCGTACATAAAAACTGGTAACGATGACATAATCTTTATTTGTTCCTGGTGGGTACAGTACTCTGAAAGAAGCTATAAATAACATTGAGCAACTGCTTTCAGGAAATCTCTAGCTCCTTTTGTTTCATTAAACACCTGTGGTAATTGTGGTTTTTAATGGAATGGACAACGTGTATAAACACTCCTTTGTGGTTTTGTGCATTATGTGAAGGTGTTATCAGTTTCAGTCTATACAGGAACAACAACATATATGCACAAGTCACACATTTCCCTGTGCAACAATATCATCAATCATACATCCTGAAAGCTGCCACACACACCATGTGAAGTCAAAGGCAAATGACCTGTGTATTAATGACAAAACACAGTGACCGTCTCCTAAACACAAGCCACACACACCTGATACGCCTCTATCTTAGAGGCAACTCGTCCGTGGTCAATGACCTGCGAAGGCAGGAAGTGGAACTGGATGTCGGGGTGTGTGACGTGTGGCCGACTGCGGATGAACCCTCCGCTCTCCAAGTGGGCTGTAGCTCCATAGCCTATGGAACAATCATTGTGGTAAGTGAAATGGTGGGATACATGAAAGACACTTCATACAGACACTGTTAGTGTTTATGGCAGTTTGCCCACTTTGTACTCTGTCCAAGTAAACATCACATTTCACACAATGATTCATGAGTCCTGATGAAGAATGCCCATTAAAAGATACCTTTAAATGCTGTGATAGACACCAGCTGTGACGTACAAGCTGTGGTCAAATAGCAAATGGGTGCGTTCCTGTTTTATTAACAGATTAAGTGAAATTGACTTGAAGGAAGGGGATTTTCAAATGATTTTAACTCCTTTTTATGAATGTTTGTTCAGTGATATAAACAACTATTTTTGTAGTACGTGTGAACAATGTGTGTGTTGTCATTTGCATGTGGCGGTGCCTTTGGTTACCGGTGAACAGGCTGAGCCACTCCAGGCCTATCTTGACCATGTGGAAAGGTTTCTGGGCCTTGTACAGGGTGATGGGCTGAGTGCACTGCTGCTGGACGTACAGCTCCAAATGATCCTGCAAGTTACTGCCAACACCTGACAAACAACAGAAAGAGGAGAGGACAAAGAGAGGCATGAATGTCAGTCATTATAATACCATGCACTCCAGGTCTGGTCTGTTTGAAAGTGTGAAATGGGTAAAAATAAGTCAATCTATCCATGTTGGGTGTTTGATGTGTTTAATGTGCTTATATTAAATAACTCTATAACTCCTGCACCTCCTGGGTTACAAAACACATCTCTAAGTGCACAAAATGTACCCGGTAAGTGTTGAACAACAGGAATGTCAAGTTGTTTCAGGTCATCAGCGTTTCCTACCCCAGACAGCATGAGAAGCTGTGGGGAGTTGATTGCTCCTCCGCTCAGTATTACCTCTTTATCTGCAAACACCTGACGAAAGAGCAGGAAAACTGATGTGTGAATCACTTAACAAGACTGCAAGTCAGCAACCGCGCTAGATGCTTTTGTGCTAGTGCTGTGAGATAAATGCTCATCATAATTATAACATGGAAATGTCAACCTTAATGGCGGAAGTCATTTGAATATATTGACCGGGAACCGTGAAGGTGTTGATTTTATGATATGATATGTATAATAGGTCAACCACTCAGGCAGATGCATATTTATTGAAAATGTCATGGATAACACAAGAAAGTAAGAAAACAATGAATGTTGACTTTTTTACTAGATAAGTGAAAATTCTGACTTCGCTAGTGTGGCTAAAAAAAGCTAAAAAGATCTACATAAATAAAGACATGAGTAGTGATATTACCTTTCACAACATCATTTTCTATTCCCAATCTTTTAAAACATAGAAATTCTATCCATCTTACCCTTTTCTTTTGTCCATTCTGCGTGTATTCCACACCCACCGCGCGGGTGCCGTCAAACAGGATCTTGGTGGTGAGGCAGCGCACCTCAGTCTTCAGGTTGGATCGACCCAGGACGGGTCTCAGGTAGGCACTGGCTGTGCTCCACCTCTTCCCTGGACAGATTTGGGAGGTGAGATGTTGACAATATGAAAGGCTTGGTACATAAAATGTGTACATTACAAGTGTTCCCAATGGTTATTAGTTAAACATGTGTAGATCCTAGTTATAGTAGTTTATTTTTCCTTCAACCTTTATAAACGGTCATATCCATCCAGCCGAGACCCTCCTGTTGGTATCCATTCATGTCATCGGTGAAGGGGTATCCGGCCTGCTGCCCCGCTTCAATAAAAGCCTTGTGAAGGGGATGGTTGGTCTTGCCTCTAGACACGTGAAGAGGTCCGCTGCCTCCACGGTATCTACACAAAAAACACAAATTGAATGTGTCACAAAGATGAAAGCAGTGCTATCAGATCTATCTACCTATCTATCAATCTATAGGTATTCAACGATCAATACTGCAAAGATATCAATCTTATCAGCAGTGCTACCTTTCTGTAAGAAGTTGTGTACAAGTAGTAATCAGATAACATCTCATTTACTTTCATGCCAGCAATCATCCAGTCAGACCTTATGAATAAACAGTCTGATCACCCAGGATAAAACGGTAGGTACCGGTTTTCTCCCAGCTCATGACACTGAGCTTTCCTGAAGTAAGGCAGACAGTGCTCGTAATCCCAAGCCTCAGCCCCTTCTCTCTGCCAGCGGTTGTAGTCTTCAGCGTGTCCGCGGATGTACACCATGGCGTTGAGTGAAGAAGACCCGCCCCAGACACGGCCCCTTGGCCAGTACATCACCCGGTTGTCCATGTGGGCCTGAGGTAAAGTGTGGTAGTACCAGTTATACCTGAGGAGAAATTAAAAGAAATACATTTGTGTTGCAGTAATTTGTGTTAATGCACACTTGGAAACAGTCTAGTGTGTAGCAATGAACGACAGACACTAGGGCAAACAAAGTAGCCTTATACTGCACTGCAATGATTTAACTACTGTACTTCTCATCACAGAGGTTGTAGGTCAGCGCAGCCGGCATGTGGATCTTCCATGACAGTCGTACGCTGCCCAGCAGCATATCCTTAGGCCCAGCCTCCAGCAGCAGCACAGACTCATGGGCATCCTCACTGAGGCGGTTGGCAAGAACGCAGCCCGCTGACCCAGCCCCAATGATGACATAACTGTAGGAGGGTGTTTTCTGACCGGGCGTAGCTGATGATGAAGCATTCAGATGAGCAGCTGTGGCACTAAAGCATCTGAAATGTCTGGTCCTGGGAACATAATGAGATTCTGAGAAACGAGTGAACTGGCACCTGCCATCCCTCATAAATCTCCCTCGAGTCACGGTCACAACTCGTCGGGCTCCAGTTTGGCCTAACGTGGCCAAAGACAACATCCTGGTTCTGGGAGGGTTTTCTTCATTCACTGTAAATAACAAGAGCAACATTTAGGGACACACTGGAGGGGGCAATCTGGGTCTGGAACAGAAACTACTATAACTGATAACTGAATGAAATTTACATGTCCGCAAACACTGAGGGACAGCACAGGGAGGCTTTTGGTTGACATTTCATTAATTATTACTTGAGCCACACCTTTTCCTCCTCATAGCCTCAGCTCATACTGTTTAAATTACCTGCAGTTAAAGGAACAACTAGAAATTACTTGGAGCTGGAGCCCCGGCTATTTGTCACGGTTCACTCACTGCTGTTTGAGTCATCAAGTGCCAAATGCCTGTATCTTATTAGACAAATAGAGTCCTGTGTGTCTCAAAAAGGAAGAAGCAAACACTCCTCTATACATCAGTCTCACTTAGTGATTCATCATGATAAAACCCAGACACTGCACAGTCAGCTTAAAAGTAAATGTAATTGTTTTGTGTTAAAGGTTAGTGTGTGTGTGTGTGTGTGTGTGTGTGTGTGTGTGTGTGTAGGAGTGTAGGAGTGTGTATCAAGTCTATTCTGTGTAAAAGGGTTTCAGAGCAAAGGCTGCAATAAACTGTCTGCTCTTGTAAATATTCAGTGTAAGGGCTATTCCGTAGTGCGTTTACTCCACAGAGAAAGTGCAGTCTTCTCTGCTAAGACAAGGCAGGGATATCTAAGTAGGTCAGCACTCTTACACCAATAAAACAGATACTCACTAGCACTTTTATCGTCAGGCTGAACTCTGCAAACAGCCTGAAATGTGTAATAAACTGGAAAAAAATAAGAAAAATCCCAACAAGCGTGAAGCAGCAGGATGCTAACCTCTGTCTTCAGTCTGAATATTAATGTTTACGATGAAAGGCCAATTTCGCAACCGTTAGCTTATCGGTCAGTCTATAGGTCCACACCAGCACCCAGCTACATTTACAGACATATTTCTGCTCGTTAAAACACACCGCAGATGCTCCACACGCTTTAAAGTATGTTGGGACAGTGTTTAATATGTTTAGAGGGATTAGGCTGATGTCGGCAGCGCCATTGAGACTTATTTCTAACGTTAACCGTTAGTTTGATTAACCTCAGATGAACTATTGGACGCGATGTACGAGGCTCGCTGCAGTTTACACCGCAGTAAATAACTCAATGTAACTTTAAAAAACTACGTGTAATTTGAACCGACGTGGCGCCCGAGTAATGCCAACAAAGACAGAAAGACACTGTATAAGGTGAATTACTGAAGTTAAGCAGCAGAAAGAGTCCAAACATACCTTTCTCGTAATGCACTGGGACTAGATGGCCACCCGGCGATGGGCGGGGCTTATCGGGATGTATTTATAAGTTAACGAACAAGGTCAGCGTCTCACTGAAACTGTTTACTCCAGTGCCCCGCAGGTAGGAGGTCACTCACACGCCTCTCTGTCAGTTTTAAAGATGCTGTGACTTGTAAATATGCCAGTATCTCTCATTTTTCTTCTACTGTTTTCTTAAGGCTGCTGCTGCTGATGATGATGATGATGATGATGATGAGGGGAGTCACACTGATTTTTGTCTCGTATGTCTGGGTCCAGGTGAACTCACAGGAAATTGTAAGTTATCGACTTCAGCAAGTTGCCTTCTTGTTTCAGTTTAAAGGGATTTATTCACCAGTAAGTAATCTATTGTTTTTCTGATTTTTCTTTTTTGCAGAAAGTGGAGTGTCATGAATTTTACGGTATGTTGTGATGTTTATTATTCTGGGTGAGATATCCGATATAATATCAATAATATGTTGGTTTAAAAGCTAAAGCCCCAATTCAAGCTTGTTCGATATGAAGAGGTATCTGTTGGTCACTGCAGAGACCAATCTTTTAAGCTTGTTGCTGGTATTTTGTATTGATAGTTTTATTTTAATTGGCCAATATTTGAGCTTTATTTTTGCACTAAAGGCCCTACATGTGATTTATATATAATGTATGTGTGTATGTATCATCCAAGATCATAGCCCTCAGTTTATATTTGTTTTAACATTGCTATGTAGGGGTTTAAACACAAAAATCAATACAGTGGTTTGAACTAGTATCACAAAACAAAATATTCAGAATCAGAATCAGAAATACTTTAATAATCCCAGTGGGAAATTACTTAAGTTACAACTCCAAATCTACATACAACATATATACATACAACATATAATACATTAAGGACACACATATATATATATAAATATATATATAAATATATCTATATACATACATTAAATAATTTATTAAGACTGCAAAACGCTAATTATAAATGACTGCATTGTCAGGGATAGTTTGTTGAAATGCCTGACTGAAATGTAATGCAATTAATCAGAGCAAAAAGGTTATGAAGGCGTTATGCATATGATAGTAAGAGGAGACCACAGCCAAGAGGAAGGAGAGTGAAGAGGAGAAAAAAAAAGTCACATTTCCTTTCTTTCTATAAATATATATATATTCATGTGTATACAACATTTGGACCAATACTTATGGAATTGATTGATACAAAGCTTTAGAGAACAGGTCAGTTTCTCCATTTGATATATTTCCTTTATTATTGCTATCCACTCTCCTTTTGTTGGTGGGTCCTTATCTAACTATTTCTTAGTTATTGCTTTTTTGATAGTTGGATTATATTACCTAAATATGTGGTGCCAAAACTATAATCCATCTCAAACCCATTATTGATTTTATTTCTGTTGCTATCTCTGGCCATTGAATTGTTACATTATCTCCAGCATTGCCCAGAATCTGCTCTACCATTCTGTAAATATTTTCTTCTTGGAGTAATAAAAAAAAACCTGATAATGTTCTTCCATGAAAATTATATCCACTGGCCATTCTATCAAATTGGTGCCAAAGCTGTAAGTGAGGGTAAAACTCCTGTTCTCTAAACTGTGGGTGTCATAAACATACTGAAAGCTTCCCAAGCCTGTATTAGTTGAAATTAAGCAATATGAAGTAATGCTTTTCCAAATTAATTGTTTAAACCTCAGGTTTAAAATCTCTATCATATAGTTCCAGATTCTTGTTAATGTGAATATAATGTTTTTACATTCAGTGTTTCCACATAAACTGAGAACAGAAAGTACAATAAACCTCAAGATCTGAATTACAGAGAACATCTGATTAAATCTCAGATAATAATATTGTGACGTTATCAATGTGTGAATCTCTTGTTCCAGGTAAACCCCCTCCTGTCACACATATCTCTCCATCTTTTCTGGCGGACTTGAAGGTGAAGCTGCTGACAGGGGAAGAACGATATACACTGAACATAAGCTGGGCAATAAACATTGATGGTAGGAAATAACACGTTGTACATTTTACATGTGAACACAAGGCAGTTACCTTAACACAGTTCTCTGACATGGCATCTTCAGAATTGATATTGAACACATATTTTAATGGAGAATTTGGCAACTATTTCAACTTAATAAACCCGTTTAGAAATCATTTGGATGGTTAAATGGCCTGTTCCGGTGCTCCGCCTGGGGGAGCTCCCCCTAGCTCCCCCAGGCGGAAAACCAACCTTGCAACTTTGGGACTACCATCCCGTTAAGTTGGAAATAGGAAGTATTGTGAGAGGCGAACTTTTATCTGATAACAGAGTTTTCCCAGAAACTCTTCATTTGATTTACTTGATAAACAGGACTTTAGCCTGATTGAGGTGACATTGCACAAGGCAGAAGATAAAAACATTTATATTCAAATATTTTTACTTACTTACACACTCTATCATGAAAGTGAAGGACACTGACTGGTCGATATCTGAGGTCAACGCTGACCAACTGATATTTTAAACTCTATAAACCCTGACATTTTCTGTCTCTCTGCAGCTAGTATTCAACATTTGACAGGCACTAGGATCGTAATTCTCGGTGAACCAACACACCACTGTGAATACAACCCACCTTTGGCCAACCTGACTACATCAATGCAGGTATCATGGATGGAACCTTGACTAGAAATAATCTTGTTTAATCAGCAACTGACAGCATGAACTTGAATGAATGAATGAATTGACTGGTTTGAATGTGAGGTTGAAAGGTTTACACTCAATGCAATGATTGTCATCTTTTCAAATCTAGAAATGGTTTCATTATTTAGTAAGAGTAAGCTATGGCTTCAACAGCATCCAAGTTGCCAATCTCCCTCTGCCTCAAAAGGGGAGTGGCTCTGCTTACAAGGAGTTCAACATTAACATACCTAAACCGTGTAAGTTCCTTTTTGTTATTCTTCACTTTTTTGATACTCAGCAACAGTTAGTTCATTATCCGAACTGTGAGGCTGTTAATGTCTCCAAACATTGCATTCAAACTGTTTTAATAGCACATTATAACAAAATACTATGCTGTTCAAGGCTTATCAAAACATTTGATTTCTACAATATGTATAAGAGATATAAATGTTTTTTGTAATCTCAGTTAAAGGTCCAGTGTGTAACATTTAGAAGGATCTCTATATTCGTATGTATGTTTTAATTTGTCACCTCAAAATAAGAATCGTGTTATGTTAGATTGGAATGAACCAGTTTTTTATGTACAGAGGGAGTGAATCCTCTTCTATAGAGTCCACCATGTTGATAGCCACCATGTTGATAGCTTGGCACAAGAGGGTGAGGCGAGGGTGTTGTAATCTGCAAGTACACTGCTAGACGCCACTAAATTCTACACACTGGTCCTTTAAGGATGCTATGTTGTTTCTACACAGGCAGCATGATGTTAAAAGTATTAAAATATGTAAACCTTCTTGTTTTCTTAGCAGATGTACCAAAACCTATCGTTCCTATCGGTGAGCAATCTCATTTACTTGTGCATGTGTGGCCATGTATGTTATGTATAATACTTTATGACAACTATTGTATCTTTAACAATACTTTTTTAATGTTTCACTCCAGTTAAGAGCACGACTTACAGTACAACTCTACAAGACTCAACAAGATTGAGAAAAGAAACGGTCCCTGCTAATGTTAGCTTTACCAACATAGTGGTGGGTGTCTTTGGAGTACTGGCCGTTTTGATGATCCTGGTACATACCTGCTACATAATCTGTAAGTACTTTGATTAAGAATGTATTATACAAATGTCACATTAGCAAAAATGCTCCCTTGTAGCAGATGCATGGGCTCACTCACCTGTCTTTTACAGGTTAACTAACTAAGCTAATTAACATCTTCTTTCCAATGTTTTCTTTTACCCCCGAGATAAAAACTGTGGAGCCAAATTTGCCACATCGTTGGGTTTCAAAATGTTGCCTACATCTCCCGTGGTTCCTGTCCCTGTCCTTGTGGTATACCCTGCTGAAAATTTAGCCTTCCAGCGGGCCGTGGTGGCCCTGGCAGAGTTCCTGCAGTGGCAAGGTGACTGCAGCGTGGCTATCGACATGTGGCAGCAGGGGAAAATCGCAGAGCTTGGGCCGATGCGGTGGTTGGCAGAACAGGCCAAGGCTGCAGATCGAGTGCTCATCGTCTGCCCACAGGTACAGATTGTAATCTGTAACATTTATCACTTGTTTCTTGCTGTCTGACTAAGAGTGATTTTATTGATGAGACTTTTTATTGTATTATTGGTAATATGATGTCACCAAGTCGGCAATCCTTGACGTTTTGTTGTAGTTGTGTGTAATTTATTCTTCTCTTCTCTTCTCTTCTCTTCTCTTCTCTTCTCTCAGCCCTCTTCACAGCCCAGTGACTACCCTCCCAACCACATCCTCCCAGATCCTTCCATCCCAGCTGCAGCTCATGACCTCTTTCCCCTGATCCTCAACATGGTGGCGAGTCACGCAAAGAGCGCCCATGACTTGGCCAAGTTCTGGGTGGTGCAGCTGGGCGGGAAGTGTGAAAAAAGGCCTAGTAACCTAGCACTGGAACTGAGGGCTTGTAAAACTTTTTGTTTGATGAAGGACTTGAACAGGCTGTACAGAAGTCTTCATCAGGACAACAAGAAGATACCAAATCTGGTGTGCAGACCAGGGGTGGAACAGAGTACAGTGAAGTTAAGGGAAGCTATAGAAAAGCTAGTCGAACATCAGCAAAGAATTTTGAAAGAGGTGGAATCATTGAAATCTGTAGTCACCACTATTTAAGCATCTTTATGAATTGGTGAATAACTGACTTTTTTCATTATGCTTTTATCCCCAATATGCATTTATTCATTATAGATAGACATAGACCTGTGCTTTTTGTTACTAAAACAAGGACGTAGGCACTTGTGTTTGTTTCATCTGCAATCCTTAAATATCAAAAGAGAAAACAGGTGGTTATTAGCAGAATTCATTTTCTAATTAGCTATTAACTAAAAACTTGCAAAAAAAGTAAAAAGTTGCATGCTCTCTTACATAATATATTACAATCAGGATTTTTTTGTTTATTTTATAAACTAAGATATATTGGTGGAATTTTGACCACTCTTATTTTATTCATTACCATGCTGTTTTTATGTCAACATGTTTTGACAGCTTGCATCATCTTGTATAATCTCTATGTTAGTCTAATATACAGTATGTATAATCCTAGTCTTATTTTATTAAACCAAAAGTTGAATGTTGGCCTTATGGATCTTTTCTATGTGGAGAAGTTTGCCTGTTCTCCCACAGTACACAGTGAGGACTGGAGTTGGTTGTATAGTAGATGTGTGTGTGTTTCCAGGATACCCTGCTTCTCTGTATGCTTTAGTAGACATAAGTGGGTATACAAACTGATGGTTGTATGTTGTCCTTTTGAATTGTGTTAGTAGTTGAAGTATTCTTTAAATACAATAAGAAATATCAATAAAAATCCTTATACTTAAATATTCACAAAGAATATGGAGAACACTTTGGTCCATCAAAGAAGTCAGCTGATGATACTGGGCTCTCTGCCAAAGCTATAAATAGCAGCAGTTGCATATAGTTTGTTACACTACATAAGTACACAGTTCAAATGATGAGAATGGGTAAAAGTCAATATTATGTATTTGTTTAATTTGGTATAATGCATGTGTCCAAGAAGTGATTAATTAACTATCCTATTTGGGGAGATGTCAAGAGGCCCAGTAGACCAGGGGCTCAGTCAAAAGAAGGGATGTCCATAAAAAAAAAAAAATCAGAGTTCAACTGAATACACGCAGGGGTTTTGCTGCTATAACTTTATTTGCTCTGGTATGAATAATCAGTAGGATATTGTGGCTAATGATAGTAAACCAGTAATACTTTAGTTAGTAAACCAGTAATACCAGTCTGTTGTTGCCAGCGCCATTTTCTTTGCTGCTGTGTGTTGGGGCAGCAGCATCAGAGCCAGCGACACCAACAGACTGGATAAAATCATCAAGAAGGCTGGCTCTGTACTTGGTCTCAGGCTGGAGTCTTTTGAGTCAGTGGTGGAGAGGAGAACGCTGAATAAACTGTTATCCATCATAGACAATGATCAGCACCCTCTCCATCACACAGTGGTCGGACAGCGGAGCACCTTCTCTCACAGGCTGCTCCAGCTCTGCTGTCGAAGGGACAGATACAGGAAATCTTTTCTGCCAAATGCCATCACACTGTACAATAACAGCTAAAACTCTGATCATAACAATACAGTCTCCAAGCACCTAATCTGTTCACTGCACCTTATATTTTTACTTTGCACTACTATTATACCGCTTATTTATACATTTCATAAAAAAAATTTATACTGCATTTTATATGCTTTTTTGATATGTCTAGGTTGTTCTCTATACCTCATTGTGCTGTAACTGTGTGTAATGCTGCTGCTACACTGCAATTTCCCAGCTTTCCCAAAGTATATCTATCTATCTATCTATCTATCTATCTATCTATCTATCTATCTATCTATCTATCTATCTATCTATCTATCTATCTATCTATCTATCTATCTATCTATCTATCTATCTATCTATCTATCTATCTATCTAAACTTTAAATAGTTATTGTAAATATTGTTGTGTGACCTTTGCAGTTTTGGGCGGATAGCGAAGGCACAAAATGTAGGCCAATGTAAACCCCACTGTTCCATCATAAGCTATATCACATTGGAGATTCATCATGCCATCCATAGATAAAGGTCTGCTGCAAAAACTGAAAGAGAAACCTGCACTGGTACAAAAAGGGACAGTAGTACAAAACTATATCAACCAACATCATCAACAGATATTCATCTAGGCAGGATATACTTATCACATACTATGGGCTATATTATAGGAGACTATGTGTCTCCTTCCTTTGGGTTCTTGCTCATGTAGGGGTGGAAGGAAATGAGAAGGTGGATATATGAGCAAAACAATCAATAAAACTACAGCAAATTGACATACAAGTACTACTAAGTAAAGCAGACGTTAAAACAATCATTAAGCATCATATACGCAAAACAAAAACAAAAAAGCAGGAATACCTTGTACTTATGTGACATCGGAAGACATCTTTACAATAGAAAAACATGTAAGTTGGTGGAATACAGAGCTGGAGCCCAAATATACCCATCTGAGAATAGGATACATAGGATTAAATCAAACATATCATAGGCAAGCACCCTAGTGTGCTCATTGTAATAAACTGTATATAGATAAGAATAATAGACTGCAGCAAATATGATAAACAAAGGAGGGAATTAATATCAGCATTTGATGAGGGACACAATATTACATTGGAGAATGTACTTGGGAAGAAATCATGCAAAGTACATAATATTTTAATGAATTATTTAAAAATAACAAAAACAATAGAAAGATTATAGTATAAGAATAAGAATAGTTTTTTTATTTTTTTATTTCTTTATTATTTTCCTGTCAATCTTACTGCTCCACACTCAGTCCAGCAGGTGGCGGTAACGCACCTACAAACTGGTTCACCAACCGCCATTAAAACCCGAGCAAGAAGAAGTACTACTAGTAGTAGTAGTAGAAGAAGACGAAGAAGCACCACACAGGCACAATAAGGTCGCTGCTCACTATTTTTAACATTTAGTCCATTAAGTTTAACAACAACTATGACTCAGGCGGAGAAAGAGCAGGACAACGGGAAGGAGAAAGATAAGGAACGAGACAAGGAGAAAGAGAAGGAGCAACAGCGCGGGGTGAAAAGACCCATCGCTCCTCCGACCATCCCAGACCCCCTTCAGGAGGTAGGAGGGGAAACCTATTACTATTTAATATTGTTATTTAATGCTTATATGTCTGTATGTAGCTTAATATCTGAATATCTGTAATTCAGCTTTAGCTATATGTAGCTTTTAGCACACACACACACACACACACACACCGTGTTCTGCACTGACCGGATCTTAATATCAGTTCACTACATGAACTCATCTCTTACTCGAAAGGAGACACAAGAGTTTATTTTCATTATTGTTTATTACTGTTGGTTGTTCTTTCGGTTATTAAGATGTTAAATGTTGTTGGCTCAGCTCCCTGCAGCCAGGTGCCAAAATATTGTGGAAGGCCAGAAGACTGGAGGCTGTCATCAGCAGAATATTAATGTTATGAGACATTCTGCAATTGCTTAAAGGTGTAATGTTCACGTGTCCACACACTTTTGGCCATGTACTGTATTCCTTATGCAGCATCGTTATGCTTATGCTGATAATCTCTCTCTCTGTTTTTATTCCTCTTTTAAAGCAAATACAGAGCAACTTTGTAGTTGTCATCCACCCTGGTTCAAGGACACTCCGCATTGGCCGAGCAACAGACACCCTTCCATTGACAATCCCACATGTGATAGCGCGCAGGCACAAGCAGAGTGGACAGCCCAGATATGAAGATGCCTGGCTGTTGAGAGAAGGTCTAAATGTAAGTCACTCATGCCTGAATACACCCACAATGCAGTCTTTTATTCTGTGTCTCCACTGTACTGTACTGTACTGTGTGTCACCTGTCCTTTACCCTCCTTGTTTTTCCCCCACTGTCCGACAGAAACCAGAGAGTAATGAGCAGAGGCAGAATGGGCTTAAAATGGTCGACCAGGCCATCTGGTCCAAAAAGATGTCAAACGGAGTGCGGAGGACACCTGTGTCGGCTGAACAGGTGTGTGTTATGTAATAGAGAATCTGGAAGTAAAAGAATAGTTGCATATGTAATACTGTAATATTCACCGACAGCAGCAGCCTTCCATTCAAATGAAACCAATTTACAGAGTTCACTGGAACATACACATTTTAAACCTCTTTATCTTGCTTTTAAATTGTTTGGTTTTAAGTGACATTTCACCTTTTTGAATCTTGAATCACTTTGGGCTGCATGGCTCATGTGAAGGATGTCACAGTAAATACAGGATTGAATGGCTGGGTGCCTGGTTAGCTCAGTTGGTAGAGCTGGCGACCCATGTACCTTGCTGCAGCCCAGGGTTCGAATCCGACCTGAGGCCCTTTGCTGCGTGTTATCCCCTCTCTATGCCCCCCTTTCCTGTCTCTCTCCAGCTGTCACTATCAATAAATTTTTTTTTAAAAATGGATTGAATGGCTGATTTAAAGTATAATGAATAACTCTACTGTTTGAGAGTCTAGTGCTGTAAGATTTCATATGCAGAAATGTATAGAAGAATTTCATACGTGTGTGTGTGTGTGTGTGTGTGTGTGTGTGTGTGTGTGTGTGTGTGTGTGTGTGTGTGTGTGTGTGTGTGTGTGTGTTAAGGCCAGGGCTTATAACTGTCAGATCCGTCCGGCGGTACTAGACAGCAGCTCCAGGGTGAAGTGGACCAACACAGCCCACCATCCTCCTCATCTGGTGGGAGAGGAGGTCAGTGCATCCTATTAAATAAGACTACAACTGTTTGCATTACTTAAACTCATTTTACTAGCTTTACTTAAGTTTTATCCATTTTTCTTTATCTTGCTTTCCCTCTCTCCCACCACCCTTCCATCCTGCCATCATGCAGGCTCTTCATGTGAATCCATCTGACTGTTATAACATCCACTGGCCTATGGTCAGAGGTCAGCTCAATGTGCACGCTGGTCCCGGAGGCTCGCTGACCGCCGTCCTGGCTGACTTAGAGACGATCTGGAGTCACGTCATTCAAAAGCAACTGGATATCCCCCTCAAAGACTTAAAGGTATGAGAAACCTATTCACCTCTTTGTATCGACGGACAAAGAAAGGCTTATAATAAAAGTTATTATTTTATTATTATTATTAAATATTTATTATTTAGCTTCGTGTGTAAAAGTTTATTCAATGTGATCAACTTAAAGGCCCCAAAATAAGGAACATTAAAATGTAAGAAAAAGTACAAGATTAATGCATGCTAAAAACTGTAGCATTACCTAGAAGCACAGCTTCACAGGAAGGAGCATTTTACAAAGTAAGTTAAAGGTTAGATGAATCAGCAAAACTCAGGCTCTAAATGTTAAGGGTCCCAAAAGCACAGCGAAGAGTTAATTAAAGAAAAAAAAAAAAAAAACTTCAAAATTAGACTATTCTAATAGTGGAAAAGCTTTTCTTCTCACACTAATGCTTCACCTTTTTTTTTTTTTTTACTGGTTTCCAGTATTACAGATGCATCCTATTGGTCCCTGACATCTACAACAGGCAGCACATCAAAGAAGTTGTCAACATGCTGCTGCTTAATATGGGATTCTCAGGTATTACACACATATATGCATGTACGGCTTATTCAGGGCAGGCTAAGAAACCATCCAGCCTGTCTTCCTCGCCATTCCCCTTACCCTCTTCCTGTTTTCTGTGTATGTGTATTTATAGCCATCATAGTGCACCAGGAGTCGGTGTGTGCTACTTTTGGCAGTGGGTTGAGCAGTGCTTGTGTCGTGGATGTTGGAGACCAGAAGACCAGTCTTTGCTGTGTAGAGGACGGGGTTTCCCACCGAAACTCTAGGTGGGCCTAAGAACCCCTTTTTGTTAAATTTATTTAAATGTATTCATCCAGGTTATAATTACAGATATCATGGATCCCTTTTACAATATTTAACAATATTGAATGATTGATTAAAAATGATGATTATGATGAGTATTACACTGCATGTTCTTTTTGTGTGCTGGACTTGCAGGTTGTGTTTGGCATATGGTGGCTCAGATGTGACCCGTACTTTCTTCTGGCTCCTGCAGAGGGCGGGCTTCCCCTACAGAGACTGTCAGCTGTCCAGCAGACTGGACTGTCAACTGCTGCAGCATCTCAAAGAGATCTTCTGCCATCTAGACCAAGTGTGTATTGGTCAGGGGGTGGGGTCTTTCGGATCAGTTTCATTAAAGCAATCCTGTTTAGATCGCCACATTTGCTTCTCAAGAAAGGATTAAAAAATCTGCCGTTCAGATCCAAAATGTGTCTTTCCTTCGCTTATCCTTAACAGGACATATCAGGACTACAAGATCATGAATTCCAGACACGTTTGCCTGAATCCCCAGCTCTTCTCTACCAGGTTCGACTAGGAGATGAGAAACTAGAGGTACTTATCTTTAACAGCTGTGGAAGACTCTACTTTTCAAGACTGGTTTTGAAATACTTTTTTACATTATTCTGTCTCCAGCCTGTGTACTACAATTACTTCTTATCTATGGCTCTATTTGTGTCCCCCTCTTGCTTGTAGGCACCAATGGGTCTTTTCTACCCGACCACATTTGGCATTGTGGGTCAGAAGATGACATCACTTCAATACCGTTCCCAAGGCGACTCAGAGGATCCTCATGATGAACACTACCTGCTGTCCACACAGAGCAAACAGGACCAGGTAACACATGCTCACACAGAGATATGCACATTTCACATGTTGAATTAACTAAATTCTTGAGATAGAAGCTCTGTGGTCATTTTTTAAATTTAATATTTCCCTTTTTCTCTATCAGTCCTCAAAATCAGCTGCAGACCGGAAGGCCGTTTCCAGACCAGGTGGAGGTTTGGATGGTGAGATGAGCGGTCAGGGAGGAGTCGGGGAGCTCTCTGACCTGCCCAGGGGCTGTGGGAGTGGCGGCAGTGGAGGAGGAATGAAGGGGGAGATGGAGCTCGGACCTGCCCAGGGGGAGTGCCTGATGGGTGCAGGAGAGGTGGAGGAGCCCCTGTCTGCTCACCTCTCCAGGAAGACCGCTATCATGAGCCAATTTGAGAGCAAAGCACTGGGTCTGGATAAGGCCATCCTGCATAGCATCGACTGTTGTGGTAAGAAAGGACAGAAGAAGGGACCATGTAGGCATAGCAAGCAGGGAGACATGAAGTTAACAAAGTTCTTCGAAAGAGATTGTAACAATTAAATTGGGTCTCAAAATGGAAATAGTGAGAAATTTGTAAATAAGAAAATGTATATAAACAAAGGATGTAGAGGAGGGCAGATGTTTTACAGTGCTCCAAATGTCCTGTTCACCTCGTCTTTTTTGCCGACAGCATCAGACGAAACCAAACGCAAGATGTACAGCTCCATCCTGGTAGTGGGAGGAGGGCTCATGTTTCACGGTGCTCAGGAGTTTCTGCTTCACCGCATCATCAACAAGATGCCGCCGTCATTCAGGAGGCTGGTAGACAACGTGGAAGTCATCACAAGGCCAAAGGTATATGGGATATGTTGTACATGAATGTAAAGTAGCATGCTGTTCACTGGCCTTCATTTTTGAGTATGTCAAAGGTTGGGAGTTAGTAGAATGAAAGCTACACACAGCTCCTCTAATGTACCGTTTGCTGATGTGCATGCGCTGTAGGACATGGACCCTCGGCTGATATCATGGAAAGGGGGGAGCAGTGCTGGCGTGTCTGGACACCACCCAGGAGATGTGGATCCACCAGGGGGAGTGGCAGCGCTTTGGTGTCCGCATGCTTCGTGAGAGAGCTGCCTTTGTCTGGTGAAACCAAACAACAGATTTTACCTGAATTTACACCTCGTCTACGTGAGGAGGCATAGCGTGGGAGGAGTGGGCAGCATGTAAGCGGACGCAAATGTTAAAATCACAACACCATCTCTAGTGGGAAAGTATGTTGAAAAACGTCATCCGTCTTAATTTTCAGATGTGTTGGCTGTTTCATCCACCAAAAACACAAATGAGGTCATTGTGTTTACTTGTTAATATTCTGTAAATATTACTGCTTTTCCTGTTTATGGAAGTTTGTGTAAATAAAGCCTTGGACACTTGGATAAACAATAGTTTCATTTTATTGAACAAACAGAATCCACCTTTCTTGAAATTCTGAACATATTGAATTTAAATACAAGATAGCCTCCAGTACAACCCAAATCTGTCTTCATAAACCCAGTAACTCTTACAGTCATTATGCAACTGTTATAGCTGAGTTAAAAGAATGACAAATGCATTCACATGCTCTGCCATTATCCACATTGTATTTCAGATACAAAATCATCTTATAAATCTACTTCTTCTGACATTATCAATATTGAAGTACAGAGTCAAAAGTATGCTATCATAAGACAAACTCAGTAGGAACATCTTTTCACAGCACAATTTTTATTCAAAGAGAAGGATACAAAACAGACTAACTCCATGATTCCCTGGAGGGATGATCATAACCGAGACGTACACCTGCAGGAGACTGTTGTGACAGGAAAGTGTAAGGTCTAAAGCAGGAAGATGGGAGGAAGTGTTGCGGTTAGCTGCTGTATCAGCCATTCTGGCCCCTATGTGTAGGAATTCCCAGAATGGCTTCAAGAAACTGCGAATGGCAGCGGCAGCCGATGAAGAGGGGCTTCAGCACAGTGATGTCACGATTAGACACCATCTTTCTTTAGGTTCTCAGTGAACAGACACCGTGCCAGGCCCCACGCCTACACATTTAGTGTAGGCGTTTACCTACAGAGAAGTGAGGGTGAGGGAGGATTAATATTTTCAAATCTCCAAAAATATGTTGGGGAATTTGAAAGAACAACTTGGAAATGTTTACATTTTTAAACTCCTAATCTCACTATAGGCTCCAGAAATAGAAGGTTTATCAATAAGGTTTATCTGATGAGTAATGTTTTATTCAGAAAGAACTATTCCTCACCTTCCTCATCCTCCTCCACCCATTGGTGGAGCGTCAGGACCTCCACCATGGGCTATCCTTCCCATCCGTCTCCTGCCACCGGGGGGACCTGGAGGACTGCAAAATCAACAGAAGTGAATAAGGAGAGGGGACAATGGTATTAAGGTCTTATGTAAAAAATGTAATGTAAATATAATAACTTCTATTTATTGTATTCATCATTTCATTGCTTGTGTGAGATATTTGAAACTGGAGTGCAGCAGATTGGCACCATAAATGAGAAAGGTACTCCTTCTCCTACTTCACTCAAACGCTGTAGTGGGCAACAGCACAAGATAATATTTCAACTCTGCAGCTCTCAGGTCAGGACTTTCCTTAGACTATGAACAATTCTTAAATAAGCTGTTAATAACTAGTGGATGTCATGTCGATCCAACAAAATGCACAGAATAAAAGATGTTTACACAATTTGAACCAACTTTTTTTCTTTCTGTTAACAGGTTACCCTGTTGTAAATAAAACCCTTAGCTAGTTCCATCTGTGGTACATGGTGCCACAGACTACGCTCCATCAGGTTAGGTTACATTCAGTGTTTAGGATAGAGTGTGTGTGTGTGTGAGTGAAAGACCCGGGACCTACCCTCTGCCATCACTGCGTGACGGAGCACAGTTTCCATCCTTTGTCATGTTAGGTTGAATCATTGTCTTAAAACTGGTGATGAACAAAGAAGATCAGAGTGAATTACAGTATACCTGCAAAACAAATGTCATTCCTACCCACATCAGCAGCATAAACCTCATTACCAAATGTTAGCATGCGAATGCCCTAAATTAAGAAGGTAAAAGTTACACCTGCTAACCATCAGCATGTTAACGTTGTCATTGTGAGCATGTAAGGATGCTGACATTAGCATTTAGCACTAAGCCTAAGCACTGCCTCACAGGGCCGCTGGCATGGCTTTAAAACCATAGTCTTGTAAGTATCTTAATATTCCACCACTTTCCTTTGTTATTGCTATGGACCTTCTTCCTTGTGTCCTTCATAAAGCCAGCATTATCATTATTATTATTTCTATATATTCCAAAACCCATATTATGTGGTTCCTCTCGTCACCTTTTGGTTTCTCTGATTCAATACTTATGTGACTGACTGACTGACTGACTGACTTACAACAGGCCGATAAACTCCACTGCTCCCCAGAAGAGATCGACCAGGAAGGACAGTCGCCATGGTGACTGGCTCCTGCTGTCCAGGACTTGACCTAAGAGAGAGACACACGTAAGGATTAGGGTGAGAGGGCAGGGATCGGGTGATGGAAGACGGAATAGCTTTTGATGTAAACTAACACAAACACATCTTAGATGCAGTAACGTTACAAGTCTGGGGGCTAAGATGTTCTCAGCCTCAGTTAAGATGCTTTAAAGAAACGGGGCCAATGTTCGCCTCATGTTCAAAACAGCACACTCAATAAACTGCTGCAGTTTCCACGGAATAGTCTGCTGAGTGATGGAGGTACAGAGATACCCTGTTGTAGAGGACTCAGCAGTTCTTCATGCTACGCAGATCCAGCCAGGCTAGCTTGCTAACAGGCTAACTCGCTAGCCAAGTTTAGCCAAACACTCTGCTACATTTACACATTCATGTCAAAATTACTCGTTTTAACAGTAAATATTCACCAGAGAACACGATATATATATATATACACGAAAAAGCTATATATTTGTCCTGAAGACGAGAAAACAGTTGAAAACACAGGAGACACCACTCACCGTTGGACACGTACACCATCTTTTACAAAGTAGCAGCTTTCTCAGCTGTGTTTACGATTAGCACAGCACTTCCGGTTGCGTTATTTTTTGCGTCATTCTCGGACGCGCATGTGCAGCCGTACAAAAAATAAAAATAAAATACAGCGTATTTGTCATACCGACCGTCTTTTTATGTAATAATAAGGCAATATTCAACCCACGTTTCTATCGTGAATTTGAATATGTAAGATGTCATTCATTATAATTGTTATATATATAAAAACAAATCACTGCAATAAATCCAGCTTTCATAAGAGTTTAACGGTCAGTTACATTCAACTTTATGGGGTCTTTCAAATACAAATTTGAGATACTTGTAGGCTACTTTACAAAGTATTTTCATTCTATGCAACTTTATACTTCTACTCCACTACATCTCAGAGGCAAATACACATTAGTTAGTAGTTTTTCATACCCTACCTGTCCAGTAAAAACCATGTATCTCTATTTTGAAAGTGTTTTCTTCATAGGATCGGAAAATTCTGCTATTTATTAAGATAAATAAACTATTAAAAAAACCTGGACTAACTGGAACAAAGCTGAAAACATGGCTGTTTTTCTGAGCTCTTGAAAAGTTTTCTTTTTAGAGTGGTTCTTACCATTCATTTATCGTTTGTTTGCTGATGTGGCTTTGTGTCCTCGCATAAGGGTGATTTGAATTGTGCACATAAAAGCTAAACAAATCAGACAACCATCACTGCAACAGTACCAGAGCACAGTAAATTTCTAAATTTAACAACAGAAAGCACTGACAGCTTGTGTGTTTTTGTGTAATGTTTTAATATGCAGTACAAACGTTACATATGTTGCCTGACGGTCTGCGTCTCACTCCCTTCCCTGCCAAAGCTATGCACATGCAGGTGCTACAAATGTGAAATTTAGTAAAGAAAGGCAGCATGAGAGAGACGTGATGACTGAGATTCAATACCTCATGGTGGGGTCATCAATTATCATGCAATACATGTACAGCAAAAAGTAAGTAGTGCAGGTGAACTTCTCATTGTACTGAATCATTTTAACTTTATAAAAGTAGACAAAAGTGCTTTATCTGTACCATCCCAGAGGTTGCTGAAGGGACGTTCTGAAACCTGGGGTTTTGGGTAGAGCCTGGGTGAAACTGAGAGTGAATAAGCAAAGCAGCAACCACTGCAGCTGAGCACGATGGCCTCAGAAACCTGGCATATAGTATTTCTCATTTTATAAAAACTCCACTAAGACATGTCACAAGATACATTATGCAGATCTACAAACTAACATCTTGTTTCAAAAAGTAAGCTGGGGGATTATTACAGAGAGTAGAGAAACTATATTTCAGTCTCTTATGGGATTGTAGTTGCTGCCTGGTTCCACATATTATCCACAAGAGGTTTTTCTGGTACATATAACCTCAAAAGGTGAAACACAAACAGCATCAGCATTTATCATCTCAGCATGGCATTGGTCTAACAAGTAAGGAACATTAACTGGATTCAGTTGAGTGTTTTGCAATGAACAAAACCACAACATACCGTTCAACACCTACAGGAAGGAGTTCAACAATCTGGACTAAATCTCAACAGTCTATATTTCAGACATGTTTGCTTCGTAACCCTTTGGAATTTGAAAAGCTTGGTTAAAGCCTGAATATTGCACCATGATGCACTCATGCAAAATAAATAATCATATCTAAAAACTGACATGTTATTACAGCTCGATGGGCAGTTGGGAACATTAAGGGGTGAAGGCATACTGTGGTTTTCCCTTAACATCACCAATCTGGATGTTTGAAGGCTGAAATAAAACACATCAGACAACAATACTATTTGTTTTCACTTGTCAGAGGTTCAGCTCCTGTGCTCTCGGCACCATGGGTATGTGTGCTGTACTCTTCTTCATCGACTTGGAGTTCGGGTTGTATTCTAGATTTTTCTGTTTTGTACTCTTTGACACCAGTCTGGGGTTCAGATATTGTTTTGTCTTCCACAGGCTTCTGTGTGCCAAACTCTTTGTAATTTGTTTGCATTTCAGGTCTTGTGCTCTCTTCAACAGGTTTTTGTGTGTCAGGATTTGGTTCAGTGTTCTTTCCATCTGGCTTTTGTGTGTCAGTCTCGGCCTCTGGCTTCCGATTGGCTGCTCCTCTAAAAATACCAGCTTTGTGAAGCTCGCGCCGTATAGTTTTCACTGAGACAGTGTGAGAAAGGTGTCTATTCAGCTCTGTGGTTAACTTTGAGGCTGTATACTCAGGGTGTTCATCAACTATTCTGAGAAGGGTCTGTCTGTCCTTTTCAGTGAGCTTTGACTTGCGCCCGCTGTTTTTCTTTGCTGATGCTGTGCGTCCATGTTTGACATACACAGTCATGACTCTGGAGACTGTTCCTCTGGCCACATTAAACAGCTGTGCAGTTTTTGTGACAGATGCACCAGATAGCCGTGCAGCAACTATCTGGCATCTTTCAAACTCTGTTAAGTCACTCATATTGTTTTGATTACTGCTTTTTGGAGCTATCAGATACCACCTGGCTCTGTAATTGCTACTTAGGTGCTCCAGAGTCCTCTGTCATATGGCGTTTGCATTATTGTGTATAAGCAGGGAGATCCAAGGGTAGGGGAAGATCCACAGCTGAGGGGCTGCTGAGCTGCGCTGTGCCTGTAAAGGAATAAAAAAGGACAACAGAAAAACACAGGAAATTTACACTTTAACCGAGCTAACGTTACCTGAGGCAGGTAAATACAACTACAGCAGCTGGACTAAATAAAGCGTATACAGAGCAGAGCAGAGAGCCAGCAGCAGCTAACACACATTCAGAGGCTCACTGGAGTTAGTTTGGTTTGTGCTGACAGTCAAAGGTGTTCAGTCCACTCGACGGTCCCTGTCGATGCTGTAATGTAGGCTAGCCTGGTAGCGAGCTACTACATTAGCTTCCATCAACAACATACATATTCAGGATATAGTGTTATCGTTTTAATGCCATTCAGAGACTAATGAAGCTCATTAGCGTGTGCACTGACTGTGGTGTGTTGTACTTACAGTCAGTCAGTCTGTCAGTCCGTCTGTCTGTCCACCGCTACTTTATCTCCGAGCTGTTTGTGTTTCACCAGGAGACAACCACTGCTTCTGCTCCCAGCTTTTCACAATAAAAGCGGCAGGTCTGCTGCTTTACATCACTCAATGTTTCACTTTAACACTTTACTAAAAGTACTCAGCCGTAAACAGCAGTGCAGTAATATACTCTTTACAATACTACCGAAGTAACTCAATTGCAACTAAAGATTATTCTTTATTATTGATTAATCTCCGTGGGAGACTAATGGACTGTTATGTAGCACTTTATTCTTTATCTGCTGCTGCTTCCGGTGGTCACTATAGAAACACACGGCTGATGTTCTGAACAGTGATCACAATTACACATCTTGAGGTCGAGAGCTGAAAGAAGTGTTACTATCCTTTATATTTAAGTAAATATTATCATCTTATACAGAATGGACAGTTTGAGAGTATGGGATTATAATGTATAGCCTATTATATTATAAGTGATGGGTTTATATGTTAGCAGTACTTAACTGCTTTATACTGTAGCTACTGATGAATATAGTTCATTTATAACGCTTCATTACATTCTGTAAAGTGATGATATCATTTGTAAAATAATAGCAAACATCAAGTTTGACTCAGATCTGTTTTTAAGCACTCACACACTTAAGATGTTCTTATGTTTCGTCAGATGTTGGTTCTGAAGAAATTTCATTCATTTGTGTTCTGAAATTCATTTGTGGCTGAAATTACAAATTCACTTGAATCTTCAATCTGTATAGTATCTATAAACTAAAGCTCTCACATAGGGTTAAAAACTGAAAATGTAGTGTTGTTGTCAGATACCATTCATATGTTTTGAGGATAATGGTGTGCACTGTATTTTTAATGAAAGATCACATTGTTTTCACTTTAGGACCACCAGAGGGCAGCAAAGACTGTAGAGTGATACAAAACAGTTTTGACATCTCTAGCTGTCTACTAGCTCCTCATTAACAAACTAACAGTGATAATATTCCTTATTTTGATAAGGACATTTCTGACCCCACAAGGAGCCCATAGGTTCTCAGACCACCCTTTGGAAAAGACTAATAAATTAAAAAGAAACAGCTCTACAACTTGGAAGGCTCTCTGAAGCAGCTTTGTAACCACACTGGTGTTTCTCTGCTGCTGCTTCTGATGGCCATGGCCCCAGACTGAAGGTCAAAGGGCCAAAAGTTCAGACAAAACAGAGCTGTACTTCTGAAGGCTGACCCATGCAGAGGGGTCAAAGTTCAAATACAACAGTGAGGCAAACAGTGGTCCCACACAGGAGCACGGGGAACAAGAGAGATAGTAAGGAGGATATTAACGAAGTGTATTTTTCCACGTTAAAATGAATATTTATAAAACTAAAGCACACATAGTGAAATCAAATTGTGCCCTGCGGCTGGATTAATAGCTTCAGTTTCTTTCCCTTACATAATCTCTCACCCTTTCTTCCCTCTTCTGTCCGTTCCAAGTCTTCCCTCCAGGACCATATCACCCCCCTTCCTTTACCCCAGATGATCAGCTCTCTTAAGGCACACCCAGAAACAGATACATGAAGACGTGGTGGACTGCAGCCAGCATGCAGTTGTCATCTCAATGTCGACCGATGTCAGTAAAGCTCCACCGACAAACACTCAGCACTGCTGGAATGTGCTCTGTGCATTTTTTCTTTTTTCATCACTCTCTTTCTCTTTCTGACTTGAGTTGGGTCAAATATCGTTCATACGACTCAATGCTCTGCTTGAGTACGTAGTGTGAGTGCCAAGTGTGCAAAGACTTGTTCCAGTTGAAAGTTAAAAGAAAAATCAACCATACTTTGTTTTGTTTTGGTGGCACAGTATAGTATTATCATTAAAAATTAGAAAAGAAAATCCACTGCTACATTTATAATACACCCTAGCTTACTAAAACTACAGCAATTACTGCATATCTCTGGATGCCATTCAGCTGTCAGCTGCTGATGGCTCTCCTTGCTGTGTACAGGTGGAGAGCTCAATTGTGCAATGTAGTGTAAAAGTGTTTCCAGATAAGTGAGAGGAAAGGAAACAAGGTTGTGCTGTGCAGTGCCAGATTTGTCTTCTTTTCTCACTTAATGTAAGATACGCTCTCTGTCAAGGTTACACGCTGACACACAGCAGACTCTGCAATCAGCTGAAATGAAGAGTTATTTGAGTCGAAAAGTTGCTTTTGCACATCCGGCATTGTGATGTACAGGAAAGAGGATGTTTAATATGTTTCTGTGTTTTGTCAGGGGTGTTTGATTTTTAGAAATATAGGGGAAATCAATTCACAAATTAAATTATCCCCCTTTTCCCCAGAAGTATGACATTTCTAAATGAAGTATGATGACACTGATGCATTTTTCTCTTAAAGGTTAATCAAGGTCAAATGCTTTGGTATACTGAAAGATTGCTGCGTTACAGTTTTGATGTTGTCACTGATGTCATAGAAATGAGGAACAGGAAGTAAGAGAGATCAGACTGTTACAAGAATGTGTTGTTTTTTAACCATCTTGGTCTTGTTTTTGTGCTTTTGGCCATTATTCCTTTCAGTTCTAATGACATTTTACGAAAAGGCGACACTGCTGAGATCTGAGGTTACAGTCACTTTGCTCTAAGTGGCTTTAATGCCTCTCTTTTCTATAATTGATAATGTACTTGAACGCCCAAGCTGCAACAAGGATTGTACTGTAATACAAGCATGGAGGATGTGTCGGGCAAGGAAAGGTTGAGGGAGGCTGAGTAGTAAGGGAGGTGGAAGGACGAGGAGGAAAGAAGAAGATGAGAAACAGTAATACGAAGAGGGATGGAAAGACAAGAGAACAAGAGAAGTAGAATCGAACTGAGACGAGAGGTGTTATATTGAACTTGTTAATGCTGCTTATGTTAATGTATTCCTCTGGCACATGCACACACACTCCTGATTTCTTTCTAATCTGCTCTCTATGTTAGTCACGCACACAGAACTTTCTGGAAACGATGGGTCATGCGTGAGGAAGAACAGATGAGACAAAATGCAAATGGAGGCTGCATGGTCTGTTCACTGTGCTCCAATACTGATCTCAAATGTGTGTTTATGTTTATGTGGGTTTCTGTGATTGTGTTTGGAATTGTGGAGAATTCAAGTAGAGTCAGAAGTGTTTCACAGAGGTGAGAGGTTAAAGAGTTACTGGGGTGTGGACATTTTCAACAGGAACACATTTCGATAATCAACAGAATACTTAGTTGATGTCACTGTAAAATAAATACTAGAAATATGTTTACTTCCTTGAAAAATACACAAAAGAACACTATAAATACATGTTATACAAATATAAGCATTTACTTAATGGTAAATAAGTGGCACAAAAATTTACATCTGCAAAATACAAAACAAATAGAAATACAAAATACACTGGAAACAACATAAACATTTCGAATTAAACAAAAAGGTTTAAAAGATAAGAGATAAGATAAGATATTCCTTTATTTGTCCCACAATGGGGAAATTCCAATGTTACAGCAGCAAAGTGGATAGAGAAAAAAACAGTATAAAAAAACAGTAAGAGTAGGAATATAATAAATAGAAAATATGTACAAGAGAAAAAACAGTACGAATCCACAAACAACAGATAACACAAATAGTAGCAGCAGCAGAAGTTGCACATGGGCAATAGATTGCACAGTGAATATGGAATGGTATTGCACAGTAATTATTGCACATTGTTATTATATATAAATATTATATATATTATATATAAACATTAATTATTATTACTATTACATTATTATTATTATTATTATTATTATTATAAACAGGGGCTGCAATGCTTTTGCATATTGATACCATTTATCTATTTATTTACCACAAAGTTGATCAAAATCCAGATACATTTCTTAGTATTTTTTGAAGTCAGTGGATCAATTTGATGGATTTCATTAAGGTTTGAGGTTCATTTATTTGTAATTCTACAACCCAAGATGGCACAAATAAATACAAGTTGTAGTCTCTTTATACTACACAAGAAAATATTTTTTTTTATGGCAGTGTGCAGAGGATGAGTTGAGGCGTTTCACAACCTGGGTGAACAGGCTGTGGCTGTGGCGGGTATGCAGGCACCTCACCTCACTGATATGACTGATGCTACCAGTACCAGTGATGTTTTGGGTGGTTTTAATTACTCACTGCAGAGCACTCCTTTCCTGGGCCATGCACACCCCATAATGTTTTCTACAAAGGATGCTTTCTATTGGGCTTTGTAAAAGTTAACAAGAACTTGGCAGAGGAATTTTGCTTTTGTTTTTTGTTTCAGATTCTCTGTGATGTTGATTTGCAGGAACTAAAACTGTTCACCTGCTCCACCTCAGCTCCACTGATGTAAACCCTAACCCTTTTTTAAATCATCAGCTCCTGGTTTTGTTGACATTGAGCAGGAAGTTTTTTTATGTACACCACTCTGCAATATGAATTTTCCTTGTTGCTCATGGTGGGATCATCCTCAACAGAGTTCCCTCCATGTCGGGGGTTGCAGTTGTGGGTGCAGAGGGAAAGCTCTGACAAAGCTCAGTGAAGGAAACCGTGGAGCCCCTATCTGTTCTGTGAATAGACTCAGGGTGACATAGTGGTAAACCCTGAATGAACTTCAGCTATTTCTCAAATTATATTCATCACTCATTTTGTACAGTCCTAGAAAGGAGTCTCAATAACTCAGAACAGGTATAAAGTTGACTTTTACATCCTGTGTTTTAAGATGGACTTCTACTTTCAGATTATAAACTGGGTGTAAATCATTTTAGATTAGTTTTTAACAGGGGAAACAACTGTGGTCACATTCATCTCTTTGCAACACACCTTCACCTTAAACACATGCATGCATATATACTCTTAACATACACACAGGTGTGCATGCAAATACTCATCCATCATTTTGACAATCAATTGTTGGTCACACAAACCTACACACACACACACACACACACACACACACACACACACACACACACACACACACACACAAGCAGACCCCTGTTGCTAATGTTCTTCCTCTTAGACTGTGTTTTCACAAGCGTGTAATGGATGAGTCCATTAGTGTCGACGAGCAGGGTTGGCTATTTTTCACACCCTCTCTTGGCCACAAGTGGGCCGGCCCCCTCACAATAAGAAGAGCTTTCAACACAGTCACTTTACACGATGAAATATATGGAAACAAGTTCACACACTGTCTGTTTTCCACTCTCCCAGCTCATTCTTTCACTTATCTGAACATTTGCCACCATATATTTGAACTGCATGTGACAAATTGAAATTAAAAAGGCATAAATTTGTGGTCTGCTATATATAATCTTATTTAATAAAGTTAAAGTCCTCTGTACAGAGTATTTTCCCGTCAATGACAAATTACATTTTCTTTCAGCATCTGAGTGTTAAGTAAAAGTAGGTGTTGACAGTGAGGCAATAGTCTGAGAAAGCAATAAAGGGGTCAATACTGAGTGTATATTGAGTGTGCATGTGTTAGTGTTGGCACGTCTACCTGAAACCTAATCGTGTGTTCAGAAATAGGAAACACAAATATGTGTGCGAGCATGACTAGGTGAGATTTTGTAAATGTTGGGTGGATTTCCCTAGGAAGAACTGTGTGCACTGTGAGTGTAATTATGGACAGAAAGGATTATTTATCTAGTTTACGTTTCATTAAGGATTATCTGGCCTTCTGGAGACATACGGCTGATGTAGGAATTAGGACAGAAAAATTAGGAAAAAGGAGAAAATGATGAGGGAAGGGAACAGGCACGTGAATGTTAGCAGGATGTTGAGCTTTCTTTCTTTCTTTCTTTCTTTCTTTCTTTCTTTCTTTCTTTCTTTCTTTCTTTCTTTCTTTCTTTCTTACTTTCTTTCTTTCTATTTCCCTTTCTCCCTTCCCTTGTTGCAGCTATCAGGTTTCAGCTGTTAATGGTTAGGATTAGATACACAGATCACCAGCTTGGCTGGCGATCTGTGTCTCTAGACTCAATATTTGGCTCCAGCTGATAAGGGTAAAGTAAGGAAACTGCCAGGAGGGATTGGAACTGGTCTGTGTGTATATATAAGGGTGGATAATGATAGCCTATAGGAAACAGTGGACAAATTACTTAATTACAAATTAGGAGGAGATTTAGACAGTTAGTAACAGATTGACAAGCAGAAATAGGAACCAGAGAAAAGGATAGGACATTTTTTTATTTATTGTCTGTTTCTGTGTGTTCACATGGACAGTGAGGTTTATAAAGCAGCTGTGAAGCTCTTAATACTGAGCACTACCATGTCAAGCCTTTAAAGTTTCTTCAGAGTTCATTCAAAACTTCATATTTAATTCAAGTATCAAAGCCCTCGAAAAAAAAAGTTTTGTTTTCGCTGTTTGCTTGCACATGTGACAGGCAAGAATAAAATATAATATAAAATATGTGGTCACAACAGTGCTTTGTTTCTTTTTAACCAAATTCATCCAAATAACAATTTCCCAGTACAAAGTTCTGACATATACTTAGACCTTTTTCTCACATAGAAGTAGCCATAACACAGTATAAATTAAAAAATATTCAATTACAAGTTATAGCCCTGTCCATCAAATTTACAAAAAATTTGTAAAAATACAAAATTGTTATATTATATATAATATTTTTATATATTATATTATTTTGATGCATTCACTTGAAAGTAGCATGTGATGTTGCAACTGGTCAGGGTAGAGCTAAGTTTCATATTTAATTTTTTATGAAAAATATTAATCTGTAAAGTAACTAATGACTATAGCTGTAAATCGTATGTAGTGGAGTAAAAAGTACAATATTTTCCTCAGAAATGTTGTAGAATTTGTGGAACTTGGTATTAAAATAGAAATATTCTAACATACATAATTACAGAGTTTGAGTACCACCAATGAGTGGGGGTGCACTTATATGCTTATTGCTCATATATGTCATTCCATGCTGCGTGTTTATGTTCAGTTCATACATCAAGTCAGCCAGCATAATAAAACAAGCAGATGCAGGAAATTACATGTTGACTTGACTGGTAATAGTGAATTTCTGGATGACAAACCAAAAAACATTCTGGGACCAAAAACGTTTGGAGAAAGCAAAGATTAAAGGTGAAGAGAAGGTGAGGAGCGATGGATGAGACAAACTTTGGTGAAAAAGGAAAGAGGACGGACGACTGTACGGAAGTGACCTCTCTGAGGGAGACCTGAACTGCTTTCTGCCACTGGAGGGGCAAAAGGTCAGAGTCTGGCCTTTAGGGAAATGATCACGCACCATGTCCTCATGAATCAACATGGCAGCTTATAACTAAGTGTGTGTGTGTGTTCCCATATGTGCTTATTAGTGTGTTTGCTTCTGACTGTATGAGTGTGTGTCCAGTGTACTGATGAATGAAAAGCACTTTCCTTTGGAGTTCAGAGGTTAAATTCCTTCACTGGAAACATTTAGACACTCAACCTTCTTTCAGGCACACCTGGGAACAGCAAAAAAAAAGCAGAGTAGAGCAGCCTGCTAACACAGCAACCAGCTGAATAATGTCCTGAGCATGAGTAAATCCAGACCGGTTTGTCCCTTCAGTGCCGCTCCACCCCACACAGGATGGGACTACAGGGGCCGATGATCCACTAATAGCAGTGCAGTTCAGGCTAAATCTTAAAGGTATGCTGTTCCAGAGATGTGAGCATGAAAAAGCAGGAAGTTCTGATGGAAAATTAGAATTATCCAACAGTGTTGGTTATATCTCAGTATTGCTTGTGTATGATATTTTGTCTCTTAGCTACTTGGATACATTTAATTTTTTGTTACATTTGTTGAAATGAGTTATAGGTTTAGATGCATATTGATAAGATAATAACAATATAATACAAAATAACAAAATAATAAAAGTTGCATCTCACTATGGAACTTGAATATGCAGGGTCAAAAACAATTAAAGCCCTGACGATGCTCTCAGAATAAAACAGCAGAATTCTACTTTAAACTATCTGACAATCTGCTCTGCATTATGAACAATTCGTTATACCACGTTTGTGAAAAATGCTCTTTTTTTCAATAGGAAACTTTCCTCCTCCTGAGCTTCTAATTTTGTGCACTACAGGGTTAGTGCTACAACTCTGCAGGGTCACATTCTTTAACTGCCCGCAGACAGAGATGACTGTACTGCGGTCTGCGAAACATCCTTTAAAGAAAGCAGGATTTAGTTCAGGTTTACCTTCCTGTTTCCCACCTCCTCCCTCCAAGAAACTGATAAAGGTGGTCTACTGATTCTCTTAAAACCTCTTTATCTGAAACTACTGGTGCCTGACACACACCTTATCTTACACCCTTTTTGTACACATACACTGGGTGACGCAGATACTATTATAAATAAGGGTCATTGTTTTCAGTTTCTAATGGGTTTCAGATAAAAGATATAAAGGGGATTTTATGTCTCAATACTACCAAAAGTTGGTGTGTTTCCTTCTGTAAGAAGACAATGTTCAGTTTACTGTAAATAAGGTCCTCTTGCAGGGAGGACAGCAGATGTTGCGCTAAAAAGTTGCTTTTGATCATATCAGGGTCTCTAAATAAAAGAAAATTATGATAATAATATTAAACATTAATTTAATGTTGAAATTTTGCAGGCAAAGTTTCAAACTCTTTTCTGAATAATAAAAATAATACTATTTTTAAAAGCCCTGGTATGAACCATATAATGTAAGATAGAAAATGAGACATTGCAGTTAATTTATGAAATTAGTAGTATACTATTTTAAACATTAAAAGTGGCACTTGATTTGCCTGGTGAAATTGTATTATTTTATTATTCTTTTACAATTATATTTTCCTTATTTTTAAGTTACTTCTAATTTATTAGTATTGTGTCTGTAATTTAGTCCTTAATTTTAGTTTATTTCCTATGACTGTCCAACAAACAAATAGGGACTCATTATGGTGCACGCACACACAGAACCACACAATGCTGATAAAATAAACACACACAGATTAAGGTTTAGGTTAGGGTTAAGGGCACATGAGCTATTCTCAAGGTGCAGGTTAGGAAAAAGGGCTAAGAATGTAATCATCAGAAAGTCCCCATTAGGACACCGAAGATTGTGTTTTGTGTTTCCAGGTCACTACCAATAACAACTTTATCTTCTCTAACCGCCTCTGACAGGTGAGGAGCGAAGCGTCTCTAACAGCTATCGACCAGGTTAACTGGGACAGGTCTCACCTCTGTCCCGTCTCTCTCTTTCATTTTCGTCCTTTTCACTTTCACCTCTGTCTTTCTCTCTGTCTACCATTACATACATGTCTTTACTAGTACAGCGTTTCCACCACCTTTTCAAAGACTTACAAACAACTGCAGAACAAAATGTGAATCAGTGTGTGCTTCTATCAGCTGCTGTTAGATGGAAATCCTGTTTAGAAGCTTCTAGCTTTACAATGGTGTGTTTACCTCATTGCTTGTGCCATTTGTTGCTTTCACAAGTTCCTCTGTCTGTCAGTATAAAATTATCTGAGCGCCACACAAAATTAGTAATCAAGTTTGTGCAGCAGCAAACAAAAACAAAATAACATTCTTAAATTAATTTTCTTGGGGAGTGACCACAGTTTCAACAGAATCATCATTTTGCTAAGTTTGAGGACGCCACTTGAACGTGCCACTGCATGTTCATTTTCTGCAGCTGAATTATAGACTCCCAGTCATCCAGGATGAAGATTAACACAAGATTTAAAGGAAATCTATATGTTTGGAATTTCTTTTAGGTGACATTTGATGCCCAGCTGTATCCCAGTAGTGCTTATACAGGTCAGGTTGATGTTTCCACGCAAAGTCAGTGAGTCCCTGTGGAATGTCAGGCTGATGTACCGTCTGATTCCCTAATCCCACAGTGAAGGCCTCCTTTGTTCCTGAATATTCATATCACCTCCATCAGTCTACCAGCACAAACACACACACACACACACACACACACACACACACACACACACACACACACACACACACACACACACACACACACACACACACACATCATATTAGTAGTGAGGAGAAGATAACAGCAGGCCAATCACTCCGATGGCTGCCGGGTCATCTGTCACTGAGAGTCGGGGAATTGACTGCGATGAAAGAGAGGCAAGAAAGGGAATATTAACAAGCATGATGGGGAAAAACAGAATGGCATCAGAGAAGAAACAGAAAGGCATGACAGAGAGATAAAGAGAGATTGAGAGGGTGACTGATATGAGCACAGATATCAGGTAATTACACTTCTGGCTAAAATAAACTTTTCTCTTCAGTAACCCACAGTCTGATGGGCCTTTTAACTCATTTTGCCTGCTTACCTGTCTCTGTCACACACTTATTCCCAACCCCCACCTCTCTTCCCCATTCTGTATAATATCATTGCATCATGTCAGTCTAACATTTTAAACATTATTATATAACCAACCCCTGAATGTGTGGATTTTTCTACATGACCCATCTACACACATACACAGACACAGACACAGACACACACACACACACACACACACACACACACACACACACACACACACACACACACACACACACACACAAATAAATCATACCCTCTCCTGCTCCTAGGCTGTACCTCGTGTTGATCGACCTGGACTGAACAGTTCAAACATGATAGAAACAAGTCCGTCTAAAGTTGAATCTTTCCCTCTTAAATCCCCCATCATTCATCACTCTTAATCCTTTAAAACCCTCTCTCACCTCAGAGTCAAGACATGAGCAGTAAAATATCACACGCCACCATATTTCACAGCACAACATGGGGTTCAGCTCTCTGCTAAGCTTAGTGCTGTCAGCATCTTGGCTGTGAAACCGTCCTGTTAGTTTATTCTTCTGACGGCCATAAACAATATTTTAGCTAGTAAACTTAAACAGCATGTAAACTCTTCTTTGTTACATAACGGATTAATGGATAAATACAAGGGTGTAAAGTTGATGGTTGCTATTTTTCCAACCTGCAGACACCTGTTACCACAAACTGACTAGAATTCTCAAAGTATTTTGATTGCTTGTTGCTGTTCTGTTAAAATGTGAAAATATTGCACAGTGTAGGAGGCTAATATATAGGAGAAAATGGTATTCTGTCATTTCTTCATTCATGCTTTTCAAAAATGATTGCTCTGGCATGAACGCAACTCAGGAATTGAACGGCTTCGGCTAAATAAAGTCTAAATTCTTATAATAATACACAAAGACGGATTTATAATTCTGTACAAAAACCACGGAAACTCACTGCTTGGTGGCACTGTGGCCTTTTCTCATAGACCAACCCTGTCTCACAGAAATTACGTTTTTGCTTCTATTTTGCAACAACAAATACATTTTTGAAGGACATTACATTTTTACCAACATGAAACCAACTTATCTGGCAAGTTGTGAAATGCGGATACTGAATGTATCTGTTAAACACTGACACCAATCTTCACCTACAATAACTGCTGCTTTTATGGCTAACAGCAGCACTTGGTTAAGGTTATGGAAAGATTGTCTACTGTGGCCGGAAGCACGACACATAACATGATGACTGTATTGGCATTTAACTGAAAGCACAATCTTTCAGTCCCCCTAACCGAACTGCTTTTATTACCTAAACTGAATCACCTAGAGAAAACCCTTATGAAATCAAACACACAAGCATGAACCACAAAGGAGGTACATTTGTCTTAATATGAGGCGTCGCTTCTGCCTCTTTCTCTTTTCTGCCGCCTGCGCTAACCTCACAGACCACACAACCATTAACCGTTCTCATCCTGCACTGATACACGGATTTGTGTATATGTTTTTCTGGCTTTTCAGTTCTGGTGTTCAATGTCTGATAACCAAACAATTCACCATGTTCCAAAGTAATTTTGCTGTTTTAGGAAAAAACAAACAAACCTATAGTTACAGGTTACAGGTAGAGTAGTTAGTAGTAGTCAGATTTTAAGATTTTTCACAGAAACTGCATCAACAAATAGGATCAGCATTCTCATCTTTAAAATAACCAAGACAGGCTGTACATACAGCGTGTTGGATAATATGGTGATTAACGCATTTCAAAGGTTCAGTGAGCATGTTAGCCCAAGTTTTTGGTGTTTATGTCACACTCTGCTGAGCTGAGCTCATCCACCGGAAGATTTTGGCCTTGGTGTGTGTATGCGTTTGTGTTTTAGGCACAGCAGGGAGCTGCATCCATACGTGTGTGTTTTATGTTTCTTTGAATTGGAGGCTGTGGCCCCCAACAGTCTCATTAACTGAACTTTACCCACAGGAAGGAGCGCTTGACAAAAGAATAAAGAAAATAAAAGCAGAGTGGCAGAGAAGGAAGTCAGATGGAAAAGGAATAAAGAGGGTTAGAGGAAAGAAAGGGAGAGAAAAGCACAGGGTGAAAATAGATGAAGGGGATTATAGGAACACATTTCCCACGTGGTGATATTCTTCAAATCCCAGTAGATGTACCCACAATATCAAATCTCTTACCAATAAGTAATTCTTCAGGAAGTCTATTATGCTATCTATTCCTTAACTTTGATGCAATCTATACTTTAAGCTTTGGTTCCTTATTTTAGAGTTAATGTTAGTAATTATGTGATGTGCATAGACATATTCCACTACAATCCTTGTGATGGGGGACAGTGGGGGTACAGCTGATGCACCAGCTCAGAGGCTGATGGTATTTGGTCAATTACCAAATTAACTTATTTTGACCTGTTGGTGGTGCTAGATGAAAAGTTGGGATCACCAAAGTTATTCCAATTATCCTGAGGGGGACATGGATGTGTGCACATAATATTTTTTAAGACTTCACTTAAAGCTACCAATGTCAAACTCATGGTGACACTAGAGGAAAAGTCAGGGGATTGCCAAAGTTGTTTCATTCTCTGGGGAGCATGAATGGCTTTACAAACTTTCATGTCAATCCATCCAATAGTTGTTGAGATGTATGAGTCTAGACCAGTGGTGGATCGACCGACAGGCCGGCATTGCAATCCTTAGAGGGTCAAGTGCTGTCAAGTGTTAACTTTATAACCCAGTTTTTTCATTAACCATACAACTCCTGTCAGTGTGACAGTTATGACACCATAATGGCAGTCATATGCAGTAATTTAGGATCAACTGCATCACATGACAAAATGTTCCATCTACAGTTAAAATTACATAAAATAACCTCAGTTTGGCAGCACACACACACACACACACACACACACACACACACACACACACACACACACACACACACACACACTATGACTTATTAACTTTCATTGTTCTCTGTAGTATCACTTCCTGCTGTTCTGTTTTTGCCTAACTTAAATAAATACATGTGAAGCTTCACATAATTTAAATGGGTGAGTTATATAAGAATTCATCCCCTGTACAGTTGTCATGAACATGGAATTTTGTGTGTGAGGCTATAAACTGCTGTGAAGTATTTATATTACATATTTTAATATGAGGCCTTTATTTCTCAGCCACAGAGGTTGCCACTTGGTTATATGGTGTCACAGGAATGTAAACATATTTCAATATGGCAAAGGTCTATCATCAGGTTCTTTTTACTGTAAATGTGTTGACCCAGCGCACATGTTTCTGAATCTGGACTTCAGTAATGGATGGATATAAGACATATTCAAACACAGAAGTGAACAATTTGTCTTTCTCTCTCACTTTCCTTATTTTCCACAAATCTTGTGCAAACAAACCAAGATCACATCTGTATGGAGCCCCTAAAGGGACATGGGGAAAAAAAAAAAAAATGAAACGTTTCTAGTGCGCACTAGATACTATCTTGTGAGCACTAGATACTATCTTGTGAGCACTAGATACTATCTTGTGTGCACTATGTAGTGCGCACTAGATACTATCTAGTACTATCTAGTACAATCTAGTGTGCACTAGATACTATCTAGTACTATCTAGTGTGCACTAGATTTTTACTATCTAGTGTGCACTAGATACTATCTTGTGCGCACTATCCTTATCTAGTGTGCACTAGATATGGATCCCCTGTTGTGGCGAATCAACACATGGCTAATTTTAATATTCAAATGAGTATTAAACTAATTTGTCTGTAACTAAAAAATAAATGTAAATTAATCTGTAACCTTTTTTGTTACAGCCCGCATTTAAATGCCCTGTCCTGCAGCCGGACACTCATTTGTCCTCCTTTTGAGAAAATAACAAAAACGGTCGCCTATTGACACATTAACTTGTTAGTTTAATACTTATTGGCTTAAAATGTGTGTCAAAATAATTTCATTGGTTACATTTTCGTGTGGTGACCTATCAACACATGGCTAATTTTAATATTCAAATGAGCCATGTGTTGATTGCCACAATGCTATCCTATCTAGTGGGCACAAGATAGTATCTAGTGCTCACAAGATAGTATCTAGTGCGCACTAGAAACGTTTCATTTTTTTTTTTTTTTTTTTTTCCCCCATGTCCCTTTAGGGGCTCCGTACATCTGCAATCCTGCAAGAGTGTGAAACTGACACTGTAAACTTTACTAGTATTTCTTTATCAATACTTCATAAACTGACCAGTTCAAATGTGTTGAATATTGTAGTTTTATTTAAATAATGTACTAAATCAAGTTAAAGTAAATCTGGCAGATAAGTATATATCTGTATTCTGTCTTTAAATAATTCCATTTTAAAATGTAATAAAAAAAACATTTAATTTCTTTTTCTTTTTTTTACTTTTTGTTATTCCATTGACTAATGTGCGTCCGTAACGGTTTACAGTTATTGGTCCTTTGCCTTATCATTTACAATCTCTATGTTAATTTAAACCGTGCTATTCCAGGTATGAGGTTTGGTAATGCTTACACATCAAAGTCAGTAAAGAGATGAGGAGAGATAAGCAGGATTGGGAAGAGGTCTCATTACCCTTCCACCCTGACTGGGTCGAAGGGTAATGAGGGTTCAATGAGCTGCATGTGTAATAAAAAGACATGGAGGGGAGCAGTGAACAGGTGCTGACCATGTGTACAGGGGCTGTGAAATCTCACACACACACACACACACACACACACACACACACACACACACACACACACACACACACACACACACACACACACACACCTCTAAGTTGGTGCATTCACACAGAGAGATTCAGAGTCAACTTGAAAATAAACTGTAGTCGCCATATTGAAGTCCAAAATATCATTAAAGATGTTAAAAGTGTTCTGGTTTGGCAATGTAAAACATTTAAAATCTGTTTTAAAGTCCATTGGAGGAAGAAAGACCAGTCTCTCCTGCACCCAGCAATGTTTCCATGAGAAGTGACTAGTCCAAGAATGAACCAACCAACTTCAATGAAGGAGAACTGGGGTAAGATATTGAGGCTAAGTTGGTGCATTCACACAGAGAGATTCAGAGTCAACTTGAAAATAAACTGTAATCGCCATATTGAAGTCCAAAATATCATTAAAGATGTTAAAAGTGTTCTGGTTTGGCAATGTAAAAACATTTTAAATCTGTTTTAAAGTCCATTGGAGGAAGAAAGACCAGTCTCTCCTGCACCCAGCAATGTTTCCATGAGAAGTGACCGGTCCAAGAATGAACCAACCAACTTCAATGAAGGAGAACTGCGGTACGACATTTTGGTTATGTTGGTGCATTCGCATAGAGAGATTCAAGGACAAGTTTGTTATTGTCACTTAAATCAGTGCTAAAGCAATCAATCTGTGCTGAAGCCTGCTTGAGTCTTAGCTAATGTTGGAAAAACTACTTGTGCGTGACAAAGACAAAGTAACAATATGAAAAAATGACAAACCAGAACAGTTAAGCTTGGGAGATGCATTTCACCTCAAACATAAATAATTAAACTAATCTTTGTCACAGTAAATGTACTTTCTGTATTGACACAAACATGAAATATTTTGTCTGTGCTGAAGCCCTCCCCAGTCACAGAGAACAGTCTCAACTTCCGTGGAACCTGACCAGTTAGAAGATGGCGGTGACGCGAGCAAAGGTACAAGGAACAACACAAAAACTTTATTAGCTTTACAACTAAAACATTTTTACAAATTAATTAAAACGAAACACAAAACATTGCAAATTCATACAGACATTTAACTGCAGGTATAACACACTTTTAGGGACAATTCATGATACTTGATTCACAGTACAATTTTCTGACAATTTCTTGATCAAAATGAGATTGGAACTCAAATTATGACAAATTCATCAGATTATGAAAAAGATTTTCTCAGACAAAAGCCTTAAATTCTCTTTATCAAATCATAGATTCCTCCTATATCTGAGGTAGAGTATAACTGTGTGAAACAATGTGTATTTCCTTTTGTTAAGTGAAACTGACGTCTTTGAGCCTTCATACAAAGATATCATGATTAATTTTTCATCTGACCAATTTGAATCTTCACATATTTGTTATTTGTTAACAGTCTCCTGATACATGTTTGTATTCCTACCTCATACATCACGTGACATGGAATTATATAGCTTGCATTATATTTTTTAGGAGTGTAAACAATGCAATTACAGCATTTTTCTTTCTTTGTATTATCTTTATCATTTCTTTAGACAAAGACGTCAGAGATGAACTCACAGCAGCCTTGAAGAATAGAATCCTCAGTCACTATGAAGATAAACTTAGAAAACATGAAACTGACACAGAACTCTATGGGACAGAAGAAAAAAACAACAAAGCACAAACCTATGATGCAATATTTCAGAAGTCAAAGAAAGAAGAAGTGCGAACAGTGTTAATGAAAGGAATTGCTGCTGTTGGTAAAACATTTCAAACAAGGAGGTTCATGGTGGACTGGGCAAAAGGAAAAACCAACAACAACATAGACTTGATAGTGCCATTTCATTTCAGCGAGCTCCATACAAGAAGAGACAAAGTTCAAAGCTTGAAAGATCTTCTTAATTCTGTCGATGACAAACACAGAAGCTTTTTCATGTATAATGAGTGTAAAGTAGTGTTTGTCCTTGATGGCTTAGAAGAATGTGAACTTCCTCTGGATTTTGAAAACAACAAAGAACTGACTGACATGGAAGAGTCAGCCTCAATGGATGTGCTGTTAACAAGCCTCATCAAGGGGAAACTGCTTCCCTCTGCTCATCTCTGGATCATCTCTCAACCTTCAGGAGTTGATAAGATTCCTCCTGAATATATTCAGAAAGTGACTGAATGTCGAGGTATAAAACAATGACAGTAAAATATTTTCATTACTCATACTTAGTATTGTGTGATCCGTATCATGTGCCATTTTGTCAGGCTGGGATTTTCTTACTATGAAATAATGCAAAAGCTGCATCCAAAATATTATAATGTTATGGAAAACATCTGATAAACTTTTATAAGCTTCATTTCAAACAAATGTGCTTCAATTAAAAATTTAATATTTAAAAACCCTACTTAAAAATCTTATTTTGGTCTTACTTGCGGATTTTGTTGTACTATAAATCAATTTTGGTGGCTATGTTCTAAAAGTAAATAATTCATGCTACATATACTGTTACCTTCATCAATAATATTCTGACCTTTGTTCTGTTCATTCAGAAACCTCAAAGCGACGGCAGAAGCTGATATCAAGACTGAAAGAAATATTACGTAAAGAAAACACTCAAGATGAAGAAATAAATCATCCAAACCAGAAAAACACAGAGCACATCATCAGAGAAGACAGAAGAAGTGAGGTTGACGATGAAGCAAGAAATGGACGAACTGTGAAACCAGTGAATCAAGTATCTGACATCTTCAAAGCTGCAAAGGGACAAACAATGAGAACTGTGCTGACTGTTGGAGAACCTGATATTGGGAAAACCTTCCATGTGCAGAAATTTTAAAAAAAGTGGGCTAAAAATGAGAAAAAGTCTCTTTTCACACTGGTTCTGGATTCAGCAAAAGCTGATGAAGTTATATTTCCACTTAACTGCTCCAAGCTTAATTTGATAAAAGAGGAAAAATTCAGTTTGCTTGGACTTCTTAATCATTTCTTCAAGGAAACAAATTAATTTGTAATCTCGAACTTTGAGCAGTTCAAAGTTTTATTTGTCTTGGATGGACTGGATGCTTATACACCTCCTCTTGACTTTAAAGACAACACCACCTTAACTGATGTCAGAGAGCGAGCTTCAGTGGGTGTGCTGCTGACAAACCTCATCCGAGGAACCCTGTTTCCATCTGCCCGACTCTGGATCACATCTCGACCATCAGCTGCCAATCAGTTGCCTGATGACTGTGTCGACAGGACAACATAAATACGATGTAAGATTATGGGTGTGGATGAAGGCAGTCAAGGGAAGCTACTGAATCCAAGCATGTTTGAAATGTCTTAATCAGTGTTTTAAAATCAAGCAATGGTCACAAGGTAGCAATAATACTCAAAATAGCCATCTCTCTATAAAAGCAAGAAATCTCTGTCTGTCTGTGTGTGTGTGTGTGTGTGTGTGTGTGTGTGGCTGTGTGTGTGTATGTGTGTGTGTGTGCCTCAAATATCTCTGCAGATCAGGATCATACTGACCTGAGAGTTTCAACATGGCTGTTGTGTAGTTTAAGGGTGTGCAACGTCGGCTTTGTCCGACTACAAAGATACCGTTAATAAATCATTTCATAAATGATTTACGAATTCCGCTAGCATTACCATAGCCACCATAGCCACGTGCGCACCAGAGCCAATCACTGCAGAGCCCTAATGTGTAGTGATTGAGATCCTGACCCACCAAACATCCTGGAAAGTGACGAGGTTACGTTTTTCACTCTAAATTACATAATTATACATAATCACCAGCAGTGAACTGGACGCTGTTTGACTCCCTCACTCGCAAGACAGAGAAAGATGTCCCACCTTCAAACACAACCTTATTTGGCCATGAAAAATCTACTTAACCTCCCACTTTTCTATAGCAATACATATTTCCTACAGGCAGTGCACTAGTTAAATTAAAAAGAACCCTGAAAAACACCCACTTTTTTTGTAAGGCTTCTAATAACATAGACAGTATGTCAAAGAGATGTCGGTCAAATCAAACCAAATTTATGCTGTAAATTAGAGGTAGTGTTACACTAGACTTCTATATACTGAAAGGCCTTTATTATGTTTGCCTAGCCCATTTTACACACATGAGAGGGACAAGGCTTACAGTATTCTAATATTGACTAAAGAGAATCATGAGGCACCCCTCTCCAGATGTGATGCAATTTTAACAACAGAATAGTAGAAAAGTAATTATAAAGAATAATGATACATTTGAAATAATTAATGCACCTTAGATTTAATGAGCTGCACTATGATTGTACTCCAAACATTTAAACACAGTTTATCTATTTCTTTCCACAATAACTTTTGCTACTTTCCTACAGGTAAACCTGATGTTGTAAGTCAAAAGAAACTCAAATCTCAGCTGAAGGAGCAATTTACCCTTGTGACTGAGGGGATCGACAGGCAGAAAACCTCTGCCCTTCTCAAGGAGATTTTCACAGATCTCTACATCATAGAGGGTGAGAGGGGAGAAGTCAATGTTCAGCATGAAACCAGACACGTTCAAGGTGCAAAGTTCAAACCAGTGACACAAGATTATATATTTAAGAAAATGGAGGTAAGATGATCAATTTAGTATAAATGTATTTGGAAGGAGAAGAAGTTTGAGTAAATAGAAGTGACTACCGATATAAATTAGATTATATAAATGTAATAAATATCTAGAATTAATATAGTTTGTATTTAAATATTATAATGTTTAAATTATATATAATGTATTTTTAAACGATGTCCTCTTTAGCCTAATATAAGCAAATTTAAAGCTATTGTGTTGTAAAGTGTGTAAATGTATAAGTGAGAGTGGTTAACAAATACTGAAATCTTTTATACTAGCTAACGTGACTTTAAAATAAGAATCTACGTATTTTTCAACTTGTTTAACTGTTGATAGTATATTTATAAATTGCCATAATTAACAGCTATATCCTTTAATGCTACTGTTCAGTATCGCCAGTCCGCTCCCCCCCTGAAGATACGATTCTGTATAATATAACTGTTTTAACTAGCTGTTAAATTTTCATGTAAAATTTTAAGTTATCAAATAATTGTTAAAAAAAAAAAAAGCATTAACTAACAATTACGTTTTTATGTACTAAAGTTATTATTAATGTATTTATATATTTGTTAGCTTGTGCAAACAACAAGCAACAAAATATACTTACTGGAGAAACAGTGTTATGTTGAATTTACTTAGCTGGCTTCTTTTTTTGAAATTTTTTAATTAAATATCATGACATTTCTTCACAACCAGTTTCTTTTTTTTAGAAAATATACCCGTTAGAACTGTGCTAACGATCGGAGTGGCAGGCATCGGAAAGTCATTTGCTACAATGAAGTACAGACTGGACTGGGCTGAGGGTACCGCCAACGAGGACATCTTTTTTATGTTTCCAATTTCTTTTCGGGAGCTAAATTTGAGAAAAGAGGAAGACCATAGCTTGGAGAAACTTCTTAATATGTTTTTCCCAGCTATGGAAACATCAGAAATAACAGACTATGACAAGTACAGAATTCTGATTGTCCTGGATGGTTTTGATGAATGTCGCCTTAATCTTGACTTCACTGAAAGGAACAGTTGCACAGATGTGAGCGAGACAACCTCACTGAATGTTCTGCTGACAAACCTCATCCAAGGAAATCTGCTTCCTAAAGCTCAAATCTGGATCACGTCCCGACCTGCAGCATCCAACAATATCCCTCCTGGTAAAGTGGACCGGGTTACAGAGGTGCGAGGATTCAATGATGAGCAGAAGGAGAAGTACTTTATGAAGAGATTCAGTGATAAAGATCTGGCTGAGAAAATCTTGTCACATGTCAAGAAATCAAGGAGTCTTTATATCATGTGTCACATCCCTGTCTTCTGTTGGATCACATCAAAAGTTCTGGAAGACCTTATGAACAAAGACGAAGAAGGGATGATGCCCAAGACTCTGACTGACATGTACATACACTTTGTTTTGTTACAATGCCGACAGGGTAAAGTGAAGTATGGTGGAGATGAGACAGGTGAGAGCTCTGAGACAGATTCATGCTGCTATACAAGCAACCGGGAAACAGTCATATCTCTGGGGAAACTGGCCTTCCAGGGGCTAGAAGAAGGAAACCTTCTCTTCACTGAAGAAAACTTGAAGGAGTGCGGTGTTAACATCACAGAGACTGCAGTCTTCTCTGGATTATTCACTCAGATTAAACGAGAAGGCTGTGGGTTGTCCCAACAGAAATTGTTCTGCTTTGTCCATATGAGCATTCAAGAGTTCCTGGCAGCTTTTCATGTCTTTCACACATTCAATGACAAAGGTGAAAATCTGCTCACAAAACCCGCTTCAACAGTTGCTGCCTCTGACTTCTACAAGACAGCAGTGGACATGGCTTTAGATAGCAAAAATGGAGACTGGGATCTGTTTCTCCGCTTCCTGCTAGGCCTCTCTCTGGAGACCAATCAGAATCTACTGCAAGAGCTGCTGAACAAGACAGAAAATAACGAGGAGACCAACAAGGCAACAATCCAGTACATCAAGGAAAGGATTAGGGATGAAAACAGTGATCCTGATAAAAATTGCAATCTTTTCCACTGTCTGAATGAGCTGAATGATCACTCTCTAGTGGAAGAAGTAAAAACGTACCTGCACTCTGAAACACACACATTTGAAAATTTCACCCCCTCACAGTGGTCAGCTCTGACCTTTGTGCTGCTGACATCTGATGAGGATCTTGATGTGTTTGACCTGAAAAAGTACCTGAAATCAGAGAAAGTTCTGCTGGGAATGTTGCCGGTGGTCAAAGTCTCCAAAACTGTTTTGTAAGTACTTTCAACAATTATGCTGTCTCTGAAATGATCTTGCATTTCAAAACTGAAGTCTGTTTACCTTTTCCATGATGGCCATGGAAAATAGAATAATGGGCCCATGTTTTGTTGATACACAAAGTGAAATGTGCCATTAGTGGGGTGAAGCTCTGTTGCTAAAAGGTGACCTATCATTATGTCCTGCAGTTTGTACCAGATTGTGCTCACAAAGTTGCAAGACTTTTACCACAATTTGCCTGTCTCACACACATTTCTTTTATCTGAGACTAAAACCCTTAAGTTGGCACAGAATCACCCTCAAATCTGGTCTGGTGAGCAGTGGTTTTAAATCTGAGAAGAGATGTGATATATAATACTCTGTCTTCAAGACAGGTTTGGGTTTGATGCCAGTTTCTTCAAATATAGCTTGAGTTGAAGAGTATCCAAACGCAAACAAGACTGTGTCACCATAACATTTTTTAACCATGACTGATGTGTGTGAATTGTGCACCAACTATACTACTACAAGATACTCAGAAGGCTGCTTTCTTAAACAAATAACTTTTTAACTAATATTTTATATTAAATATATTTTAATTAAGTTAATTATTCTTTACTATGTTCAATAATTTAACATATACATTTTAAACCAATTCTAACTGCTGTTGAAAACGAAGGAACAAGATTCGGTGGAGACAATGGGGGAGCCATGAGAGGATGTCTGGCTAGCAGATGGAATTTCTGCTTGTCAAAGGCCTCATACCTGCTGGCTAGCTAGAGTACCTGAGCTGCAGGAGGGAGCAATGAGTGTTTTCCACTGTGTTGTGTAGCACAGGTACTTAAAATACACAAGCCGACAGTTTACTGAAATTTTATTTAGACAATACACATAACACATATTAGAACCAGTGAATAGTCCTGCAGGTAACAAAAAAAAAGTAAAGTATAACTCACTTTCCTTTTTTTCCCCTCACCTAGGTTTGAAATAATTTGGTTTAGTTTTTATATAAAAAACCAAACAATATTAACTGCTTAACAGTATGTTTATAGCTTTTCCCAGTTACACTGTTAGCGCTTCGGTAGCGTTCATTATATTGCAACAAAGCTTCAACGAAAAGAATTGAAACTTACCAAAACCATGGTGGTTTACTCGTATAAAATTCTCACGAATCTCCGACCAAGCAGGTGTTACTTTTCAGCTTCTAAATCAGCTTTTCATTAAAGTATTGCGCTAGTTAATTTCTCTGCTTCTCCTCTCTGCTCTGTGCTCGCTCTCCCTTGTTGCTATGTCAACAAATGGCAACGAGTCTCTTAAAGGGGAAGTTCATGAGAATTTCTTACAGCCATACTTTTAACTGTTTATATTAAATTACAGCTTAAGTTTTTAATTGATCCTTACATGAATGCATTTTAATGAAATTAATTACTTCTATTGTACTTCAGTTGTCCCAATTTTGACAACATAACAAAGGTATGGGTGACAGAGTGGAGATTTTATTGGTATGGGTGACAGAGTGGAGATTTTATTGTGTGGAGTCCTAGATGTTGCTTTTCTGACTTCCTGTGTCGTGATGAATTCAGAATGGGGCATGGTCTAGTTCAGTTCCCCTAGGAGGCAGCAGGACCCAGGGCCACAAAGGAATTGATTCTTTAATCTGGTCTGACATGTTCCCTTCCACCTCTGAGGTTTTTTGGCTCTAGTCTCTTGTGGATGGGTTGTACATTGTACAACAGTTGGTGTAAATTTGGTGTAATCGCAATGCGACTACTAATGTAAATAAAAAGTAATAGTTTTGAGAGAGCTCTCAAGAGTGAGGATATTCAAATCAAGGAGCAGTTGGGGGACAGAGATAACACAACTGATGGACAGACACGCATACACTCAGTGTCAGATGAGACTGGAGGGTATCACATGTTCAGGAAAACAAGAAATGACCTCACGGTTTTCTCACTTTCCATTATCCAAATGTATTAAACAGTTAACCTGCACAGCAGCGACTGAGATTCACTTCCTGTCTGTGGTGTTTCTGTCTTGAGGAATCATGATTTTGCTACTCCACTAGTGACTCTGTGTCTTTATCACTGCAGATGTTTCTGATTTCTGATAACACATATGTTCACAGGTTGAGTTGGTGTGAGCTCTCTAAAGAATCCTGCAAAGGTCTGTCATCTTCAGTCCTCAGCTCCCCGTCTAATCTCACACAGCTAGACCTGAGTCATAATGACCTGCTGGATTCAGGTGTGCAGATGATTGCTGATGGCCTAAAGAGTCTTCACTGTAAGCTGGAGATTCTAAAGTAAGTGTTCATTACATTTATTGTATTGTGAGTTACAGAAAACCTACACAGTATCATCAACAAGAATGGTGGGTTGTTATGAGTAGTTTTAGGTATATGTGACCCCACCCAGGTTACAACGCGGACTGATACCCAGAATAGAAGTATACCAGCCCTAGACACCAACCATCTGAGCGTTGACACAATTTTTAAAGGGTTCAAGAAAAGCGGGAGACGTGCATTCAGCTCTCCAATAATATTAAAAATAAATTATACTGGCCTGAAAAAGAAGAGAGAAACCATAAAACTAGTCAAAATTAGTTTATTCCACAATACTAAAATGGTCGAAACAACCAGTATATAAATAGCAAATGGCTTCACCATAACATAACATACAATAAGATTAAATGGTCACGGGAAATAGGCAGAACAGGGTACTCACCGCGGGGAGACTATCACCCAATAGAAATCATCTTGTGTGCACACTGATCACTACAAACACTACAACTTGCACTGCAAGGAAAGCCAAACCTACAAACCAGTGAAGTGACCACTACCCTTCAAACATACCACACTGCATGCAAGGAGGGGTGCATATTCCACGACTACTCCCCGCAGGTCGTCCCACTGCCTAATCAAAACAAAAGACGGAAAATACAATGAGATTCAGTTGGCTCAGATTCACAGACATTCAGGGTCACTACACCCAATATAAAAAGACAATATTCAACCATCTACAGATTATTTAAGTTGTACAGTCTGTAACACATTCGCCAACCGCCTTGGCGAACTGGCTCAGGCAAAGCAGCAGTCTGGCCTTAAATCTGTAATAAGGGGAAAGAAAAACATAAAAGTCAGTCTCATCAGCTGACAACAACATACCTCAGAGGGCATGACCCTCCTACATTACCATACTGGTTCCAGTTACCCTGTTCATGTGAGGCTCTGCTAAGAAGCCACGCAACAGTTGAAAGCTCTACTCTGGCTTAAAAGGGGAGATGGAGGAGCTGAGTCTTTGCCTGAAGAGATTTTATCATATTAGTGATATATCTACAGTTTAATGAAGCCCCAAAGTTCACTGAGACATACCTCTTCAGCACAGGGCTACAGAGCATGCTCCATCTGGATCACTCAGGACAGTCACACCACAACTAAATATACAAAAAAATCTCATTAGATTTCTAATAAGGCAATATAACATTTTCCTCCTCCTCTCTCCCTTACCTGCATGACACAGCAATCCTGCCACACAACCAGGCCTCAGACAAAGAGGCACTAATTGCCCTCACCTGTCCTTATGAAGGCGGGGAGCTCCCTCTGACTCTACCTAACAGGGCGGTGCTTTAGATTTAGATGCCAGCCCCTCACATATAGTTACTCACATATAGCCCCTCACATATAGTCTCACATATAGCCCCTCACATATAGTCCATTAAGCAGAGAAGAAAAAGTTTTGGTGAAGTACATTTATGTCAGAATGGAATACAAACTCCCAAAAAGGCAAGTGAGTGCTCGTCCTTGCACCAGCTCCTTAAATACCCTGCTAGGGAGTTAATGTGCTCATGTTTGCATAAAATTGCAAAAACCAGATTACCCAAGGAATCCACCCAATTCACTAGCTTCTGTAACTCCATGCGTTCTCAAATTGAACATTACTATTATCAATCTTACTGAAAAAAAAAAAAAAAAAAATTGGCCTATACCCTGGTCTGGGTATTGGTAATTGGTTGCAGGGTGTCCATTAATTCCCCAGTGAAACTGTCTGTTTATCAGGATGGCGACTGTAACACACAAGCCCCCACACTGCCCCTCTGAACTTACTGATACTTTGTATAAGCAATCCTCCTACATCCTGTCCTCTATTCAGTTCGCTATTTTAGGTCCTATCGTTCAGGAAAATCTTGATATTGATTTGCGCACAATGAAAAGGCTGGATAGCTAGCTGGTCTAGTAATTATACATGCTGTCAAATTATATGTACTGTTTGTCCACCATGCACAGTGTAATTTTTATGAGGTTTTCTTACCTTTGGAAAATAACCTGGATTCAGTTTCCTTTCAGCTCCCCATAAAACACATTGTTATCATAACTGTACCAAGATAGCCAGGATAAATGTGCCCACTAATATCAATTATTTCTTTCTTTTTTTACAAAAAATGCTTGAGAAAAAGAATGTCAGTTCATCCAGTGTAGCATTTGATCATCAAACCTTTATACAATTAACATTAATACAATGGCCATGGAAAATAAATGTTTCATCAGGTATAAACTGCAGGTAACTATAACAATTACACTTGAAGCTGTGTTACTGCATGATTTTCAATGGCGCGCGTGTGTGTGTGTGTACATGTTTGTGTGTGTGTACATTTTTGTACTCTGCAGGTTGTCAGGTTGTCAGGTGACAGAGAAAGGTTGCTTATCCCTGGTCTTAGCTCTTAAGTCAGAGAAAAAGTCATCCCTGAAACAGCTGGATCTGAGCTACAACCACCCAGGAGCCAATGGAAAGATGGAGCTCACTGCTATAGCAGAGGATCCAAATATGAGCCTGAAGGAACTCTGGTATGTTAAGATGTCAAGATGTGCACATCTGTGGTGATATAGCTGATTCCTCTAGTCTTGAGACTAGATCTATACACTCTACCAAAATCAATAATCACTTGTGGTGTTGATAAAAGGAAATGTGCAAAGCCAGAAACCTCACTGTGACCCCATTTGCACTTGACATTAACATGCAATCTGTATCTGGATATACTATCTTGATGAAGGAAAAACGCATGTTACAGTGATGCAAGGTGTAAATGCACAGAGAACCCATTGTGACAATCAGTACCGCATGACCCCGTTTTTAAGAAAGATATCCATCCAACATGCTGAAAATCAACTAACACTGCCTCTTACTGCGGGCTTATACAAGCCTGATAAAAGCTATAGGTTGCTAGCAGGTCTTCTATTGCAAAAAAATTAAAAAGAATAATGCCTGGTAGAGCTGCCACCCAATGTACCAAGGCGAGTCCTTGCTGCAGCACCCATGGGTTCGAGTCCGACCTATGGCTCCTTTCTGTCTATCTCAAGCCTTAGCAATCAGCAACTCTATCTCTGTGGTTGCCAATCTTTTTGGCTTAAAGTAAAACTCTATCTTCTTGTGACCTCCTCATCACAGGTTGCAAATATCGCTCTGTTCTGCAAACGTTGTTTTTATTTTAGAGGTTTTAACACAAAAGGCTTTTGAAAGCATTGTATTCAATTTGGAAATTTTTGTTTGTGACAACACTGTCTTCATGTTTTTGTAGTTTGGACCATGATGGAGAGCATCGGTTAAAGCCAGGACTGAAGAAGTGTAAAAAGTATTTTTCTGGAAATTATTTCCAATAATTTATCACCTCTGTAGAAGCTTTGACTCTATGCTAATGTCTGATACATTTGAAATGAATGTCAAATAATATGTCTTTGTCCCTAAACTTAACTGGTCATATAGGTTCCAATAACGTATTAACTATTACATGGTCATTATATTGTTCAGATAATTAAAACTTTCAAATCCAATTCAACATTTCAAACAATTCATATTCACCTTTCTTTAGATTTCATTTTTAATTTATGTTGTTTGTATTTCATTTAAACAACATCAATGTTTTATAGTCTTTTAACTGCACAAAAAACACTAAACACAGACACTCAAGCACTGAATTATATAATCTTTGTTTCTCTATCAGATGGTGCAGATCTGAAGCTTGATGAAAACACAGCAAGCAAGAGGCTTGTTTTTTCTGAAGGAAACAGGAAAGTAAAAACTGTAGGGAGGGTGGAGGAGAAGGTGGAACGACCTGAAAATGAGGACCGGTTTATGAGATCTCAGGTCATATGTGAGGAGGGTCAGAAGGGCCTCTGCTACTGGGAAGTGGAGTGGAAAGGGACGGTCGGCATTGTAGTGACATATAGAGGAGTGAGCAGAAAATGGGACAGTAGTGGTGGCCTGGGATGCAATGAGATGTCCTGGAGTCTGATCTGCTCGAAGACTGGATACACTGCCAGACATGGGAAGACATCCAGACATATTAAAGGGCCCCCTTGCCACAAAATAGCAGTGTTACTAGATTGGGAAGGTGGTACTGTGACTTATTACAGTGTCACATCTGGAAAGCTGAGCCTCATACACACCTTCGAAGCCAAATTCACAGAGCCCCTCTTCCCAGGCTTCTGGTTTGAGAGCGGCTCTGCGACTTTGTGTGAGATAGACTGAACCCCTCTGTGATGTCGTCATGTAGTGATCACTCAATGCCCCACTTGACATTTTGATAGATTAGAGAAAAGTATACATGCATCATTTTATTACCATAATGTGGAACATGACTATATCATGTTGTTTTTCTACCCGTTCATATTGTAAGTCTTTATATTAACATTGTGACAGAAGACATGAAGTAACATAAATCCCAAGTTGTTAATGTAAGTTAATGATGTGATGAAGAAAACTCTTTTTTGTAAAACTAATGTATATATTTTACCTGTTTCGCATTTGTTTCAGAGCATGTTGTCAAAACATTTACTTGCCAGTTAACTTTTTTTTTTTACTAATGTGTATAATGTATATTGTGTTTGTGTGAGCTGATATGAAAATATAAGTATAAAGTATAAGAAATAAGTATTCAAGAGTTCCTTAGAGTTAAATGTGTTTACTGTTCAGTGTATTTTATGTTATAATGTATGTATCTGTATGCTAACACATAGTTTGTTATTAGAGAACCTCTGTACTACTGCCATGATCTGTTGTTATTTTTTACATCTTATTTAGTGCAGGACATGAATGCAAAGATAGAGAAAAGTTTTGGATTTTTGTGATTTATGTTGTTTTGCATGTACAATGTCCTGATGGAAAAAATAAAGCTACTTTTATTGAACTAAACTTACCTGTATGTGTGTACTATAACATGCCTCCAATGTAAGTGATGGAGGACAGTTCTTATTTTCTGTTTTTGTTTTCCTGGACAGTGTTTCTTTGTGAAATGTGATGGGGGGAAAAAAAAAAAAAGGGGGAATTTAAAAATAAAAATGAAAAGGGGGGGGGTGAGAAGGGGACCAGGAGGAAAAAACCAAAAAAAAGAGGAGGGGTAAAAGGGGGGTTTTATCCCAAACAAACAAAAAAAAAGGGGGGGGGGGGGGGGGGCGGAAGGAGGAGGGGGGGGGGGGGGGGAAGGGGGAAAAAACAGGAAAAAAAGGGGAAAGGGGGGGGGGAAAAAAAAAAAAAAAAACAAGGGAAAGGGGGGGGGGGGGGAGAGAAAAAAAAAAGGAAAAGGAAAAGAAAAAAAAAAAAAAAAAAAAAAAAAAAAAAATAAAAAAAAAAAAAAAGGAAAAAAAAAAAAAAAAAAAAAAAAAAAAGAAAAAAAAAAGGGAGGAAGAGAGGGGGGAAAACCGGGGTTAAAAAAAAAGAAAAAAAAGGAAGGAAGAAAGGAAGGAGAAAAAGGAGGGAGGGGAGGAAAAAAAAAAGACAAACACAAAAAAAAGAAAGGGGGGGGGGGGAGGGGGGGGGGGGGGGGGAGAAAAAACACAAAAAAACCCCCCCCAAACGGCCCCCCCCCCGGCGCCCCCCGGGGTTGGGGGGAGGGGGGAGAAGGAAAAAAAAAAAAGGGAAGAAAACAAGAAGAAAAGACGGGAAAACCCAACCCCCCCCCCCCCCCCCCCCCCCCCCCCCACCCCGGTCCAGGAACCCCCCCCCCCGGTCGGGCCCAAAGGCTGGGGGAGGGGGGGAGGGTGGGGGGGGGGGGAAAGGGGGGGGGGGGGGGGGGGGGGGGGGGGGGGAAAGGGGCAGGAGGGAAAAAGGAAAAAAAAAAAAAAAAAAAAAAAAAAAAAAAAAAAGAAAAAAGAAAAAAAAAAAAACACCAAAAAAACCCCCCAAAAAAATGCAAAAAAAAATTAATAAAAAAAAAAACAAAAACCAAAGAATCAACAAGCAACAAAAAATCCCCAAAAAAAAAAAAAAACAAAAAAAAAAGGTGTAGTGAGGAGGGGGGGAAGTGGGGGGGGGGGCGGCGGGGGGTGGGTTCCAGCCCCCGTTCTCAGGCCGGCTCCCCAACACCGCGGCCAAAACCGGCCGCACAAAGCCGGGGGCCCCCGCCCCCGGCCCCCCCCCCCCCCCCAGACCGAGAAAAAAAAAATTGAAAAATAAAAACAGAAAAAAAGAAGAAAAACCAAATGTGGCAGGGGAGGGAAAATTGGGGAAGAAAGGAAATTAGAGGAAAAAAAAAAAAACGGAGACCGATGTGGGCGGCGACGCACGCAAGGCAGCCCGTTGCTGGTTAGCCCGTTCTGTTGGCGTTGGATTGTGGGATGATGAAATGTGATGGGAAAAAAAAGAATGGGCCCAGGGAGTAATAACAAAAAGTGGGAATTTTAAAACTGAGATTGTAACTTTGTACATTACGGTGAGGCATCCACCCCACCACAAGGGGGGGGGGGAGGGCCGCACGGGGGAGAAAAAAATTCTTCGGGAAAAAGGTTTTTTTTTTGGGGGAAAGAAAAAAGGTTCCAGGGGTATGGGGTAATTAAAGCGGGCCACAAGTCAGACTGCTGAAGCTCAGTGGTGGGTCTCGTCATATTGGGATATTGCGAATTTATTCTTTCACATAATTAGGACTGTGGATTATGTTCGGAAACGCTGCAACAGATACGCACTGTACTTTTCTATATAGACAATAAAGGAACCTGTTCAGCATGTCCCCAACACATCATTTAACAAGGCCCGGAAAACAGCTGGCGAATTGTCAAACCAAAGGGCATCACCAAATATAAGAAGTCGCCAAAAGGGGTTGTTAAAGGCCTTCTCCCCCCCACCCCCCTCTGATCCTAACTAAAAGTTATGCGTTCAGGTTTACACTTTAGCCTTATGAAGGGGTTCAAATGCCGGGTCAATGAGAGGGAGAGGGTACTTATTCTTAATGGTGATGTCATTAAGCCCTCGATAATCAATGCAAGGGCGGAGGGACGAGGCTTTTTTTTTTAAAAAAAAAACCCTCGAATAAGCCCTGCCGCTAGTGAGTCACCTATATATTTCTCCATGGCTTCACATCAGGTCTGGAAAGGTTATACAGGCGACTAGACGGCAGAGTGGAACCAGGGAGCAGCTCTATAGCGCAATCATATGGCCTATGAGGAGGTAAGAAGACGGCAGGATAATTATTAAAAAAATCCCTCCCTTGTGGGGGGTAATCAACAGGGACGGGAGATAAGGGAGGGGGGGGGGGGGGGTATAGAGGAATGGGGAAAGTTAAACAACAAGAGACGAGAAAAAAAAAAATGAAGAAAACAAACAAATCAAAGAGAGAGGGAGAAAAACCACCAAAAAGGGGGGGGTGTGTTTTAGCCAGGGGTACCTAAATACAACGGGAGTGTTGGGTGATGAAATAACCTGTAAGCTAATCTCCTCACGGTGATTACCAGAAAGGATAAGTGTGAGGGGGAACGGTTTGCCGAGTAAATGTTGGCTAAATGTTTCCCGTTTACGTTTGCAACGGGTTGGTTGTCAGGGAGTTTGATAGTGGGAAGGTTGGCTTGAAGCCGAAAGCCGAGTCAATGAAACTCTCCTCGGCCCCTGGGGCGACCTGGGGCTGGGGGGGAATGGAATTTAACTTCCAGGGAAGGGAAGCTTTTCATTGAAAGAGAAAGAGGGGGGGAGGGGGGAAGGGGGGTCTGGGCACAGGAGCAACACCCCTTTCTCCCTTTTTTTTTTTTGGGGGGGGGGGCAGGGCCAAAAAGTGAGCGTTGGGGCCACAATAAATGCATAACCCGGACCTCATCCGGGGTTGCGTTCTGCCTGGAGCGGGTGCGACCCAATTGCATAGGCTCTTCTACGGGCTCGGGGGGTACCTGGCTCGAGGGGGCGTTTGCATGGGGCTGCTAACTGGGGATCTACTGAGATGGTGGCTCTGGGTAAGGCATGGAAAGGAGGGGCTTGTGGGGACCCCCCCCTCCCCCCCTGTCTCTAACGAATACGATTGTCAAGCCTAATTGCTAGTGAGATTAGCTCGTCAATGGTAGCAGCGCTGTCCCTAGCCGCTAACTCGTCCTTCATAACCTCCGACAGCCCATGCACGAAAATCTGCAACGAAAACAGTCTCCTTCATCCCAACCACTCTCTGCCGCTAAAACTCTTAAACTCGACTGAGAACTCAGCTACTGAACCAGAGCCCTGAAGAAGATTCAGTAAGGGTTAACTCCCCCTCCCTCGCACTGGATGATCAAAAATTTGCCGTCAGAAAATCGCTGGAAGGTTTTCACAAATAGGGAGTGCTTCTCCCACAGGGCGGTTGCCCACTGAGCTGCTTTCCTGACAATAAGCTTAATCACAAAAGCCCCCCGGGGCTATTAGAGCTGTAGGTCAACGGCTGTTGTTGGAAAACTAGTGAGCACTGAAGCAGAAACCGCCCCACAAGCCCCCAAATCCCCAGCATACCGTTCAGGTGTAGGGAACGTGTGGTTCCCGGGGCGGGGGGGGGAGAGGCTGCATGCGGCATGGCTGGGGAGGCAGAGGGAGTAGCTGCTTCAGTGGCGGTGGTAGGAGCTGTGGGAGGAGTGGAGACCTGATCGAGCTTGGATCCAAGGGCGGCCACACTGCAGCGAAGGTCTTGGATGGCTGCCACGATCCCGTCGAGGACCTTCTCGTGTTGGCCCACTCGTTGTCCCTGGTAGGCCAGTGCGCTTCGGACGGAGTCTGGGTCCGCTGGGTCCATGCTGGCCAGATTGTTCTGACAGGGCTGGTGTTAGGACTGGACCCAGGAGCAGACACCCAGACAGTATGGAAGGTTTAAAGGGGGGTTTTATTCCACGCACACACACACACACACAGGGGGATGAGGGGCGGCCACAGCAGGAACGGGTGGGTGAGATGGCGGAAGAGACCGGAGACACAGAGGCACAGGAGAGCGGACACAGGAAGCCAAACTGCACAAGGGACCCTGGGGCACGGGAGAGAAACGGTTAGACAAGGGGACACGCACAGGGATAACACAAGAGAGCTTGAAGTTGCCTAACTCAATACTGAGAGGAGCCACGAGAGTTACCACCACATAGGCTGAAACAATCTGGCGATGAATGGGAGGAAGACCGGGGTTCTTGAAGACTGAGGCATGATGAATGATTAGAGAGCAGGTGAGACAGCAGGCAGCAGGTGAGGAGAATGGAGGCCGCACCCCCAGACCCACGGGGAGGGGGGGGAGGGGGGGGGGGGGGGGGGGGGGCAGAGCAACCCATAGAGATTGTAACTTTGTACATTAAGTTAGCCACAAGTCAGACTGCTGAAGCCTCTTCATATTGGGATATTGGAATTTATTCTTTCACATAATTAGGACTGTGGATTATGTTCGGAAACGCTACAGATACGCACTGTACTTTTCTATATCAATAAAGGAACATCTTATCTTATGACAGTCCCTCCTGGAAGATATTCATAGTGTCACACTTCCCTATATTCATCCCTGTTTTGTCTCCGTCTTTCTGCCCTTTCTTTTTATGTCTGTCTTTCTCTAACTCTCACTATCTTCCTCGCTCTGTGCCTCCCTGTCTTTCTTAGAACAGTCAGGCAGGTATCAGACACAATTTATTTACTTTTCCCTCCATCTTTATCCAGTTGAAAAAGTGCCCTTGGTTAGGGTGAACACAGCTTGCAGTGTTCATTCTGTAGATACCCCACCTACCCCAGTTTGAATAAATTGGGAGCCAATTTCCAATTTCCCATAGCTAACTCAAAACTAAACATTGAGAAACTAAATGTCAAATATCCTTAACATTATTTTATAATTTCAGCTCAAATAAGAAACTCGGGTTGTTGTCCTGGAGGCCAATTCACATACTGCTATAAACATGTGTACTTAAAAATAGACAGATTACAAAAGTAGTAAACTAGTAGTATAACTATACATGATTCCTATAAGACACAGACTTTCACACACAGTGTTTATATAACATTTAATGCCGCATTTCATTTATTCATGCCTCTCTTTCTTTCACAGCAGAATGCATGTGCGTGCAAGTCTGTGTGCATGTGTGTGAGCATCTGAATGTAGGCGGTAATGAATTACACCCATGAAGGAGAGGCCAGAATGAAAGCTGGAGCAAAAGGAGGGGAAAATGTGCACTGAAAGGAGACGTCGGGGACAATGTAGCAACCAGCAAACTGAAGGCCTCTTTGCACAAGCTGCCTCAGTGTCTCTATAAACCTAATTCTTGACCAAATCTTTGAAGAGGCTGAAAAACCAACAATTGAACATTTAGTTCTGGGTCCACATCAGAGACCTCATAAAAACAACAGACCTGTTTGATTCATTCAGGATCTTTCCTGTTTCGGCTTCTGTCTCTCACTACCATTGATCTGCTGCTGCTAATTGACAACACATTCAGAGTGCCTCACGCTCTTTCTGTCTCGCTCTGCCTCTGTCCCTGAAGATTTTGTTTTGATTAGACAGCAAGCCATGAGCTGAATGAATGAGTGTTTGTGTGGGTGTGCTGAATGGAAACAAGGGCTTTGAATGTATGAATGTCACTGCTTTAGAACTTAAGTTAGAAACTGTAAATAAATCAAAATGAAAAAAGTGAAAGCTAATCTTAAGATACATGACACAGTTGTCGGATAGATCTGTGCATGCATTAAAGCCAACTTAAATCATAAGAACTGCTCCTTGTGCCATTGTTTGCAATGAGAGGTGTTTTGAGTAGGTAAAAATGCAAGCATGATTTTATAAGCACAATTACACTGTGCTACCTGATCTGCATTACCACAATCTCACATGTTTTGTATGTAGAAGTATATAGGCCATTTGTTTAAAATACACCTGAGAGAAGAAGATGCACTGTTTTATATAAAGGAACAGTTTTTCCAGGAAGTTTTCGGGAGTTCTTTAATCATATCCTTATCCTACCCCATGGTCCCAACCCTTTGCATGATCTTAAACATTCAAAATGTAAGCTTATCCTTAACCCCAACCAAGTTCTAACCTTCAAAAAGCCATGCAGAGAAATAACGATTGTCCAGAATATCCTTTTTTCTCCAAAATGTCTTCAAAACTTGGTCCTTATAAAGATAGTGTGCAGAAGTCTCAAAGCTGGCTGTAGACCTCATTTACTTTCCTCCACATCTGACTGTCTCTTCGTGACTTCTCTCTCTTTTCCCTGTTTGAGTCTAAACTAAATATTTAAACCTTAAAGCCTCTCTAAATATTAACCTGAACATTCATTCGGAACAATGATTTGTGATTTTACTGTCTGCTCTTGTGTGTCTCTTTTTAACCGGCTGTTTGGTTCCCCGGCATAGATCCCATTCACTGGCAGGGTCAACTATGTGAGGTTCGCTTGATTTACATTGTCAGGCACATCAGAACTGCTTTAACAGTTCAAAAAGGAAGCTGTAATTGTGCTGTGATTTAGTAAGCCACAGTAAAGCGAGTGCAACACAAGTATTTGAAATATTTCAACTTTGACATTGTGTGAATGAATGAAAATAAGGGCTTTCAGCACCCTTCACTTCCACCACTCCAAACCCGTGCCCTGCAGCCCGGACAGACAAAGTGAATTAGACTCTGATAGCTGTTTCTTTACACGTATCACATTTGTGTAATAATGTTTGTGTGTGTGTGTGTGTGTGTGTGTGTGAGTGTGTGGGTCCAAAGTGTTATGTCATTTAATACTTTGGCCAACAGAAGTAACATATTGTGTGTTTGCCTGTGTGTCTGTGTGATATGTATTAGCACAGTTTGTACATCTGAGTTGTGTTATTGTGTGTGTGTGTGTGTGTGTGTGTGTGTGTGTGTGTGTTTGTGTGTGTGTGTGTGTGTATTCAAGCTGTCATTTAATCCATCCATCCTCAGGTGGTTGCTCCCACCCTGCACGTCCACTCCGCCTCTCACAGACCAATCGCATTCCACATTCCTCCACCTTCCCAGGATCCCAGGGACCCAGGGTGCACGGCTGCGGGGCGTTACCATGGCGTTGGGGTGATGAGGTCACCCCCCTTTGGTACTTCAGTGATTAGATGAGAGCTGATGGGGTAAGATAGGAAGGGATAAAGAGAGAGAGGGAGAAAGAACATTAAAATACCTTCTATTAAAACATTTGTATGTTTTATTAGGTGTACACACGTCTATTCATGAGAACCCTCACTGACAGGCATTTCCTAACATAATTCCTGAATCCCAATCCTTAAACCTGAATTTTCTTGTAATATTAACCCTAAAACCAAGTCTGAGTCAGGAAATCCAGCTCAAACCTTTTATGTTGTTCAGGACAAAGATGAAATGCTTGATGAGATGTAATAAGACATAATCGGTAATAAGATCAGCCTCTCCTCTCTCACTGTCTGATTTGTTTAACATCACGCACCTTACTACCAGCAGCTATTCATTCACGGCTAGTAAAAGAGAAATATAAGCATGTTAGAATACACAACAATTGTTGAGCTCCTCATTAAGCAGCACTGTGTTCTTTAAGAGGATCTATATCACTGCCACCATGTTTTCACTGTCCTGTTGAGACAGTAATGGAACAGATTTCGGGGTTAAGGGTGTAAGATGTATTGTAGCCAGTGGCTCCTACTTGCCACATTGTCTCAGCCACTTTCTGCAGTTCTATCTGAGGAACCCTGAGGGGTTCCCAGGCCATATGGCATATTAGTCCCTCCAACATGTTCTTAGTGGCCCCCAGAGTCTCCTCTTTTCAGCCACAGGGAGCCATCGTGAAGGCATCCCAATCAGAAGCTAAACCACCCTCACTGGCTCCTTTTTAATGCAAAGGAGCTGTAGTTCTACTTTGAGCTCTTTCTAGATATCTGAACTCCTCTCCTTTGTCCTTAAACATTGCAAACCAGTTTAGAATATTCAAACTTAAAGATCCACTTGAATAAACAAAATCTGATATGCTGCAATGCCACTGCTGACTACAAATCATTTAGCCAAGAGTATCTGGAACACACATGACACTTAATCCTCATAGACGGATCATGGGATGGACTGTGCATGGGTGACAGTTGTGTGTGTTAGCGCACAGTTGTGATTTTGAATTTGGATTGAAGCCAGAGAGGCACTTAAAGGATCAGAAAAGAGTTGACAGAGCAAATAAATCTTTTCTGCCTCTGCTTTCCTCTTTCTATTATAATCTACTGTGTTCTACTGAAAGCTTCTGATCTAATATGTCTCTATTTCCTCATTTATCTCCTGTCAGAAACATGAGTGGGGAAGCCTGTCTGTGTCTGTTTGTTATATGACCCACTTCAATTTCTTCCACTGGTGGATTTTTATAGGCTCATCAGACATATTTTAAGTCTGGAATGATCTAAATTAAGATTGATTCATAATGCTATTGTTGCATCTGTTTCTTTCATCTCATTCATTGTCTCCCTCTCCTTCTCTTCCATACTTCTTTTGCATCCTGTTTTCTTTGTAAATTTATGACAGAGGTTATCACATAGGCAACATGTGTTTCCATGTATTGGCTCCCCCTTTCATGTGAAGCACACACTAAGAACATACAGCAGTGTCCTTTTATTTATGATCCACCATCAGCCTGTTTTCTCTCTCTCTCCCCTCCACACACACACACACACACACACACACACACACACACACACACACACACACACACACACACACACGCTTGCTGAGAGACAGAGTGCAGACAGTCAGGATGGAGAAGAGAATCAGGGAGTGTTGAAGGATATATGACCATTCCTGTCACATATGCACACTATTACATGTATGGGAAAGAACAAAATGTAAAATGCGTTGTTGTTGTGTACAATCCACACAGCAAACATATTAAATATATATATTAAATGTCTTTTATCGACAAGATATAAAACATTTTTTCAAAACTTTAAAATCTTTCCAAAGACTGTTTTTGTAGGACATTTACGCATTATATTGTTCATAAAAATACAATATTTGATGAAATATGTGACATTTTGCAACAGCTTTCTTAACCACTAACAAGGTCACTGAGTTCAGTCTATTTTTAAAACAGCTATTTACTTAATAAGGTACATTATGCAGTAAAATCAGTAAAATTGAAATCCTTTTTTTTAAATGACATTGATATTGCAAATCACAGTTGATCAGCAATTGAGAATAAGTGCGAAATAAACAGAGGGGAATTAAAGAGTATGTATTTTTTAAGGCTTTGGGTTGATCAAAACAAGCAAAACCTGTCAAGCCTCAGTAAACAGCTGGGGACTCAAAATGCACAACTCAGATGTAGAATCAGACAAGTTCATTTACAGCAGGCAAAAAAAAAGGACAAAAAACAGGTTGGTAGAGGAGAGGCAAAGGCAGGGGTTTCAGGGGTAATGAGGGGTGAGGAATAGGTGATCTGAGTAATGGTTGGAAGAACGAGGTCACTGCAGGGCTGGTGGAGGTGGCTGGCTTTCACGAATGAAAGGAGAATGGGGAGGTAAAGAACACCAGGGATGTTATGATTAATAAGATGCTATGACACAGGGGAAGGAACCCATTTATAAGACACGCGTGTCATGATGAGATCTCAAGCGTATACATAAAGACTAAAACTATGTTGACTCGTAGGGAGGTTGTATTTGGGCAGCAAGGACATTATGAAGCCTCATATGTGTGCAGCAGTGTCATATTTATGCATATATTTTGTGCTTAGCTTGTCTGATTTTCTTTGTTGTGACTGGATACGTTTCATCCGGATATCTGAGTGTCTCTTAGGGACAGCTGTAGCGTACAGTCTTGCCAAGGACAGGAAACCCTGGAAGAGCTCATTGTAAAGTTATGTCTCTGTCACTTTTGAGAAAAATGGTGAAGAAAGACATGCTGCATGGTTTTCCTAAACAACGCAAATGTACAGTGAAAGCTTTGATCAGCTTTGGACCAGGTTTAGCCCCAGTTATGTTGTTGTGAACATATTTAGATGAAACCTGATGTGAATATTGACATTTGTATGTTAGGTTTTTAAAAGAGTTGTCTAGATTAATAATAATATGCTACTCTTGATCCTTTAAGAAAGTTTATTTCCTCCTCCCTCCTGTAAGATCAGCAATGCAGCTGCTCTGGAGATGGTGCATTATGAATTCTGCTCAAGTAGTCAAACTATTATGTTATCTAATACACACTAGACAGGTGTCTCAATGTTGTCTCTGTGTGTCACTGCAGAGACTGGTCCAAGATGTGGATGTGGTGCAGGGCTGGAGTCAAGGGGTCTAATCTTTGTTTTGTTAATGTGCAGTCAAATAAATTGTATTTGAGAGCAATAAAACATATTAGACTGAAATCAGAAAATTGTGAAAGAAAGTTTTGCTTTGAAGTATTTAGACAATTTTTGGATTTTGATTTAATATTTGAGTGCAGTGACAAAAGTTTACATTACATACATACATTGTAATTGACTCCACATAAAAGAGACTATTACCCAGATCGGGAGATCGCTAGTATCTGTCAAAAGAGCCAACATATGCTTTCTGGTAATTTCAGAGTTGTCTTAATTACATGTGGTGTCTTTTAAGCTTGAGTTGGAAGGTGAAAACTCACTGGAGTGCTGCATGTGTCACTGGGGCTAAGCTAGGAGTTCATTGCCAGCAAATACCTCCAAAATGTCTTGTTTTCGATTTGTCAATCTTGAATGAGGAGAAAGCGACGTATGGCTGTGGTGGCCTTTGAGTATCTTGACAAAACTAACAAACTACTTTTTGACAGATTAGTAACATAGTGTGGTTATCTTTAAACCTGTAATAAGTAAAGTGTAATTGATTTGAAGAGCTTTACCCCCCTCTCTGTTCCAGCTGCTCCAGGCAGACACAATGTGTGTGATCTTGAACTGCAATCACCCGTTGTTGATTTCAGGATGAGCCAATCTCATTTGTGCAGTCAGGTTTCAGCCAAAACTAAGTTCCAAGGCAAAGTCAGAGAGAGAGACAGGGCAAACTTGAGTAAAACCAAAATAGCGGGTGGACAGTTCAAAAGTGGTTTTAAACCTGATACATAAGAGAATGGAGAGAGCGCATGTTGTGATTCTGATGCAATTCTTCAAGCTTATTTTTGTTAGCCTTTGGCCGAAATACAAGCCAAGAGCACAGACAATATCAGAGACCAGACCAAAATAAATTTATTTGGAGACAAAGAACAATCCACCAATCTATGTGGTCCTGACATGTTGGACTGGTGTCAGAGTCTCGTAGCGTGTGCTCCGTCTCAGTAATCTGTTCCATTTCCCCCGCGGTCGGACATGATATAACCTTATTTACATTAGCAGGGCTGTGTGTTGTAAAGTCAAGGTCAAGACATGTGTGTTTGTGACGTGGGGAATCACACGCTTTCCACTTCCTGCAGGTAGCTTACATCAGACTTAACAATTACTGTGTCTTTCCATGGCCACTGCTCTGCATGGTGGAGACTCCTTCCTTCTTTTCCTCTCTCTCTCTCCCTCCCTCACACACACACACACACACACACACACACACAGGCAGAGTAGTGTTGATTACCCATGTCCAAACACAGTGTGTTCGATGAGAGCCGCCTGCAGGTAAAGAGTAATTGGTTCCAGATTTTGTGTGTGTGTGTGTGTGTGTGAGTTGGCGTCTGTGTCTCCTGGTCAAAAGTGCAACAACAATAAGCATTTAATTAACACAGTTATCATGGAGGCTGATAGTGACCAGTAAAAACCACTGATGACAAACATATTTTCCCTTCATTCCTTTTTGTAAAACTGTTTACTTCTTTCCCATTTTTTCCTATGCATATGTTCTCTCCTTTCTTTACTTTGCTCTACCTCTCTTCCTGTCAACCTTCCTTATTCTCATGTCTCTATAAATATATTTTAAAGGGACATTGTGTAGGAATTTCTCCCATCTAGCGGTGAAATTGTATTTTGCATTCAAACGAATAGTGCTCTCTAGTGCCTCACGTTTTCAAATGCATATTGCAACTACGGTAGCTGTTGTGTACCAAGAAGCCTACCTGTCGAGGAGAAAGCAGGCAACTTCAGCGTCCCTTTGAAAGTCTTTCTCTTTCATTAGCTGTTTCCACCTGGGAAAAGCTACCCCGATGTTTACCTTTGTTTTTTGAATTTGCCGGTCACGTTGCCTTTTTAATTCCCTTTTTCACTTTTTTGGCGACGAGGATTCCTTCTCCTGTGGCTCGGCATAAGTGTGATCCTCCATTATTAACCAAAGTGCAGTGCAGACTTTCAAATGTGCCGGGGCAGTGACAAGCGCCTCTCACTGATCTCCTTCTCCGTTATAGCTGGTTTCAGTCAAGTGATGCTGGCTCCGAACGAAAACGTTGTAGATTAGCTAGACAGGTAGGCTAGTGCTTTATGTCCCTCTCGAAGATTATAGTTTTTCAAAATGGCGGAACGACATGAAAGCCTCCATGGCCTTGCCCGTCCAATGTATATACAGATAAGAAATTCTTCGCTTACGAGGATAAGTCAGATCATGGCAAAGGTAATTTTACACCAATGAGGACACATTTATGAATGAAGACATTGATTTTAGCTAATAAAATACTTAAAACACTACACAATGTCCCTTTAAATATCTATCTCACTTAGTTTCATTTGTATATTTCCAACATTTTGTGCAGTCGATCAACATTTGAGCAAATTACTTAAAAAAAGGATTTATTTTCTTTGTTTAAATTATTTGTTTTCTGTGTATGTATCTTACATGTATTCCCTTCCTCCTTTCCCTCTGGTGGATTTCTTTTTACACATTATCTTACTTTACAGCCACTACGCTCATTTTGCTAAATGTGACCCGTCAGGTAATCAAACCCAAAAACCTTAACTGTTTTTACTCTCATGCCATGCTTCACCTATCGAGCTACACTGACCCATACATTTTAATTCCAAACCCGTCACTTAGGGAATCATATTTTACTTGACCCAGACTTTAAACTGACCCTCATTCCCTCTGTTAAACTGTGACCTTCGGGCCTGTGGATACACACGTGTCAAAACAACATTTATCACCTCTGAAACGGCTGCTGGTCCCTGAGCGCTGTCCTCATTTCTTTTCATCCCTCCCTCCTGCCTTCATCTCTTCTTCCTCACCCTGTGGATTTTTTTGACTTTTTCATCCATTTTCTTTCCAATGTTCACCCCCTTTTTTGTCTTGCCCTCCTCTTATGATCCTCTCCCCAACTTGCCATGACAAATATTGTGATTCTAATTCCAAATCCTAATTCCATTTAATTTATTTAACAATATCAGGTTCTTATTTAAGTCAAATTCTGCATTTTTTGTGAATAAGCATCTGTTTTGTTATTCTTTATTCAAACTCTGTACTTACTTTCCCTGAACTTTCCCCCTTTGGCAGTCTGGAGGAATGTGTCTTGATGCATTAACAGCTGTTTGTTTAGAAAATCTGTGTTAGTAGTGACACCACCAACACAAATTCAAACTTCATTAACAGAGAAAAGACTTGACTACAACAGATACATTACAATTAAGTGTCACTCCAATTTTTCAGTGCTCTCGTCCTTCTTCCTTTCCATTTCACCTTTAATGTTTCCTTCTTTCGGTAAGATTTTCCTTCCTCTTCTGTTTTGTTTCACTGTTACCCATTTTCTCCTCCTCTGCTGTGGAAAGATGGATGATGGGGTGATAAATCAGAAGAAGTGAAGCGGTGTGGAAGAACAGTGTTGAGGGTCAGCGCGTTCAGAACCCTCTTTCCTATTCCATTGGGACCTCCAGATTCAATATACCATCGACAGTGCTCTGTCTCTGTCTCTTCATCTGTCTCTTTTTGGTCTCTTTCTGTCTACGTTCATCTTTTCAACCTTTTCTCCCCGTTTCTCTCCTCAGCTGTTTTTGTATTTTATATTTAACAGGTTAGTGCAGAGGTCAGAGTCATGACAGCTGCAGCCTCAGCTGAAGACCAGTTTCTTGGAAATGGATGGTTTGATTAAATTATAGAGATCTGTAGGATAAAGGTTGTTCAGGCTCAATTCATTCCAGCAAGAATTTGACAGACAGTCAAGTGCAAGAGAAGGCCAAAATCAACACCAACTCATGTCCAGCACAAAATATTACCGTCGACTTCAATAAGGTTTTATTTTTTTGCACGTTTTCAGGTGTTGCTTATCATACCATCAGAGGTGTTTCTAATTACAGCACTGCATTAAATCAGCAGACACGTGAAGGAAGGCCATACACACTGCCGTCTGAAGTGAAAGTAATGTTCTTTTAAGAGAATGGCTCACAATGCTCTCTGTGATCTAAAACTTTGAAAAACTGCAAATAAATTAGAAATCTGGGAAGCAGTGCTGTGGGAATAAAGCTACCATAAGCAATGTTGCAAGAAATGGACCAGTTAGTGCCTGTCTCAACTCTCCCTTATTTCAAAATTGCACAAAGTAATGGAGCATAATTACAAAAACACATATGGCAAAGTCAGTGAAGGCAGGCCGATCCTTGTGAGAACCACTGTGGAAGCTGACAGCGTGCACTCCACCTTGCCTCCTACATCCTGGAAAAAATACTTGTGTTGTTTGCCGTGTAACATTATAATTTTATAAAGTTTGCACAACCAGTTCCTTAAAATCCATCACTTGAATGCATCATGAGCTTTCACTATTTCAGCTTTCCACAAGCTGCTTTATTTTTACATAAATATCTTGCCCAATGGAGCTGGATGATGTAAATAGAGCAGGAAAACACGACAAATTGCACATGATACAGTAAAGAGACAGTGACTCTCTTACCAAACATCAAATCAACCACTCCTGAAATGTTATGATAGTTTGGAATTAATGGTCAGATTTAAGTGAAAAATAGCCACAAAAGGTGAAAGTTCAATTAACTTAAAATGGATGTACCCTCAGGCAAGATATTTCAAAAAGAGGCTTCTTTAGAGGCTCAATATGTAAGACCTTCAAAGTGATGCAGACTCTCCAAGGGGAAAATAAGGACACATATCTGCAGTTATTTAAAGGTGTTTTAATTAAGTGGTGTAGATATAACTGAAAAATATATTTATAAATGTATTGTAAATCATTGAGCCAATAAATTCTGGTCGTATAACCTTTATTAATCTAATAAATCACAGTACAAAATTTAATGTTAAGAAGTTCAGGATACATGCAGAGATTTAAATCAAGACTGACCAGCGTAAAACCCCTGGAAACAAAAGAAATATAGAGCAGCAGCGGTTCATATGTCCAACATAAGTTCTCCAACTCTTGGGACGTAAATCAGCTAAACTAATCATTGATTTGGTATGCAGGACTAAAATCCCACAAAACGTTTTGCAAACCTATACAAATTCCCCCGCAGGACAGACCAACGTACCCAGGGAACGATTATCATGTTTCTGAAAGAGTGATTAATGTTCAAAACGTTCAAACATACATTGCAAATCACTCCCATTCACTGTCCGACATACCTGCAGGCTTAATGCAGCAGTGGGTGCTGCAGATGGTTTGGTTATAACTGAGAGAATGTGTGTCTGAAGTGCACAGAACAGTATATGCCTGTCAGGTATTTTCATTTATGTCTAAAGAGAGAGAAAACATACAGAGTCTGATTCTTCTGTGCTGGACCGTGATGGAAATATTACAGTTTGTGTTTTTGTGTAAAAACTCAGTAGAATCTACCAGGCTTATAAAGTGAGTTAAGGGACCATCCTGCTCCTCTCATACACAAATAAACTCTCAGGGAGGTTTTCTGCCCTTGTGCAGTATTGTATATATAAATGCTGGTAAGAGCTTAAAGGCAAATACCAGCTGAACTTAGAAAGGCACATACCAACTTTGAAATTTGTTATTCTGGGGTCTTTGGGACAGACCGTTCAGCCTCTGTGAACATGAACAACTCTATTCCAAAGCCACAAACCAGAGGAGAGGACTGGAAGAATGTAATGTCATTAAGATGAATAACCTGGAGCTGCTCTGCTGATACTAAATGGGAGACTAACTCTGTGGGAAATGCTTGTCTAAACTTTACATTCAGTGGGGCTTCTTACAGCTGTACTTTTAGTCAGGAGACTGATCCTCTTAGAATCATCCAGTAGTTTGACAGAGTCACCTTCTGTATAATTAATGTGTTCAGTGGGTAGAATTACACATATTATCTAAATACACTGAATGTCTACAACACATAGGCAGATTTCATTGAGATTGTGCGCAATGTGTCGATGGGCCAAGTAAAGAATTCTTAAAATGATCTTTCTTGTGATTTCTGATTCTAGGTTACCATACCACAAATAAGAGCATGATTATTACAATTCATAATACTGTTATTCCACCTAGTTTTCAAAACAAATAAAGAACTTCTTAAGAACCCCTTTCTGCAGCCAAATAATGAGGGTGTTCATTTTGCTACAATATGTGAGCCAATCATCTCTTTGTTATCACCCTATTTAAAATTGTTCCTTTCTGCTCTTAGCTGTCATTTTGATATCTTCCATCTCCACCCCTTTCACATTTCATCAGAAACAGATGTCCATTGGGTTCTATTTGTATATTGCTCCAGGTGATATAAATCCCGATTGTCACTTCTTCACTCTTTCACCACCAGCAGTGTCTACACTCCATTCAACTTTCAAAAGTTGATAAAACCCAAAATTTCAAGGCAGCAAACAAATTTTTTTTTTTTTTAACTCAATTTCCTAAATTTAGGCTTTGAGTTAAATTCAACTTTAAGTTTTTAGTTACATATTCCAAGTTAGACTAACATCGTTTTTTTTACATCATCAGAACAAAAAAAAAAAAAAAGAAACTGTGAAACTCTCAAAGCACTTATGTTATGTAATATGCATACAGTTGCTGCAATATTGGCCTCTTTCCATGCAAGTGAGCCTAATTGCAACGCCCCCCCCTCCCCCCCAAAAAAACAGTGCTAATAGCCACATTCAGTTTGGTGAAAATGATAGACTTCAGAGAGTTGGTGGTATCTGAGGGGTGTCACACTCAGACTTGATCATGGCAGCAGTGATTGTAGCCAGACGAAGCAATAGCACATCGCAGTACATCACACTGTATGTGCACATATGGCACAGACAGTAGCCAGCAATACCAGCCTGTTGTCATTCCCAGTGCGTCAAATACTGAAGGGTACCTTACCTGGTGCTTATGAGGTACATGGCAAATCAATGTCAGTATTTGGCAACCTTGAATGAGAATGTGTTGACAACTGATATTTAAAATAAGGGAATGAGACTGTAAAATCACATAAAACCTACTGCAGAGACAATGGTTATGCACTATAACAGTCCAGAACAGAGTAGGAGAGAAAATAGCTCTCCATGCGCCCAGAGGCATGAAGGAGAGTGCACAGTTAGGCTCTCCAAATAACAATCACTCTTACATAACACTTATAAGTCATAAAAAAATTACAGACATCCCCCAGATAGAAAAAAATGAAAGACGGGGCTTAATAAGTCATAAAACAGAATATGGTCTCTTTCAAATCAAACATTTGAAGATATGAGTGGACATTTATTTTCTTTTGTTCTCGCAACTGCATTTGTAACAGTTTAACCATGTCATGTTAAGCTTCAGTAAACCTTACAAAAAATAATACTCACAGTTCCTGTCGTGAAAAAACAAAGACATTTAGAGACTAATTTTTTTTCGAGTCATGGAAACCCCTGGAGATTCATTAAAATGACCAAACAATTTGGAAATAATTAATGTTATCCTGTAAAATATTAACTGTATTTTAGCCACTCACTCCGATCACCTATGTAAACCTGGGTATGTATTTTGTTTATCAGATATCTCCAGACTATTCCATGAGCAGTTTTCTCAAAGAATCCCAGTGAAAATGCTGTAGGCAGTCATATCTACATGCATAAATCCTTTTAATGATCACATTTACATTTGTGTTAGTGCCAAATAAATACATGCACAGGGATGTTAACTGAATTTTCTGTAAAATAAGATAAATTAGATCAGAAATCACTCTCCCTTTCCAACTGTGAGGGAAAAACTAAGGTGGTCATGAAATGTGACCAGAGCCAGTGTTCTAGTGTGATGTTAGTGATTTTTTCTGTTCTGGCCTACTGTACAGGCATGGCGGTTCAACACTGCGGCCTTTGTAGATAAAAACATACCTATGAATGTTATATTCCATTTCTGCCAATAGATCCTCCTAAATGTTACACACTGAACCTTTTATAACAAAATAAACGTGTATTTAATCATCATCATCAGTATCATGAGATTTTACAGTGGAGCAGTGAAAAAGTGAAAATAGGTTTTTCTACATTGCCCAACTACAGAATATAAGTTAAGAGTTATCAGGACCCACTTACTTTTTACTTTAAATGTTGATAATTTAGGTGATCTGTAACCTAGGCTGTATTCAGACCAAACTGGGTGAAAAAAACAAAACAAAAGGCAGTGGACCTGTGCAAAGAAGTTGAAATACAATCAACTTTTGGTGATTATTGATTTTAAAATGGCACCTAGCACCTTTAAAAAGTGTGAATTTCAGTTCTCCAGAGGGACAATGCAATGGAAGGATCTCATTTTGGAGAATTTTAACACATAACTGAGATTGTTCAAAGAAATCAACCATTTACATGTGGAATTCCTCAAACATGACCCGTAGCTGATTAATTGTGGCAGAAGTTGTATGTTCTTTTAAACATTTTCCCTGTGGATGCCAGGCAGTGTATAAGGCTCAGTGTTCGTCCCTGTGCCAGAGGATGTGAAAATAATAGTATCTTAAGTCCAGCCATGGGAAACTTTACTGTGACAACAGATTCCCTGCTGAGCGGACCAAATCAGAGCGCTCCGTTCCAACTATAGCATGTGTGTGTGTTAGCATGTGCAAGACCATTTGTGTTTTGCTGTGTGTGTGTATTGTTCACTCACACATCAACACATTCCTCTGGTCTGGATCATTTTTAACACGCATTCCTGCTGTGATCTGTGTATCACTGCAGGTTCATACAAGAATTCAGGATGAGAATTGGTTTGGATCATCTGAGGCTACTGTGATATTCAATCTTCATAACACACAGTATGTATGTGTGTGTGCGTGTGCATGTAGGCTTGAAGGATTGCCTCTTTGGCAGAGATATCTGTCACTCAGCAGGGGAGAGCATGCGTAAAAAAAACCACACACACACACACACACACACACACACACACACACACACACACACACACACACACACACACACACACACACACACACACACACGCACACTAACAAAGTTGGGTTCAGTTCTGGAAGTGATGAGAGAGAGAGTTTGGGGGAATGAAGAGTGTGTGTGCTGCAGGTTATGATGGGATGCCTTGTTTAGAATGTGTGCATGTATTTGTAACATGCCATGAAAGGTCGAGTGTCTGTGAATATATTCGCTAAAAGTATGAATGTTTGTTTTTTCATATGAGAACGTGTGTTTGTGTATGTTGCTTTTAATGTGTAGTGACAGTTGTGCACAGTAGAATGATGAGGGTGTAATGCTTGTTGTCACAATGCTGGACATATCAGGGAAATCCTCGTCATGGACAAAGTAGCCTATGGAAACACACACTCCTAACAGTCTCTCTCTCACACACACACACACACACACACACACACACACACACACACACACACACACACACACGAGAGAAGGCATTCGACGGGCCAGAATGAAAATCCAAAAATGCAGTCACCAATCCGTCAACTGCTATCAGCTGGTTGATTCTGAAGAGTTTGAAGTCGATCTTGAGGCATTTTAGCTGAAAGATAATTTGTTATTTTTCACCATTCAGAATACTCTCCTAGCACTGTCGGGACCTGTTTCACATGATTGCAAAGGCGAATCACATGGAGGCTTTTATTGTGAAGAAACTACAGAGAAGGCATTGTATGTATATATATATATATATATGTGTGTGTGTGTGTGTGTGTGTGTGTGTGTGTATACATAGATGCTAAATGTTGGATTGAATCAGACCCTTCTCTGAAATTTGGATTTGATATATTAGATATTATTAAATGATTCAGCAATCAATCAATACCAAAACAGGGTTAACTGGCATCTACACATGCAACATATGCCAGACTCAGGGTTTAGATAATTGAATGATAAAGGAGTGTAAATCATCCAAAACCATTTCAAATGAAAACAAGCCAGTGAGTAAAGTAAGGATAATGTTCATCAAAACTGCAGAAATCCTTTTACAATGAGCATGTGTGTGAATTTGTGTGTGTCTGTGTGTGTTTGTGTAGGATTTTCATTTGTAGTGATGGGTCTGATTATCCTTGCTCTAAAGGTGGGGATTACCCCCGCTGACCCCAAAGTGAAGACACATCCATTACGGACAACACACACACACACACACACACACACACACACACACACATAAACACACATACTGGTAGGTCTGGGGATGTTTCCGGAAGGTTTATGTAAAGTCAACCCGTGGTTTGACTCTTAAGTCAATCCAATGGTATAAACACTCTTAAATCATCACATGATCTCATCAGCACACACAGATATACTCACTCACAGGGAGACGAAAGAGCAACAGAAAGAGAGAGGAGAGAGAGAGAGAGAGAGAGAGAGAGAGAGAGAGACACAGCATGTCCATGGTTTTATTATCACCTTAGCAGCCCAATGGAATTTTATAACAGAGGGATCTTGGAGAAAAAGAGAGGAGAGAGGGTTAAGGCAACATATGGGGAAAGAAGAGAAGGAAATGAAGCTTGGTGGATACTGGACAGAGGGACAGAAGGGGATTGGAAAGTTGCTTTGGGCGGTTATAAACAAAGACCTAAACTCATCTTTATATATTTACCTTTGGGCTTGTTCCTCTTTATGACCTGAATTCACAGTCCATCACAGTCAGTCATGAAAAAAATGTGTTCTCATTGTGGTTTGTACTGGGGAAATTAACGTGCAAGATGTGAGTTTCTCCTCAAAACATAACAACAACATTTCACCCTGTCAAACAGGACAAAAGAGACAGTGTCCTCTCACACAAGCATCATCCAAAATACTGACAGAGCTGCAGAGATTTCCCAGCCTATTACCACTGCTTTCAACTCATTGTTTTATTATCTGAACGAACAAAACCATAGCAATACAACTTTGTATAAAACTGGGCAGCCTCTCCCAGCACAAGAGATAACAATACTCTACCCACACATATTTGAACTCACTTGGTGGATGAAAACAGAGCTATAAAGCTGTAAAGCCATAAGGTTTATCAGGATGAAATTCCACAAGGATGTCCATATTGCTCTGTTTGATGTTAGGTTATGGTTTCACTTGTTTATTGTTATGAATTTGTTTTGATGTCTTCCTGCCCCCTAGTGGTCAAAATGATTTAATTGTTTTTTGCTTGCAGCAAATAGGCTGAGTATATAATCAAGATCAGCAAGAAAATGAAGTCATAAAGGTGATAAATATCAAATAAAGATCAAGGTCTCACGAGGGGAAAACAGCAGTTATATTCCTCTAGAGGCACCGATATCAGCAAAGCCAATTTGTGTCACAGATTAGCTTTTTATTCATGACATTCCAGACAGGAGAGAGTCAAAAGGGAGACACGTCAGTAATCACTGTTTAATCATTAATGACTGATCCACTTCAAGAGGAATAATAAAAAAAAAAAGAGGTCTCTTCTTATGCAAATCAGACTGAGATTAATTTATACATGTGTGGGTTGAGAGAAAGGCAGGAAGGATTTTGGAAGAGAAAGGGGAGTCAGTTAAGAGGGGCACAGATGAAAACAACAGAGAGAAGAGGAGGGGTGGAATGAGAGAAAGGGAGGAAGAGAAAGGGAGGAGGATAGAGAAAAGTGGGACGATTTCCTGGAGGCCCCATGTCATGAGATTCTCATTATTTACCTCCATGGATACCAAGAGCCCTCCCACTGTCTTTATATTCTCCTTTCTCATCCTTTCTCCTCTATCATTATTCTTCTATCTTCCCTCTTTTGACTCTTCAGTCGGATCCCAACCCTTCCCTCTACACTTTCACTATCTATTAATCGCTTCTTTCTTTTTTACTTTCTCCTCTTTGTTTTGTAACTTTTCTGCCTGCTGGTTTTTATTTTCTGCTCTCCTCCCTTTTTCTGTCTTTGTCTCTTGATGGGCTACTGTGAATAAGAGTGGTTATGTTTAGGACCATAGCCAGGATTTTAGAAAAATGGAGGTCATGAATCCAGGCAGGGACAGATTTTAAAGTTGGTGGTTGCAACATCCATCGAAAATGATGTGTTCAATACAAGGGACAAAGAGGTGCTGTAAACCTTTACTTGGAAAATGTTTCTTTTTTTTTTTTTTTTTTTACAAAATACATGTTCCACAGATTCAAGAATGTTGTATTAATAGTTACACAATAGTTATAAATATAAATAATTATAACAATAACAGTTTCGTGCGTTCTGATTCCTGAATATATTGTATAATTTTGTGGGGCCAAGAAAACCTTTGTAATCCGACAGTAGAAGCACACTTTTGTTCATAGTGCCCAGCACTAGTAGAGTGGGACTGTGTTGGGCTCAGGTTTTATAACAGACCACCAACAGGCCACAGAAGAGGTGTAATACAATGATAATCCTGAAGCAAAATGCACAGATTCTTGTTAGTAAACCCTGACCCAAAGGGCGGATTTTTGTTTCTTCTTGGGCATTGTCCATTTTTCAAGGCAGAAAGGTAATCCTTTAAAATTGGAAGGGTATCCCTTTCTTTCTTTAGGGGCTAAAACCAATAATCCTTTAAAAGTGGACCGCCTCTTGTTCTCTCTCTCTTCATCTTCCCGTTTTAAGAAGGAAGCGTAATCTGCTTTTAGTTTGGTGCTGGATTTGTCCCCCAACAGGCATCTGGGGATCTGAGAGCGGGTCTAGATGATGGATTGAGTGCATAAGTGGAAGAATTGAAAAGCCTATTGTAAAACAAAAAAAAAGGAGAGAGCCAGAAAGAAACAAACACGATGCAAGTGAAAAAGAATAAAAGAGACTGTGGATGATTTGAATGAAACGCAAGTACAGAAAGGAATAATGAGGGACATATTGAAAGTAACAAGAGACGAGTGAAAGAATGACAAATGTAAATAAGAAAAAAAGTTTACGGCTACAAAAGACGAAGAAAAGAAGCAAAGAAGAGAAGCAAACATCTCTGAACCAACATACCGAACCACACAGGATATTGAGTTGGTGGTCAGTAGGAGGAGAGTGATTGTTACGGTGTGTTGAGGTGGCTAAACAAGTTGTGCACACACACACACACACACACACACACACACACACACACACACACCTTAGGAAACTGAATCTCCCAGTAGGAGCCAGTGTGGTTTTAACCTTTGACCTCATGACCTCGTCTTAGTTACGCCGCAGTTAGCTTAGCCGCTGTGAAACCATCAGATACTTGTGGTAAAGTTTTACCCCGAGTGATTATATGTTGTTTAACCACCTACCTGAATCAAGTGCAAGTGTAGGTTATTTTACATGGTGCATTGCATGTTAGAAGTATATTTCTTGATACTGGAACTCTTTTTGAAATAATTTTGTTCTGCGAGCACACCCATTTAGTTTCCACTTTCAAAACTCTTGCTGCACATTGTTTAGAGCAAAATTCTTATCCGACCTTTCAACAAGGACGCAAATGGGCTTAATATATGTGTTGGAGGAGGAGTGAACAGCAGACAAATCAAGACATGTGATTTCTTTCAACATAGCTGTACACTTGCAAAGTTGTATCTTCACCAGCATGCATGTACTGCTCTGCCTAATAGGACAAGATCATCAGACTAGAAATCTTACAGTGGGCCTAATCTTCCCCTCCCATGCATTCGTCTTGAGAGGGCATTAAAATGTGGATCATTGATTTTGCTCATGTGTCAGACTCTAACAAAATTCAGAAAGCATTTCATGTTTTCTTCTCCTGACATGGGTTTTTTCAGATGGCAGATAGAACAGAAAGGTTAAAGGTAGAGCAGAGCGGTTTCAGTAAACCCTCTGGAGACAAACCCCCTCACCTCTCTCCCTCAGTTTCCATTCCTCATTTCTTCTGTGTGTGTGTGTGTGTGTGTGTGTGTGTGTGTGTGTGTGTGTGTGTGTGTAGAAGGCCACTCTGAAGTAGATCCCCCTCACCTTTCAGTGACTCGTTTGAATGAGACTGCATGTGGCCAGCACAGGGCAGAGGCACTGACTGAGGCTGGGCTTGGTTCACTTTGTGTGTGTGTGCAGGTATGTGAGGGGATTAGTGGCTTTGGCCAAGGCTAATCTGCGAGTCCCCAGGGAGTCTGCAGGGCCCACCACTGGTCTGAGTTTGTGGAATGAATTGTATGAATTATGTGTGTGTGTGTGTGTGTGTGTGTGTGTGTGTGTCTATGTGTGTGTCAGACCTACTACTGTGCACACCAAGCTGTCTCTCTCAATCTGACTGCTCCATTGAGTTGTGATTAAGACTTTTCACATCAGGAAGCAAAATACCAACTCTATGTATGCCTGTGGCGTGTGTGTGTGTGTTTGTGTGTATACAGTGTGTGTGTGTGTTCGTTTCTGTATCTGTGGTCTCTTTTTCAGGGTCATCAACAATGTGTTTGCTTAGCAACAGACAGCAATTTTTTGCTCTTTGATGTTTTGTACCAAATCAAATCCATTCGAATCTGTTTCATAAATGGTGGAATTTCTTTTTCTCTCTCTGTTGTGCAGAGTGGGCGATGTCACAGAGGAGCTGCTCACACTGGAGAGACAGTTCAAAGGGAAAAGAGGAAAAATGCCAGAGTTATCCTGGCCATTAAACACTCTGTGGACTATCTTCTTTTTCCATGGAGTTTTGATGATGATTTGTTGTTCAGTCATGGTGGCTATTGCTGCTCAACTTCAACTACCATGTTTTCTGATGTGTTGCTGCATCTGGAAATAACATTTATTGTTTCCTTCTCTCAAATCATAAAAGTTACCATACATTGTTTAATGCCACTGCATGATTACATAAAGATTATATGTGGCACTTTCTAAATGGAACTAGTATTTATGAAAGCACCCACTCAAAAAAGCACTTGCTTCAAGAATAGGGGTGCCTAGTTGCAGGTTTGCAAACAAACTTTTGTTAGTGAGGTAAGTGTATTATAGAAGGACAAAATATTCAGGGTGATATTTTTGATGATAAGCTTTCATGTTTTCAGAATGTATAAACAACATAAATTAACTTTTATACTGTAGGTGTGTATGTGTGTGTGTGTGTCTATTTATAGAGATTAAAAAACAAATTGCATTGGAATCTATTCATTAATAAGCTCTAAATTTTCGTGCCACCAATCAAAAGGCTCATGTCGTCTACTAGTTCACAGTGTGTGCTTTGGCACTCTGATGATCTGTTGCTGACATCTATGTATAATTGTGAGCTGGGCATCAGACATGTGTGCACAGTTCATGTTGACTGAGATGTCTTGTATGGAATTATCCTTGAGCAGGGGTTTATAAATCTAATGCAAATATTGTGCATGGATATTTTTGTTTTTCTGCATACTCTTTATCAACTGCTTCATCGTCTTATCATCTCAATCCACATGTGCTTTTATGTATCTTACCTCACAAACCGGCTAATGGTTGAATTACTGTCCTGTGAAATCCCAGTGCAATACATAACAGCTAAAAAATTTCTGGATTCTTATTTCCTTATGATACCATGTGTCTTCAAAATTATATTAAAATGCATTTAAACATTGCAAAGTTTTAAAAAGTATATATTCATTAACCAATAACTGTCAAAGCAAAGTCCATGATAATATATACCTACAACGACCTCACGCAACCTAAACACATCTGCATCTGTGAGTGGAGGTTGAACAGGCCTTCAGGGCTTCCTCAGGGCTGCTGGTGGGAAGGTTGCCGTCTATGTGTGTGTGTGTTTGTGTGTGTAAGAGTGTGTTTGTGTGTGTATGGTTTAGCTTCGGGAGTCATTTCACCAGTCAAACCAAGGATTAGGACAAGGCACCGCATGGAAATAGAAAATTAGCCTGAGGGCTGAAGAGGGGTGTGTGTGTGTGTGTGTGTATGTGTGTGAATGAGCGTGCCTTCATGGAAATTGATGTGTGGGCTGATGTGTGTGTGTGTGTGTGTGTGGATATGTGTGTGAACAGAAGCCAAAATATATGTTGCCCCTTGAAAAAGAAAATGGAAATACAAATGTGTTCTTCTCCACTACTCTTGAAGACAGTGGGTGTTAATCACCTCACACAGGTTTTATTGAGGGTCTCCAGACCTATGACCTCTGGTTACTTATCGTTCAGCATCAAAAACAGACCTGGAGACAGTTTTACAGCTGTAGTGTAATTCATCTTCAGTAACCAATGCTTCTTGCTCTTTTTAAAAGCATTGAGAAGGTCCTACTCCACAGGTATTGTCTAGTCATTCAGTACATTAAGAGTAGTTCCAGAGTTGTGATTAAGAATGAAAAGAATGCAGTTATTTTGTATTTTCAACATCCATAGAAACTGCCGGAATAAATTTTTTCTTCAGCCATAGAATATGAATAACATCCAACATCTTCACTTCCCCATCTGTGACTTTTTCATGGTTACCAGTACTGTAATTACAGGATTTAATGAAGCATCTGACCAAAGCTAAAGTGGTTATAATCCATACATTATAACAATAATGTATGTATATTTGTAATTGTATTCGGCTGCAGCAGGCAGCTGTTCTGTTATCTGAAAAAGCTTTAAAAACCCACCTTACACTACCTGCTCAGCACAAATTTCAATCAATAGTGCAATATTGAAAAAATTATTAGGTACGGTGTAATACAAGACACAAACAACTTGTGTGAAAAGCCAAAGCTTACTCATTCACCATCTCTTTTCACTGCTCCATATGAATATCAGACCACTTCCACATCACTAATGCAGGATAGCTGCATATAAACATAATGTGTAGCTGACAGTGTTGGCTGTGGGCTGTTTTTGTTGTGCATATGGAGAGTGGTTTTGGTCTCCATGTATGTTTGATGTGTGTGTTTATGTGACTGCCTATAGACTATAAACGTAGCCAGTCGACTTCAGCTTTACAACTAAAATGGGTTTCATTCACTGGAGGAAAACGTTAAGCGTCCTGGCTGTGAGTTATGTTTGCCGTACTATATTAGCCGGACTTAAAGGTGAGGTGGGGGGACTGTGAGGGATTAAAGGGGCAGTCTGTGCTTCATCAGGATTGGCAGGATCAGAAGAAGTGTCAAAACCGCAGAAAAAACAAACCCATATTTCTACAGTTAAAACTTGCCATTAAAAACATTAATGTTTATGTGGGTAAAGCGGCTCATTAAATCACACTCTCATGTTTAGATGGGTAAAACCATCATCATTAAATATAATGGTGAAGCTTATTTGGTTAAAACCATCCATTAAAGCCCATTTTAAAACCAACAATTAAGGTTTAAAAGCCACTCATTATCAAAGACTGCCATCAAACGGACGTGTACTCCAGATTTTTGTCCCAGTTGTTTTATTTCAGGATTGTGTTCACATAGTTTAGATTAAAACAAGTTCCAGTCAAATTATTACATCCCAGTAAAGTGTGATGTAACAGACTACAGTTTTGATTTATACACACAGTGGTTACCTTTCAGAAATGATTTAATTTGATTATTAGTCCCTCTAGAAATAATAACAGAATAATCCCTTCACTTTATATCTAGGAAATGAAAATCAGCAAGTGGAGAAGAGCAGTATGATTTCCTCAGGTAGGCTACAGATGTATCTTCAACCATTAGTTCATTCTGTAAAAAGGGTACAACAAAATATTTAACAAAACATCACCCTAGTTTTATTTTTTTTAAAGGTTGGATAAATAATCAAATGACTTAGTAATTATTGACCAATATTTTCTGGTTTTGATTAAGAAATCTGTTTGTTACTTTCAGAGCAGGAAGAACCAGAAAAACAAGAGGAAATGGTTTTGAAAAATTAATGTAATTCAGCGTTACTATATATGTTGCTACACTTTTTCATACTGTCAAATTTTGGCAGCAGGAATCCTCAGGCATACAGAAAGTTGAAAATGGAAAACTCTGAAGCTGCTGGATCAAGTTGTAGGAGGGCAAACTCCATCTCTTGATAACCAACTTTTGCAGTGCCCATGACTCCCAAAGTCAGAAATGTGAGTCTGAAGATAGTGGAAGAACCAGTATGAAAGGATGATCGATAATAAAGCTGATACAGGATAAAAGTAATTTTTTTTTGTATTTATCCTGGTGTGTAATTACTTCTGTCCAGAAACAGAAGCCTTGTGCTCAATGGGACTTTCACCTCAACCTTATGTTTTTATTTCAGACCTTAAGAGTATTTTCATATATTCAACCAAATATAGAGTCATTAAAAGTCAAAAAGAATGAGCAGTCAGTGCTACTTTGTTTCCACTAAGAGTATTTCTGTTTGTCTTGGAAAGCAGAAGAAAAATCACACTTCATACCGCTGCTTATATATATTCCACCTCCATCCCTCGCTTTGTTGTCCTTTCAACATTTCCTTCCTCTCTGTTTTTTCTAATTTTCCTCAGTTCTTTACCTCACTTGTCTTACTTATGGACACCTTCCTTCTTTCCCTGTTTTCCATTTTCATGCCTCCACTCTGGCTACATTTCTCTGCTCCTCCATCTATCTTTTTCTATCTCCTCTCTCAGTTCTCAGTTTTCATCTACAGCCGCTTTTTTCCCTCTGTTCCTCAGCTCTGCCATTCCTCTTGCCGCCCTTCTTTACCTCAAGCCATAAACCTTGTGACCTAGGTCTCTCAGGTGTAGTGAGAGGTGCAGTAAAGTTTTAGGATATGGAAGAGGTAATTGGACTGGACACCTGTTGTAAATCACTAAAGGTTTAAATTCTCATAATGGGAGTATATTTCTTTTTTACCATCTCACTTTCAGTGTAAGTGTGAAAGAACACACACACACACACAGACACACACACACACACACACACACACACACACACACACACACACACACCGGTGTAATGTATCTGAATGTTTAAATGGATTGGTACCATGTGGAGCAAACAATTACTTCAGGTGGTCATACACCGGGTCACAGAGAGAAACATCAGAGGTAAAGAAAGTAAAAACTATGAGTAAAATGTCAATAGAAACAGAGGAAGTTTTAGGTAAACATAGGAAACAGTAAAATTATCAGCTTGTTTCCTGCTCAGCTATTGGTGTATGTTCATGTTTTTGATAAAATAAAGGTAAGAGAGGTAAAGATGGTATAAGGTAAAAATTATATTTTTAAAATTAAAAAATCAACAAAAAAATTAAAACATACTGCATAGCATAATGCAATAATGGTGTGTTTGCACCAAATGCATTTGTATTTACTCATGTTACTCATGCAAGTAATGCAAGATGAATATTTGCCCTTTAATCTGCCTTATAACAATGGTATGAGCCCAAAATAAACAGATTTTGCTGTGATTTCGGTGCAATGAACTGATCAAAAGGATGCCGAAATGACTACATCATGATTAGTAAAAAATCTGAATTAATACTTTGTCGGGTCTTTTAAAATGCTTGTCGGATTGATCAGGGCTATGATAACTTAGTTCACAGTAGAGTAAAAATGAATTTGCGTCAAGCATTGACTTTGGATGTAATATATTACATTAACACACCATCAAACTTTATGTAATTCATTCATGTGGCTGCCCGTCAAGCTGTTCAGAAGCACTGTGTGTGTGTGTGTGTGTGTGTGTGTGTGTGTGTGTGTGTGTGTGTGTGTGTGTGTGTGTGTGTGTGTATGTGTCCAGACAGGCAGACAGGGCTGGTGGATGTTAGACGGGGGAAGAGGAATACATTCAGAAAGACTAATAAGAACAAATTAAAGGAAAGTGTGGAGATAAAAGAGCACGGGAAAGAAAAGGAGAACAGACAGAGGAAGGAAGGAAATACTGAGGACATCAGTGTCAGAGAGCTTGTGATGAAAGGGAAGCGGAGAGAGAGAGATGAATGGGGTCATAGAGAGGCTGGCAGTGAAAGAAAGAAATATTGCTTCATGAAATTAAAAGGAGACAATGGGAAATAAATTAGATAAACTTTCAACCCCCATAAAGAAGAAATTACAGAAAGACTTAAAAAGGTAGAGAGCGAGCCAGATGGACAAAGAGTTAAAAGTTAAAAGTGCAAAATGTAACATATATTAAGTCAACATACATCAATGATAACGTTTGAAAAGTCAGCCACTGTGTCATACCAGTGAAAGAACATTGGAGTTTATCAAAATTAAGACCACATTTCCCTAAATCTTGTTGCCTTACTTTTACATGATTACATATATTTCACCAGTCCAGTCTTTAGCTACTCTGATGAGGACGTGGTTTTATATTTGGGTGTCTCAAGGAAGGAAGGAAATGATCAAAAGTCCAAATGGAAAATCACATCATAGCTGCTGATTACCTGAATAATGGAACAATGTTTATATCTTTCAAAGTGACATGAAATTAAACATATCTGAGAGTTCAAAAGAAGTATCACTCTAGAATTTCTGTTACATAGTTTGAAGTTTATTTGGGAGATTCAATGCAAAATTCAAAGTATAAATTGAGTCTAATGTTATGGCGACTAGTCATAGTGGTATAGTCAGACTCGTCACAATACAGGTTAAACAGATGTTTCTCTTCAGGTGATTGTTGTTTAGCTAATTGGTATAATTCTTAATTGCCCAAGACCATTGTGTTGATGGAAGTAGTATGCTAACATGCTAAAGTTAGCTTTTTGCTCAAAATATAGTACAACTGAGATTGATGAAAGTTTAACCAAAGTTGACAATGTGCTGACAAATCGTCACTGTACAGAGGATCAGAATGCACAGTGTACACTGAATCTATTTAATACATTAATAATATACACAGTGTAAATGATTTATATAGCTCTATATTATTTATATTAAAAGTCCCGTGTGTAACATTTAAGAGGCTCTATTGGCAGAAATGGAATATAATATTCATATAACTATGTTTCTACAGTAGCCCAGAAGAGACAAACAAAACACTGGCTGAAGATAGGACCATGAAGTTTTTTATGCAAGTTTTTAGTTTTTTTTCAACACACTTCATAGCCCTTTATCATTCCCAGGTCATTGAACACTGACGCGAGCGATGTTCAGTTAGTTGCAATTTGTAATTTCACCGCTACATGCCACTAGATCCTACAAACTGGACCTTTAAATTAACCCTTTATTGTACTGTAAAGCTTTCAGCAATATTCCCTTGACTTCTTTGTGATCACACGTTGACAAATAATGTCACTGTGATGGAAAGACACTGAACCGCTGCTGAATACAGCTCTGCAAATAAATGTCTCAATACTGTGAGTTTGGCTCTGGTTCCAAGTCATATGATGAAGCTGCCAACTGTGGTAGGAGCAGACATGCAAGCTACAAGTTTCTCAATAAGAAGTGCACAGAGTTATACTAAAAGTAGAAAATAAACTGAAAGTAGGCCTAGTTATGTTTACATTGGCATATACTGACCTCTGCTAGTGGATAAACACACAACTGTTATCAAAGCTAAATGTGGCGCTTCATTTTGGTCAGTAATATGTCACATTCCATTTTCTTCAATAGATATAAAGAGATTTCTTTACCATTTTGTTGTCAGAGAAAGGGGAAATCACACTTTAAGCATTTATACATTATTAACATAAACATGTCTCGGATCAAGGTGCTGTGGTTTTCACTTTAGGTTGCAATGTTGGCAACAGAGGAGCTGATTTGGCAGTTGTCAAATGCCGAAAAAAGTGTTAAGTAAATTTTGGCAGGAAATGTCGAGATGACGACTCTGAGCTGAGCTACAATGAGCTTTAGAAACTGTTTTTATTTTAAAGTTTTAATAAAGCTGTGATCTGCCAAGCAGAAACCTTTGGGGGCTGTAATCGGGCTCCACTGGGCACGCTCTATAGCATCCACTGGCTCGGTCTATCGACAGGGAAAGGCGGTGTTGGCTTTTAAGAGGAGAGGAAAAGCGGGGGCGCTTGACTGAGTGTCAACGAAGCATAGAGACTGTGACAGTGAAAGTGACCGAAAGTGTTTAGAACTTAGAAAAGAGGAGAGTCAGCGGAGGGTGGGAAAGTGAAACATGAAGAGACGGAATTTTTGTTCTTCATTAGAACAACTGATATCCTTCAAGGGTCCAAAAACAAAGTATCCAATCCACCTGGAGACCTCGTTCTTGGACTGTTTCTGCTATTAAATATAAACTCCACCCTGTCTTGTATTTATATTTCTTTTAGGTACGGAATTTACAAGTGGTCCAGACCAACCTGTAAAGGTAGACATAGGCAACTTGTTCTAATCCCAGGCCATCAAATACATTTTTATGCACATTTTACATCATATGTATATATATCTGTTCTCAATAATATGCTACTTCTATCTGTTATTAACCGCTGCCACATCAGTCCACTTTCCATATAAGAAAATTCAATTTAATTCAATATAAGTTTCATCTAAATAAAAGCACTGGTTCCTTTTATAATTCTGACTGGACTGAGAAGGATTTATGTGTATCTAATTATGTGCAGGGATGTAAGAATTAGAGACAGATAAGGGGAACAAAAAGCTCATATCATCGCAGGTTACAACATATGCTATCTACCCACACACACACACACACACACACACACACACACACAGAGGGAGGTTACAGAGCTATTAAAGCCTGTGATGATGGAAATAGGTGGAGAACAAAGAGAAATACATGGAGATTAAAGGGTGAAAGACAACTAAGCCACACACGTATTCCTTCCCTATACTGAAAGAAAGTCAGAGGGTGACACACATACATAAACTCACACACACCTCTTCCTATCGCCTCAGCCGAAACACTAGTGAAGTTGTTTTACAGGCTTGGTGATTATTTCGATAAGCCTTAATGATGATGGATTGGCTGAGATTTAATGGAAAGAAATTTAATGTCTCATAAATTTTAAGGTGGCACCTTGTTTTTCCCTGTTTCAGAGGTTTGAAAACCATTACGCAGTGAGGGTTAGGGGACATTAAACAGCCCACCTTTAAAGCCTGGAGTGGGACCGCAGAAGCGGCAGGGCTGGTGTTTATCATCTCTAGGCAAAATAATATATTTGAAAAGAAATGTTAGAAATTTGGCTCGTGACTTTCATTTAATCAGAAGTGAAAAGTTTGTTGTAAATTGAATGTTTTCATTTGTCAATACACTGAGTTTGATTTAGTTGGCCAGTAACCTCTGGCAGTGTGTTGCGTCTGGAGTGTGTGTTCACCACTTGCAAGTTAAGTTTTGAAAAATGTGATATGTAACCTAGAAAAATATTATTTCAGTCAATCCACTTTAGCTGTTAGTTTTGGCTATGTGACATCACTGCTCATTAACAACAGAGTCAGTGTTGGTAGCAGACTGTTCAATCCTATCCACAAGTACTTAAAATACCAAAATGAAATGTAATTTTAATAACAGAGAAATTAATAGCTCTGGTCTGACGGTGATTATCTGTAATGAAAATGTTAGAATCAGCTGTTGATGATGAACTTGAATTATTTATGCTGGGGCCAAACACAACCACAAAAGAGTTTAATGGCAAAAAGATTTTCAACCAATAAATTGGTCTAGAAAAGGTGTGTTTTTAAAAATGTGTGTGTGTTGTGTTCCACAACTCAGGGAACTGACAGAAATAAAGGCATTATGCTTTGAAATAATGCAATACTTTTTCACATTTTGTATGATTTTAATTCGGACTGTAATACTGGGGAGTCACATGACTAATTAACCAACTGAAACAGAAACAACCAAGACATCTTATAGTCGAAAACATTTGGGCAGACTTGCAGAAATCTCTTGTTGTCCACTCCATGCAGCCACAACACATGTTCAGAATGTCTCACTCTCATCCTCTTAATTATTATCTTATCAGCTGAATGTTGGGGGTTGTTAAAGTAATTTTGGAAAATGTAGCAAATCACTGGCTGAAGTCAATGAGACTAATAGGTGAAATGCACTGTAGGTACAGCAGTACACAGCAGTGCTGTTTTATTTGAACATGAAATAAACACAAACTATTTAATGTTTCTTTCTATTTTCTGAAGCATGTTTCAGTTTTTCAGAGGTTTTCATTAATCTTCAGGGAGTGTTAAACATTTGTGAGGTGTGTGTGTTTAGTCTTGGTAGTGTGTAGACTGTTTATGTGTGTGTGCGTTGTCTGCAGGGGAGTAGTAAAGGTGACACTGCTAAATGAGATTAATACATGGGTAACCTATCAATCTTATATACAAACACACATTTGAACTTCTATTCTTGTGCATTCTCTAACCCCTAATCTCAACCATCACATTTACATGCCTAGCCCAAACTGTTGTCCCATAATCTAATAATAGCTTTTTAATTTTAATCCTCTAACAACCCTTTAACTGTCCAGACATATCCTCACTATAAAGTCTGAACCTCAAACTAGTCAAGTGCAAGAGCACATGCACACACCACGACCACCCATGTCATCTCTTAAATTTTATTGGATCTAAATATTGACACACAGCATATCACTCAGCACCCATAATGCTACAGTCACACTCATACACACAAACACACACTCTCCTCCTCCACTCTGACAGTGATGATGGATGTCTTTAAGGAGGGAATCAACAAATAAACATCTGGCACCGTGATCTATGGGTCAAGAGGTTACAGACCATGGCCAATGTCTTTGTGTGTGTGTGTGTGTGTGTGTGTGTGTGTGTGTGTGTGTGTGTGTGTGTGTGTGTGTGTCTACGTGTTAATGACACCATCATACTGATCAACCACATTAACCTTTAGTTCTGGGTCGTGACCTCGGCGTGCTGTAGAAACCACACAACAGTCATCACTTTGTCCTCACAGAGTGGACGCACACGACCAGGCTGTTTGTTTTAATTTAATGATTATTGTTTAAGTCTTCTCTACATTTGTAGATGGTAAATTGTGATGAGTGACAGGTAAGACTGGAAGCACTGGGAGGAGAGTGTAAGGCGATAGAGGCAAGCAATGTATTTTTTTTCTTTATGCATCAGCAACAGCTGTAGTCAGATTTTTTTTTTTTGATGCGGCCCAAAAAGCACTTTTTCTCCACTATAAAAGAGACATCAATATAACTTTTGATAGATCAAATATTATTTTCTGATTTTAGGAATTAGTTATAAAACTTTCATAGAACCTCATAAAGCTGTTTTTATGTGAGTGGCTTGTCTCTCTGTGGTCTATGGGACAAACAGGCTGGGTAAAAGGACACCAATGCACACACGCACTACAGTGCTGCATGTGTAGGGTGAGTAACTTTTATTGGAATGAATGGGCAGGATCTTGGGGTCTGGTGTACAGTTATTAATAAAACATTTATGGGTTTAACAAAGAATACTGCCAACTACAGACACTTCAACAGATATCTGAGAACAACCAGTAGTTAAACTGCACAAAAAGGATTTTATCTGCTGTCTTCATTCAGTGTCTTCTGATGCTAACACTGAGGGCAAAACTAAAAACTAGTCATGCAGATAATCACTTATAGTCAGAGGTGGAAGTAGGACACAGAACTTTTACTAAACATACTACAATGACTCTTAACCGATTATTAAATAGTCTCAATTTAATATTGATGCCTTTATATGACCTACATAAACACAAACGAGACCATCAGCAGGAAGGTTGGCTGGATTTGGTTGGGTTACCCTTGAAATTAATGAAATGAGGTGGTGGAAAAAATAGAACTTTTATCTACAGGGGCCGCCAGAATCAACAAAGAATTAAAGTTCCTTGTTTCTATTTTAAGTAAAAGTAACAATACAACAGTGTAGAAATAACTATTACATTACAAGTAAAAGTCCTACATTACACAACCATGTTTTTATGTCAAAGTGACTAATGGTGACAACAAGTTTGAATTTGGTCCAGTATTGAGTGAGAGCAGTCTGCAGCTGTGAAACAGGCTGAACATGAAACGTAATCCTTGGCAGTTGCGTATCATTAAAATACGACCATTAAAAGTGCTTGTTTTTGCTCCTGACTGACCCAGATTGTTATACCAAGTTGCCCTTTAAGTAAAAGTGCAGAAGTCTTAGCATTAAAATGTACTTAAATTAAAGTAAAATTACACATTCAGAATTTCAGAATAATGTCTTATAATTATCGACCCTGATGTGTACAGTAAGCATCACTTGAATATTGCAGGTGTTAGAAGTGGGGCTAATTATAACTACTGTAGGCTACGTACTGCTTATATTTTGCCTTAATAATTGGTAAAGTCACTTGTAACTAAAGCTTTAAAATAAATGTAGAGGGAAGTAAAAGGTACCAGGCCTCCCTGTGAAATGTAGTCCAGTAGAATAAAGTAGCATAAAATTGATTTACTCAAGAAAAGTATCTCAAAATTACAGTACAGCACTTGTACTTTATTACTAGCCCCTGCTTGTCATATGTAATGTTGTACATACATGCTTATATTCCTGCAGCTACTGGTACGTAATTAAAGCCATTCTCAAGTTAGACCGAATATGATGTATTTACATTAGTCACTTTCCTGCATTTTGTTAGTGTCTAAAATGCACATTAGGGTTTTAAATGTTTGCTAAGGAATGCCAGATACAGGAAAATGTATTCCGAGAAGCTATTCGGACAATTTATGTTGGCATTTTTTTTGATAATGAAGTCACTGGTAGTTTTTCTCCTCACATGCTGTTTTTATGCTTTCAACTGGAAACCAACTGAGTGCTCACTGCGGGGGAGAGGGGACGAGAGAGAGGTGGATGATTTAGATGAGGGAGAGGAGGTTGAGGACAGGAGAGGTTGCTCAATTGGGATTTAACTCAGGATAAAGCTATCTGTGTGCGCATGTGTGTGTTTATTCTTGTATTGAAATCCTTACAAGAACCAGGTTTCCTCACAGAGATACTACAGTAGGACATGGATATTAAGTGAGAACATGGTGCTTTTCACTTTAAGGAGCTATTTAAAGGGAATGAGGATGAAACAAAGTTAAGGACAGGATCTTCCAACAATATGTGTGGGGTTCTGTGTCTTAGTGTGTAGGTGTTTGGCACAAGAATAAAGATGTTGTTTGTCTGTCTTGACCCGCCTTTGCTCCTCCCACCACAGGACACAATCCAGTTGGTTTCTGGGAAAACCTGGAGTAAATTATACATTAGAGACAATTATCTCTCAGAACAAAGTGGAGAACAAGTTCACATTTCAACAAGTATATGAAATTTGGCATATGCTGGTAGTATATGAGGAATCTTTCCAGTGGTGGAAAATAATTATTTATATATCAATATGTTTAAAGAGCAGAGCTGCAGACATCTTACAATGTACACATGAGGAACTTCTATGGCAGCGAAATCTGTCTGAAAATGACCCCACCACACTCACTGTCCAGGAAAAATACATGGTGTATTTTTAAGGAATTTATTTACTTCTAATATTAATTTTGATATAACAGAGAGGAACACTGAGGATAATAAAGAGCATAAAGTAAGAATTTTGTATCAAATTAAAATGAAACTGTGTTCTGATGACAACTGATGACAGTCATGACAGTAATTCAGAGCACATTAATTTGACGCCAGCAAACGTTTCGAGTGTAAAAGGACCAAATGTCATTATGGCAGGAAACTTTCGCATCCTGCTGCAGTGAACTGAAATTACGCCCAGTTTGAGCAGAACAAGGAACTTTAAATGACTTCCTCATGCAGTTCCACAGCTCAGTTTTTTTTCTTTTTTCTGCATAATGGAAGTCCCCATGTGGTCTCCCCAGTGCGTCAGCTGTGTTTTATCCTGGTCTGGGAGTGTTTAGTGTCCAGTGGTCAGTGGCAGCAGGGTCACAACTTAATCAGGACAGGCAGGAGTCCTGTGTGTGTGTGTGTGTGTGTGTGAGAGAGAGTTCACTGCTAAGGTCAGGCTCTAATCAGTCTAAATTGAGACTTGGGGCATGTAAAGGTCCTAAAAGGGGCCTGCATTGTGTGTGTGTGTGTGTGTGTGTGTGTGTGTGTGTGTGTGTGTGTGTGCGTGTGTGGGTATTCGTGTGTGCATGTGCAGACAGGTCCCAAACCAAATGCCCCCCTTTAACAGCACAGGCCATGTGTGTTAAAGACTAATGTCTCTCTGTTTGTCTGTATATAGCTATGTACCTGTCTTAATTCTTCCCCTCACTCCCTCCTCTCCTTTTGCATCTGTCACACTCCCTCCTCTCCTTTTGCATCTGTCATCCCACCTTGTAGTTTCCCTCCCTTTTTACCTTTTGCCTCTCCCCTCTTCCTCTGTTACTATTGGCTCAAAAGCAATAGATGCAAAAGAATATAATTTATTATTTATTATTATTATAATATAATTAAGAAGACGAACAAATATCTGCATCTGTGTCGGGGAGCATGAGAGAGTGGGCAGAATAAGGATCCACTTAAATAGACTCCCACAGTTCAAACAGGTGCCCTCCATCTGTGATTAGTGAGCTTCACCTAGAACACCCCTCTTCTTCCTCCTCATTCCCTTTCCTCTCTTTTATTTCTCTCCTTCCCTCTCTCTTTCCTGCCTTCCCATCTACTCGAGCTTCATCCATCTCTCTCCTTTTCTGTCTTTTCCTTTCCTCTCAACATGTATTCCTTCTTCTCCTCTGTTGCTCAATCTGCCTCATTTCTTATTCTTTCTTTTCTTTCTCTCTTTTACTCCTCCCATCCCTCCCCTACTTACATAACTCCAGCAGTTAGTGTGTTGACTCACTGAAAAATGTTTCTTCAGTTACTTCAGATCTCTTCTTTTCTTCTGGTGTACTTCCATTTATCATCTGTGTATTTTAGTTCATCTTATAAGGATACTTTAGTCACACAGGCTATATCTCTGCTTATTATGGGCAAACAGCATCTGAGTTTCTTTTTTCAAGATTTAATTGTGTTTAGGATTGTTTTTCTACATTTCTTACGACATGACACGTTATAAAGATACTGCAAAAATGCTACTCTGTCATTACATCATGTGTTTATTATTATAGATACCAAATTCTATCTCCAATATTTCCACTGAAGACAGAAATCATTTTTAAGAGACAGATCATTTTTATTACATCGCGTGTCCTCCCAAAAAAAGGAAAGTTTGACCGGCAACCAAAAGAAAATATTATTGCAACAAAGTAACAAAACACACAACTAACTGCATTCACACCAACATTATATATACTGTCAATGATTCACAGGGATTCAGGTACTAGACAGCAGATGGACAACAGCTTCTGGACCACACGAAACAAACAAACAGCCTGATGGGATGGTATAAGAAAACACGTATAACACAAACATATGACGTTAGTTGCTATGGTGATGTTATTGTATATTGTTTTATGCAATTATTTAATTCTAAGCTCCTCTGCACAAGGAGACTTCTTGTCCAGCAAGGAGCAACTTCACATCTGGTATTGTCCACTAAAATGACTACGTCTGCCTTCATGTTAGCAGCTGTATAAGGCTGTTAATTAACATCTGTTAGTTTTGTGTTTCCAAATTGCTAATATTTGCTAATTTGCAGTAAACAAAGTATGGGATGCGATGTCAATACGGAGTGGAATGGTATTAGTTTTGAAGGAATTAAGTATTGTAATATTGTAAGTATTGTAAGTGGTGATCCAACGGACTGACAAACTGACATTGCCACCCTGTAGCCCTGCAGCAGTGTGGCTAAAGAGTTCAAGTTTACTGTTGTGTAAATTATGGTGGTGGTGAAAACTGCAGCGCACTGAGCATTTAGGCAGTTGTCAGTTCTTCCTGGAATAAAGTTATGACTTCTTATTCTATTTCCTCAACTTGGAAGATGGAGGAGAGAATTATTACAGCTGTATTTGTGGTGGGATTTCTTCAATTTTATGACCCATCCCTAACAGCATATAAAGTTTCTGAAAAAAGCCAAATAATCCATGGAGGAAAGTGATGGAGGTCATGAGTCCTTCTGGTGTGTAACTTTACCTACATATATGTGCACTGGTAACATAAACTCTGGTGTAATGTTTAAAAAAGGAATCATTGTTGGCTTGTTAGTCTCCCTATTCCATCACATCCAAATAGCTGTCCAATAGCTTGCTAGCTGGCTCTCTTAAAGACAACATAATTTCAGGATTACGTTTTCCAGCTATGATCTGGGCCAAATGAAATTATGACAATAATAAAACAAAACACAAGTGATTGATGTTTAAAGATATCATTATCATCACATATGCTTGGCTCAAGACTGTGAGCTAAACTGCATTTCAGAAATAAAAGAAAATGCTTAAAAACAAATCACAAACAAACAAAAACCATAGAAATACCAGCACACAGTCTAAGACTGTAAACGTATTTGGCTCTGTCAAAACTGGGTCAGTAAATTCCCCTGCTCACAGAGGCAGCAGCTGTTGCAGAAGCATCTCAATTGATTTATTTTTTTCAATTGAAAGCGCTGTGTGTTTGCTGTTCATTCTTGCTGAATTGCTCCTTATGCAAAGGTTGCATGCAGCTTGTTCCAAGTCAGCTGGCTATTTGAAAAAAACATTTGAGTGGAACGTGAAGAAGGACCAAACAATATGTGGCCTTTATTTGAGATAAAATATAGCATACGTCCAGAAATCATATAATATATATTGTTACTGGGACACTTGATGGTTGAACAAAACCATTGTTAATGTTATTAGTAAGTATTTTCCTACTATTATACATCACAATGTCTGCTGTGAAAAATGTGTAAACAATAACCAGCAAAAAGAGAAACTGGGATTCTCATAATTACCACTTTTAGCTAACCTTTAGCTCAACAATGACAATGGTGGCTATTAAATATGTTAGTGTAGATGCTGCTTGCATCAGTTATATCAGAACTGGAGAGTATTTCATCATTGAAAGAACAACAACACTTAAGGCTTTTCTCGCATTTCTCCCAACTGAGAAGAGTTTGTCTACATCATATGGTTCGTTGATCTGATTGGTAGAAGATAGATGGTGATAGACAGACTGTTCATCCAACCACCTGGCAACAGTTTTTTTGAAAGTGTGCCTGTCCTTTTCCAAACAGTTTCCAACAAACCATCAGGCACAGTCAGGTTTACTTTTAGCCACAGTGGATGCTCTTCAGTAAAAAGTCTAGGCTTGATATAAATTCTGCTTTGGGAGTTTTTGCAGGTAATAAATATTGTTATACTAATATATTATACTCCATTGAAAAGTGTCAAAACTGTTACATCTGGAATCTCAGAGTTGTCCATTTGATGTAATGTAGTGGCCTTCTAACATGATGAATAAATAAATGACTGGGTGGTTCATACTGCTGCCAGTAAATAGCCACAACCACCTAGTCAGAGTGTATTTTGTCCTCCCCTGCCTACTTATTGTGTGGCTTCTGAAAATGACCAAGCTAACACTTACTGTTGATACTTTATTGTGCTACAATCTCATTCTATGATTTTTTGTAGCAAAGTGCTCTCTCTTCACTTATTCTATCTTTCCTTATTCACTTTGTCCTTAACTGTGTCTCCACTCATGTCAACTCCATTATCTGGGTTTCTACTCCTGTTGCCAAGAAAGATGAAACATTTATGAACCCTCAGGCACATACACAAACACCAGCTGTCTCCTTGCCTTTTGCCACAAAATGGTTCTCCATCCGCTATTTCTGCCCTTCACCTCCCACATTGTGAATTCATGAACTTCTGCCCTGCCATTCCCAATCACCACTCAAGGAGCAGCAGTCTGATTTGTCAAAGTGACGCAATGTCAAGATGCTGGTAAGTGGTCTTACGTTTCATCTGCACTGACAACTTGAAGAGCATAATGCAACCCCAGGAGTATCTTGTGAGCGCAAAGACGGTCCTTCACTCAGACAGTACAATTCAATCAGACAATTGGCCACAATTCTTAAACAGAGGGAATTCTGAGAAGCACTGCGCTCCTTTCAGAGTGAATTACAGTGTTCAAGAGTTTGGATGGTGAGACACAGACATAAAATGATCCTATGTGGGATTTTTAAGAGCAAGGACCATGTTTGAAACCCATATGAGTGTTGTCTGTGATTGGTAATGACATTGAGGAATTTAGTTAGAGAAAGGAGTAAAACGGAGCAAATTCATTTTGTGTAATCAGCCCAGCTCCTCATGTTCCTCTTACACTCTTGTGGTTAAAGAGGCATTTCTTCTCTCAGGTCATTTCCAGTTACCAGTACAATGCAGAGAACATTCATTCATAAGGACGATAAGATGGCTGGTGTTTTTACAGATTAATTAATTCAGCTCTTGAACACACACACTGCCTGTGGTCTCTTGTGCTGCTTTCCCACGTCTGTTTGTCCTTCAAAAGGATTTTGCATTCGGACAAGTGTTGTCCAATCATGAGCCACTGAGGGCTGAGAGCACTTCACTCCAACAAAAACACCAATCAGGGCAACTTCAGTCACAGGTGGTCATCTTGTGAAATAGTTTGGGGGGTTGTTCGCTTTTAATGAAATCCTTTGGAACTTTTTAGAATAACCAATGTCAATTCACTGTTATTACTTGTATAAATTATAATTGGACACTTAATTTGTAAAGCTTTCTTGTTTTTGGAAAATGATCCCATGGTTCAAATTACTGAGAAAAAAACACTAATTGTGATTTTAGTGTTACAACAGTACTTTTGATTAATGTGTTTTAAGCCGCACTTGGTTTGGTGAACGTATAATCAACATGTAAATAGAATAAATGCAACAAAGATAACATTTGTTATGTGATGTCATATATTTAAACTTGAAGGCTACAGTGTTTGAAATAAATGAACTTCATTTTCAAGCATTATAAGGATTATTCATTTTGATTCATAAACACCCCCATTCATCTTGTAATAATTTACACATGGTGTAGCATTAAATGAATGACACATTAACAGTGACAAACTACTCCAGTGGCCTACACACAGCAGTTTACATTCACTATATCAGATTTTTGTAAAGAGATCATATTTCTGACTCTCTGGCAATGGAACACAATGAAACCAGAGAATGGCAGATGGAAAAATCCTTTCAAACATGTTTGTCCTCTAAAAGATACAAAAAACATGTGCCTGAAGACAAGGACAAGTAGCAACATCTTTATTTCATCAGTAAGCATCAGTGTTTACTCGAAACACGATCTTAATTTCAAGAAGCACGATACCACTGGAATGAGAGGGAGGCTACTCATTGTCAGCGCTGTGGTCCCATTTGTCTACAGTAATTATACAAAGATATTTTGATTATTTTCTCAGTGAAATATTAATGTTTTAAATATTTAATGTAGCATTTTGAAGGCCCTTTCTAGAGGATTATAAGAAAATTACGACGGACCACATTACAAAAACATTTCTGAATGATCAGATATCTCTGTTATTCTTTAGTGGAAACATACATTTACAATTGCATATTTGAGGTTTTGTTGGCACATGCCTTATCTAAGATATAGCCAGAATATATCCATTAATAAGACATTTGATATCTAGTTTGAAAAGGACGCCGTCTTTACTTGGTTGGGAATCTCCAAGAAACTAATTATGCACCAAAAATATATTTAATTACAGTAAAAACCTATTCAAACATATTCATCCAAGGATATCCACTAACTGGGCCTTGCAATGGAGTGGTAAAAGCTAAGAAGAGGAATCAAACCAATCCTGTTGTGAGCACAAGATTAACTCTTTGTGTCACTCCACTGGTCTATCAGGACATGAGAAATATAAGTTCCTCCATGAAATGAGAACTTCAGGTGCACACAGGAGCCCCTTCCCTGACACAAACAAACCCTCAACACAGCTACAAGACACGCTGTCATCTCAAGCACCCAGCATTCCTTTAGCACTTGTGTCTCCCCACTTTCTGCCTCTCAGTCTACATGAAACATGTACGGGAGCCTCTTTCCTGGTACAAACAAGTGTTCCCCAAAGACCCGGGGTTGCAGTAACACTGACACCTTCAATGGCTCTCCCTCATCCTGCCGTGACCCCTGCGTTCACATGTAGGCTTGCTTGTGAATAGACGCACAGGGGAGGGGGTGTTGAGAAGGTACCCTACAACTTAATTAAACTACTGAACACATCCAATTGGCGCAAAAGGGGTTAAGAAAGGGCAAATATGCACAGGGTTCAGCAGGAGAAAGAAATTAAGCGATGAAGATGCATGTTTTCTTTTGTTTATTTTGTCTGTGCTATTGCATTCATGTATAGCCCATAAATACTAGAGATTCTCTTTACCTTGAAAAAGTCCGCTTGTGGCAAGTTTTGCTTGTATGGGTCTATGCCTACAACTTGGCTAATTCACCCAAAATACAAAGATACATGTTTTTGTAACTTGTGTCAGTGGTCAAAATGTTAATGATGTAGGTGCTAGGTGTCCTTCTATCTGCATATAAACGCATTATAATGTGTTACAATAATATTTATTATATGTTTAAATGCTGCTTAGTAATGAGGGGTTTAAAATAAAATGTTACCTTTCCGTTGTATCCTCTGTTAAAGTTTTTCAAAGCTACGCTCCTGAATGCACTTTACTTGATGTTGAGATGGTAGTATGAATCATGTGTAAGAGCATGCCTCTAAGTGCGCCTGGTTCAGAGAAAATCTGTTGTGCGTAAAGGAGGGGCAGGTCACTTGGAGCGCTACTGCTCCCTTTCTGCTGTAAAGGCGTGGAGTCTCTCTCTCTCTCTCTCTCTCTCTCTCTCTCTCTCTCTCTCTCTCTCTGGCTTAAACAGACTTCTGTTGGCAGCTGTTGGAAGTAAACCGAAGGAGCGTCAGGCTGTGGAGCGGAGTCAGTGAATCACCTCATCTGCCCGGGCAGAGCGGCAGTCACTTCGCGCAGAGGACACCCGGCTGCTCGGTCAAAGACCCTTTTACGCACCGAGCTACCTGAAAACGCAAATGTTGGCTTCGTGCGAAGAGGGATCCATCATTCCCCCCCTCTAAATTACCCTGGAATATTCTGTATGATATTTGGCAACACATTTTTAAATTATCAGTTAAAAGCCAGAGGACATCTCCTCGGCAGAATGAAGGGATTTACACCTTTCTTCAACATGATTCTTGTGGCGCTATTTGTCGCCACCGTCTCAGCGACCAAGTTAAATGTACCGCGGCTGAGACTGCCATACAAAGGTAAGGGCTCATCTATCTATCTATCTATCTATCTATCTATCTATCTATCTATCTATCTATGTTTACGCACATGCTCTCTATCATCTTTTTCTCTCGCGCATGCCCTACAGGTGGCATTAATTGGTGATCTTGGTGATTGGAGTCTTTTCTAAATCATTTATCTTAGTAATCCTGTGCATTTCCCTGCTGTAAACTAAACTTTTTCTTTATTTTTCTCAACAACAAAATAAACATATTCCCTTCGCGGTGGTCCGAGCTCCGAGCGTTAAATCCGGGTCGATGTTTTGGCTACCGTTTTGCGGGTTTATGTGTTTTAGGAGGCACGCATTCGTTAATTTGGTGGTTTCCAGGTTGGAACCGCTCTGCAGCGCAGGCGGGGTGTCCAGCCAGAGGAGATTTTGGCTGAGGTTCATCTCTCTGCGGTGGGATCCACCGGGGTGCGATCGTCTCATTATAAAAGTTTACGAGGTACGGCAACCGCAACGAAATACCCAGGAAGGATGTTAGATGTCTAATTATCGTATGGTTATAGCATTATCTCATTATAGGTCTCAAAGACTCATTATAAAGTAGGCTACCACAAATCTCATATATATATAGTATTGCTCGTATTCATTCATTAATATGGACGGTCATTTTGTCTGTTACACGGGGTTCTGTCCAGACCTTGATAATAACCTTTCACCCTTTAAACAAGCAGTTCCTTCTGTTCTCACCCGGAATGTTTATATGATTTTATTGCTTTATGATCATATGATTTTTGCTACGCACATGCTGAATGTTGAAATTAAATGTAACATCTTACCAAACTGAAACATTGCCTTATACAGTATCTTTTTGGCGAGTTCACACACAAAGCCCACTCTCCTCCTCTCCCCCCTCTGATCTAAGCCCTGTTGTTGGCTGTGACTCACTCAGTTTTAATGATAATAAGGCAGTAAAGGACCTGGTGTGTGTGTATGTGTGTGTGTGTGTGTGTGTGTGTGTTTAAGTGCTGTTGACTGTGTTGTGGCCAAACCATGCTCATTGTTTCGCTTCACTCTGGCTGGAGTGGGTCTGCAATCATCATCAGCGATAGATATCACACAGGATTTCCTCCTGTTCAGCTCCATGTTTTCAGGAGAAAAGTCACCATCTGAGCTTACTGGTCTTCCTGTTGGCTGGACTGGAAATACTCCACAGAGTGAGTGTGAGAGAGAGAGAGAGAGAGAGAGAGAGAGAGAGAGAGACTGATAAAGAAGTGAGGAGAACTACTGCAAAGGGTTTTTTCAAATACATATTGAGTCTACAAACAGAGGAGAATGCAGATGCACATACATACTTTAGGTGATTGTACTTTCTACATATAGTAATTCGTAGAATATGGCTGCTGCTCTATACTCTCTTAATAGGCCTATATGTTTGCCTTGTTAGTAGTGGGGCGTAAGAATGGAAATTATATGGGTTATTAGGTATTGTCCTTGTATCTGTCCTTAACATCATATCTTAAAAACTACCAGCCATGCTGATATAGATGGTCCTGCATAGGATGAACCCTAATGTTTCTGGTGACCCCTGACCTTTCCTCTAGTGACGCCTATCAGGTAAAAACTTCCCCTTGTGCTCAAGACAATATCAGAATCTAATGGACAAATCATTTCTGACATTTTCTGAGATCATGCATGCTCCCTAGAAGATGAAATGTTTTTTAACACTCTATGAGCTTTTCTTGCACCCTTAGGCTGAAATATAAACAAAAGATATCTCATAATGGGTAGATTGCCATGAAATTTCCTGAGCATATTGATGCTGTCATGGGAATTAACCCTTTTACTTTGTTTGACCCCGTCATCTTCCTCTTGTGTGTGAGATGTAAAGCAATTAACATCATTGCAGTTACATTTTTATTACATCCAACAAAGTCAATTGAATAAACATGAGACACTTGGTATTTCTCCATCCGAATTTGATGTTTTGTAACTGCATAATATCTTGAGAGTTAATCTTCATTACGGCACTTTATTTCAGAAAAGTCATTGGATATTTGTCAGGATTTAATAAAATTAAAACATTGACTTTACTGAATTATATTTTTAGTCTTTAAGAGATAGCATCTAGAAAATCCTGCACCACAATTGAGGAGAAGATGCAGAGTGGAGGGAAGTTCTGTTACTCAGCAATCAAAGCCATGCCCTGGGCAAACACCAGAAGTGGAAAATAGCAGTGCCCAAGATTGAGTCATTGTGTTTTACTCATGTAGAGCCCTTCCTTCAAAGTATTACATAGATCCATTTTCACTTTGGTGCAGCAATAAACAGCACCATATAAAACCAGTTTTTCTCCATTACTTGCCATCGAAAAACACTCAACTCTCATTGACTTTCAAGCATTATGAGGAGTGTGGGAAGAAACTCAGCCTATAAGATTCTCATTAGTAACCAACCAGTTTCTTGCTTCCTGTCTAGATGACCTCACATTTGACCTCACAGTTTAACCCTTTTACATAATTTCCCTTTGACTCTGAAGTCTCTCTTTTGCTTGTTTGAATCTCAACGGTAAATCTTTCCATACGTCGCTGTGTCTCATCTTTTCACTCTGGGGTCTAATTTCTCACTCCTCAGTGTTCTGTCTATCCACTCTGTTTGTGTGTCTCTTCCTCTATCAACCCCTCTCTCATTATAACCCGGAGAACCCCAGAGGGTGTTTGTATTCCCAGGAGGATGTAGAGGTAATTTAGCGACAGGAAAAGCTGTCATTATCTCATTTCAATCAATTAGTGGGTAGAAGTTCAAGCAGGAGGAGGTCATTTTTACCTCCAAGCTATTTAAGTTCTCTTCTCCTCTCTTCTCCTTTTTTATGTTAACTTCAGACATCCCAGACAGCACTGATTTAGTGATTTGCAGGTAAAAATCACTGGGCTAAAATGTAGTTAAAGAGTGAATCTGTTTAAACAACCTTATGTCAGTGTGAACTAGGTCCTAATTACTCAGAATACACTCATTAAATGCTGTTGAAACAAGTCTAATATGTAACCTAGATGTCTGAAAAATCAACTCTTCCACCAACTTTTGACAATTTAGCAAATTAGCAAATCAATCCTTTTTGATAATTAGTTTTAATTTTCTCTTCCTTATAATCTTCACTGAGGGATGCTGTATTTATCTAACAATAATATGTTGTAGTGAAAATCCTAGTTCATCATTTTTAAAGTGTGTGAGAGAAAAGTGTGTGTGTTGGTGTGTGTGTGTCTTACGAGGTGACATTGAGGCGTCGATGTATGTGATGTGTGTGTGTGTGTTTGGCTGGACTCCCAGCCCTCTGCCAAGCATCTATACCAACCTCCCATCATGCATCTCTCTGTGCCTTTTGTCTCTGTACGTCTTTCATTTGTCTTCCTCTCTCTTCAGTCTGCCTGCTTCATTTATTCATTTGAATTCTGTGTCCATTTGTGTGCAACACACACTGACTTTAGACACACACACTCTGTCTAATACAATATTCACTTTGTCTCGCCAAAGGCAGGGGGGCACTTGAGAACATCAATGCACACGTCAGCGTCCTATTTTGATCAGATTGCATTAGTTCTCAGAGCAGAGGGTTCTGTTTGTTTTCGCGTACAGCCTGTGAATTAATTAGTTTGTTTTCTCAGTTGGCGTTGGCCAGATGCATACATACAGACGGGTGTTAGTTGTTCTTAGGCGGAGCGAGGTAATCTGTCACCAGGAGTCTGTTGGAGACTCCGGAGCTGCTGGAATGTAGGGCGTCTCTCATCCTTTAATTTTCAGCTCTTTTCCTCTCTTTCTCCATTCTTTTTCATCTTTCTTTCCATTTCACATCTATCACTCCCTCCCTGTTCCATGTAATAGCTCGTTCATTGCAGTCTTCCTCTTTCCTTTTTGTCCCTGTGTTCAATTTAAGTGCTCCCAGGCCTCTGGACCGATCTAATACCCTGCAAGGGAGAGAAAAAGAGGAAACAAAGGAGAGAACTTGAAGGTTTAGTGACGAAGCCAACTGGCTTGTCAGACACATGGTTTTTTACTAGGATGAGGTTCAGCTCTAGGAAATATTGGAAAGAAGAGAGGGTTTTAGAGGTTTTAATGTTTTAGTAATGGTTGACATGTGTTTAAATTTGAAATGTTTGTGTAAATTCTTCACATATAGTCAAGAGAGTTTTTAGCCTGCAGGCTTAATAACCAGTATTTAAAGTTTACAATATATGAACATTAGTCCAAATAGTTAAATATAAGAAAGAAAATGTCAAAAGCGTAAGAAACAGTCCTTTTATAAAACCATGGTCCAGGTGAAAGTTGTAATCCTACCTTGATTTCAACTGTAAAATCCACTTTTGTAACAAAGAGATGGATTTAAATAAGTTAAAACAGTAGTTGATAAGATTTGTGTCCCAAACTTATCCACTGGAACACCATTATAATGGGTTAGACATTAGGGTTAGGGTTAAGGGTTATTAATGACATTTAATAAATATGCCTTGTTTTAGTTACCATATATCATGGTGGTGTGTATTATGTGAAAGATAATACCCGACTAGTTATACGTCCATGAATGTAATGTACGACATGCTAATATCATGGCCAACAAAATGCTGTATAATCAAATTTAAAAGATCAGTTTTTCATTCATATATCCATCCATCCATCTATCCAGTTATACCTGCTTATCCTTTAGAGGGTCACAGATGCAAACTTTAGACAGTTAGGCACCAGCTGGCTGGGGGATTCTTGTTGTTGTTATAGTCATATAGAGTAAGAGACCAAGCTTGAAAGCAGTTGTCTCATGCTAAAAACAATATTAAATGAAAAGCATTATTATACAGGATTATTAATTTGAGAGCACAACTGTTAACTGTGATAAACAGTGGCTAAGGCAATATAACAGACAACAGTATTGTATTTGTATTTTTCATTATTTGTATTTTTCAATGCTGGGGATTGTTCATGGTATAAGAGGAATAACCCACTCTAACCCATGCGTTTATTAGAAAAAAAACATGTCACATTAATATTAAATACCTACGAAACCTTTGCATTTGCTTACTTAATTGAGTGAGTGAACTATAATAAATCCAGGTGATTTCTTTCTCATAAAAGACATTTTTATTCATATTTTTGATTAAATAACATTTTAAGACTGGTCACATGCAGAAATTATGTTTTTTTTTTTTACTTTGTACTTTCAACTGTCATATGAAAGTGGCACAAAAGGGCTTTTGTCCGGTCCATGAAAATCATGTTTAGTTTGGAGGCTACAGAGACACTGCAGAGAGGGTTTCTGTCTGGTATGTAGAGCTGCTGACAGGGGAAACACACTTCATGTTTCTGACACCATGGGCATGATGTAGAACGAGTGTGTGTGTGATAGAGAAAAGAGAAAGGCACAGTGAGTATTTTGGCTATAGATATCTGTGTGTGCTGAAGTGTTAGTCAGTAGGCGTTTTTGATCTATAAAGCATTTATGTGTGTCTGTGTAGGTGTTACTGTGTAGGTGTGGAAATGTGTGTAGCTGTGTATGTGTGTGTGGGTGAAACAAAAAGATGTACTGCTTCTGATGTAGACATCTGTGTGTACTCAACCATTAGAGAGAGAGAGAGTGTGTATTGTGTGTGTGTGTGTGTGTGTGTGTGTGTGTGTGTGTGTGTGTGTGTGTGTGTGTGTGTGTGTGTGATTGTGTGTTTGTGATACAAACGGAGGGAGAAATCACATCAGATGTAGACATCTGTGTATCTTAAGGTGTCACTCGTGTGTCGTGTCAACAGCATTGTGTGACCACCCTCAGATGGCGGCCTGGCTAGATCACAGACAACACACAGATGGAGGAATTAGAGGGGAGGGGAGAGAGAATTGACAGTGTGTGAGACGGGGAGCTGGAAAAAAGATTGAGATGAACACAGGCATCAGATCAGAGAGTACAGATGGCGTGGAAGCTGGGGTGAGAAGAGAAAAAGTACCTGGGCGCCTGTTTGAGGGGAAAGAAGAGTGAGTGAAAGCAAAAAAAAAATGAATAAAGAAAGAGTTATGGCAGAAATCCAGAACTCATACATCAGAACGGCACGAGGAGGTCGAAGATAAGAAAACTTTTGTGTAAGAAATCCCTCATAAACACTGTTGATGAAAATAGTTTCTGTTGGCTGAGACTGAATCACAACCTCATGTCAATAAAGAATAACCCCACTGTTGACTGTTCCTATTGTTTCTCCTGTTTAATGCAGCCATTTATGAAATTAGATCAAAGGTGAGGCTGAGTCTCATTTCTTGGCAGAGCAGATTTGAAATGAACCTGGAACAGTTTGGCAAGTGTTTAATCACCATCAACAGAAAGTAGAAGCAGGATTCTTGGAGGCCAGTGAACACAGTTGTATTATAGTTATCAGGGAGATGATGGAGACATTGCACAGTGCCTTTTTTGATATAGGTAAGAACATTTCCAAGAAATAAATGATCTTTTGAGTTAACAAATAATATTAAACCATAGCCATAGAAAATATTTGTTTCTTTGCAGTTGGTAAAATATATTAAACTGGTAACCACAGCAACAGTTTCTGCTTTGTGGTAAATAAATAGTCAACTGTCAGTGGGGAAACTGATCTAATCGTGGGGAAAACTAAAAAGAAAAAAGTAGTTTGATTGATGACTTGATAACAGCTTCTTTATACCACAAGTGACCGAATGTTTGAACTGTCTGAATTGTTGGAACTTATTCAACGAGAAACCATGTAAAATTACGTATATAAGCTAAGACTAATGTCTAAGAGTTATGTCTTTCTCTCAGTGCCTTGTGGAGACAAAAGTGGTCAAAGGATGAAGCTGGCAATAGTCTTTATTTTCTAATTGTCAAATGTCATGAAAACACCAAACCCAACAATGCACTGATCCTGCTCAGTATTGTCTGTGTTCGCAAAGCCTGATATAGCCTATTCCTGTTTTCTATTGACCTCGAACTATTGTAGTTCCAAGTCAGTTCCAAATGTGCATTAATCCACAGCAAAATAGTTGTTTGGTAAATTTAGTCTAAGTTTCTCTGGACTGAGCACCAAATAAAAGTTGTGTTGTTTTACATAGTCCTAGTGCATCTTTACGATATAGCTAAACTCTGAAAACATCTGTTGTACAAAGAATAAATGGTAAGGCTGGACTGCCTGTAGATAAACACCTACTAGCCACTCTTGGGAAATAAACCCTTACCCTAACCCTGTAACACCCCACCACGCCCCTTAAGTCCAAGGACAGACTGAGGACCCTGCTGGATTCGAACAGCTTAGTATTTCTGCAAAACATGTCAAGATAAACACTGCATTGATACCCATTAAAGGTCAGTGCACACAGGCCTCTACCAGGCTCAACTGCCTGAACCAGGACTGCACTGAGAATTAAAACATGTGCCCCTAATGCTGGCATGAATCACCGGGTTGAAAGATGAATGAAAAAAGTGGAATGCCTGTAAAAGAGAGGAAACATCAATGAATTTCAAAGAACCAAGTTAAAAGAGGACAGAGCATAAAGAGAGGGAAGGAATGAATGAAAGATCTGCTAATGTGGGGAGATAACAAATGATGGATCCATGAAAGAGTGAATGCAAAAGAAAGAGTGGAAAAGGATGAATGAAGAGAGGAAAAAGCGAGCATTAGACGGAGATGGAAATACCAGAGCAGGGCAGATAAAAAGAGGTCATGGTACCATGGTGGAGAGAGATAAATGGATGAAAAAAGGCTGAGAAAATGAAAAGGAAAGGAAAAGACAGGAGGTTGAAAGAGTGGAGAGAAAGATGAAGAAGGTGGAAGAAAGGCAGATAGATTGATAAAAGGAAGAGAGAGGCTAACCTGAGGGCTGAAAGACACTGGTCCCTTTGAGAAGCAAAGGTTGAAGGTTGAAGTCCCAACAATGTGGCTTTGACCATCTGTCATGTAGATTAGTCTATAAGTACTCCACTTACACACCGGAATTATGGGCGATCTGTGTGTGTGTCTCACATAGCCGGAGTATCCTGTATCGCTCTCCTTTTGAAATATTTTAACATGTCCAAGTTAAAGAATAGTGTGTGTGTGTGTGTGTGTGTGTGTGTGTGTGTGTGTGTGTCTGCATATGTGCAAAGAGGCCAGCCAAAACCAACCACAGTGTCCACAGCAATGGCCGTTGTTTTAACATGAGCGTTACAAATCACAGCAGTGGATGTTCACCAAGGGGGGTTCAAGTCCTGAAAAACCATTTATCTAAAGTTTCTACACTCTGCCACACCCTGAGGACTGAACACACACACAGCAGCTCTCCTCCCTGCGGTCCTTCGAGAGGTCTGAGCCACCCTCTGCTCTGGTACCTATTTGATCCTCTCTGTTCTGGTCTGTACTGGTCTTTTCTTCATTCTCTTTGTTTCTCCATGTTGTATCTCTGTTGTCAATTATCTAACATAGGCAGAATGAGAGAAAAGTAACCATTAAAACAGTCTACAGCCATGCTAGCATCTCAAGTTTACACTTTTAGCATGTTAGCATGCTTACATTTGCAAATTACCGCTAAACACAGTACAGCAAAGGCTAATTCGAATGTTAATAGGTGTTTGGTTATAAACCAAAATATTGGACAAATTTAGATTTTCACCTGATGATGCTGCCAGGTTGAAAAGTGAAGTAGTCATGTCAAGTTATTGCAACTCATCTGGGAGGATACATCGATGTATCAGATGTCATAGCAATCAATCCAATAGTCCAAACCACAAATGTTAACCTCATGATAGCACTAGAGGAAATGCCATGTGAAATGTGTTCAGTTAAAATCTTACAGGTTGGCGGGTTGCCATTACAGGTCCCCCAAAATCTAATCCCAAAGCCAGAATAGTGAGAGACTTGGTCTTGTTTCACCAAATGTGCAACATGCAAGTTGGGATTTCGTCATGAGATCATTTTCTTATTGCTCATTTTGATACGGTTTGCTTATCAGAGCAAGCACCATTCTTGCAACACGTGGGTGTGTGCTGCATTGCTCGCAAATTGTGAAAACAAGCCCCTGGTTTGTAAATTTGTTGACTGTGATCTTGATTGTCTCTAACTTGCCAACAAGAACGATTGAACGACCTTAAAAGCACCAATAATTTAAAATCTGTGCAAATTCAGTGTAAAAGTTGCCTGGCTGCATGCTATACGTGTCCACCCAAAGCTTTTAATACTTTCAACAAATCACAGTCTCATAATAACATCTTGTGAAAACTTTGTGCTCACTTGGACAAATGTTGAACTTGGCCTCCTCCTGTAAGTCACCATCCGCCAACTGCATGCTGGGTCATGCTGTTGAAAGGACAGAGGCCTTGCCAGTGTTTTATAGTAAATCTTATTGTTCCAACTTGAGAAAGAAACCTCCCACCACCCCCTTTCTCTATCTGATAGATAAACATCCTCAGCTCTGCTCAAGTATTTTTCTACAGGAGACATTAAAGGATTACCAGGCATTACATATAGTGCAGCTGGACCTTCCTGCAGAGAGCAGTAAGCGCACAAAAAACAGAAACAAAAAAAAAACACAGAAACACACACAGAAACCTGTGCAAAGACAAAGAAAGTTCTTCTTATCTTCTAATGTCAATTCAGTGTCCTACCATTTGGCACTATGGCTGAGAACCAATGCACAGTGATAGAGAAACAGGCCAGAGGTGATGGGAACCCTGTTTAAAGCAGAATAAGAGACATTACATGTCACACACATGGAGGTGCTGCGCCCCCCGACACGGAAACAAACACACCCTCTCTTGCAGCAATCAATTAGTTCCACTGGAGCTGCTGACAAGAAGAGCAGAGTACAAGGGACTCCACTGTGGACTGACGTGTCTATTAGACAGCAGCCAGAAAACACAAACACACGCAAACATCACAGATAACTGATACCAGAGGAAAAGCCCTGTTCAGTGCATGCATATTTGAGTGCATCTGTATTTTTTTTTTTATGTTAACTAACAAAGAGTGCCAAATAACGGTGACTATATTTGCTTTTTTCCACTCTTTAATTAATAACTTTTTCACTGTAATTGTTTATGTTAATGTGAATTATTTATCCTCTTCTCTGTGTTACAGAATCTTCATTATTGCAGTTCTTGGTTTAAAACTAATACTTGTTTAATGTCGAAATGTTCTACAAAATAACCAAAACAAACCAAAAAAACATGTGATTTTATTGTAAAATAATGAAAATAGTAATAGTAATTTGTTTTGGTTTAGAAGAATTGACGTACGTAGAGAATTTAATGTGTGCCTGCACTCAGTTAACAAAGTGTGATGAAGGCCAGCAGAGAGTTGGCGGAACTGTTTGTGCTGAAACCCGACAGCCAAAGGAGAAAATTATAGAGAGTTGAGGCCTTGGATGAAGAATGGAAGGATGCGAGTAAAATGATAAAAGAATGACGTTAAAGGAGAGAATGAGGGAGAGAAATAACACTGGTCTTTCTTTCAAGAGAAATATACTGTAGCATGGGTAGGACTGATGAAGTGAAACAGTAAGGATGAGGAAGAAGTGAGGAGGGAGGATGACAGATTTCTGAGGCAAAGGGAGGAAGGGTGAGATTAAGAAAGGAAAGTAACAAGGGTAAGCAAAAGAACAGAGGAAAGCTTGAGTTAAGAGAAGTGAGGTTTGTAATGGATCATTTCGGAGATGAAATGAGAGAGATGTGTGTGGTACGGGTGAGTAATGGAGTAAGAGTGGATTTAAAAATGGGAGGAAAAAAGATGAAAGAGGACAAAAGAGAAAGATGTATAGCGGGAATGAAAGTGGCCGTCAGGGAGCGTTGAAGATAAAGAGAGAAAGAATGGAGGGAGAGATGATGACATGAGGGAGGAAGGGAGGCCGAGGGGGGTGAGGGTTGATGAGAATCGAGGGTGATGAGGTAACACCCTGCGCTGTGTTTTGATTGGCCCGGCAGGGAAGATCGGGTAACAGGATCTCTGAGAGGCATCCTTAGATGGCCAAGAGAGAAGCTTTGAATTTAGTTCGGTAGTGTGTGTGTGTGTGTGTGTGTGTGTGTGTGTGTGTGTGTGTGTGTGTGTGTGTGTGTGTGAGAGAGAGAGAGAGAAAAAAGGAAAGAAAAGAAGGTAATAACACTACAGAGTTTCTGTGTGTGCGCTCCCTCCTTGGTGCTCATCTCGCTTCTCATGCTTTAATTACATGATCAAGTGTGTTAAAAATGCGAGCTGTGCGGGCAAGATGACATCTCCAGTGAGGAGCAGCAACAGGTTGGCAGGAAATCCCAGGATTTATTCTGTCATGAGTTATCAGGCCTGTGGTCTCTCTGCCAGGACAATGAAAACAGATATGTGGAGGTCTGTTAGCTGTGAAGTAGCTGTGCTGCAACTGCAACTATAACACACCCGCAAACACGACTAATATATGTAATCAACAATGTTCTCTTGAATACAGACACATTGTAAGAAACACCACAAAAGATGCTCTTACAATGTATTTCTTATATACCTAACATCAGAAATAAACACCAGATTCTCAGCGTAGGAAAGATAACAATCATCAATTCATAATAAAATTCATGTGAGAGTTATATGTGAACTTTGCCATTCTGTCACCATCACTCTGAGAGGCTGCAGCTGTGCCTTCCTTCATCTGCCGCTGTTTTCTTTTACACAAGAGATAGGAAGAGAGAGTTTTCATTTAGACATTTAGAAAGGTAATCCAATATGTTTGTGATCCTGATATGCTATTTAATCCTGCCCTGGTGACATATTTCACTGTGGTGACATAAAGAAATATTTTCCAGAAGTGAGATGTTGGGGAAGCTGAGAAAACAGAACTGTCCCAGTTAAGTTGGTATCTTTAGTTACCATAGTTACGGTGGTTAGAAGAGGTTACATGAAAGGTTGACCTCAAAGCCATTTAGATATGACAGGGATTTGAAATATGAAACTGAGGAATCTAGGAAGTCTACAGCCATCAGCATGCTAGCATAACAACATTTGATAATCAGCCATAAACACAAAGTACAGGCGGCGTCTGTGTGGAATGATTGTAGCCTAATGATTATTCGTTGTCGAGTTATTTTACTCAAAACCAAAAATGTCACACTCATGGCAATGCTACTTGAAAAGTCAGGTAATCTCCAGAGTTTATTTATTGTCTGTGAACCATGAATGTCTGCAAAACTTTGTTCCAGTCCCCATAAATGTTTAGATAATTCACTGAATAAGTAAAAATTTTGACCTGCTGAAGGCAACTTCATACTTTGCGGAACATAAATATATGTATGTTCCATAATGATTGCAATTTTTCCAGCCCTAATACACATCTCACAAAGAACCATGCGAAGAGGCAATATAAAGAGGATGAGAGGGAATGAGACCTGGGCGAGGAGGAGGAGGAGGAGGAGGAGGAGGAGGAGGAGGAGCACTGTGAGATGACTTTTTGTGCATGCGGCAGATTCCAGAAATACTTGGCACACAGCAACAATATACAGCTAGATCTAATGATACCCTGGGAAGTCTGTCAGCGGTGTAATGAGTCTAATGGGTCTTTATTTGCATGTGAGTGTATGTGTTTGTGTGTCAGAGCTCGTGAAAACAAAATGTCAAACAGCAATATTTAGAGATGGAGACTGATGGTGAGTTTTGTCAGCTGAGGTGGGAATAGGTGTGATTGAATCAGGGACTTGTTGATTTATGATGGTGTGTGTGTGTGTTGTTTCTGGCATGCATTTTGTAGCACAGGGGGTTTAATAGGGGGTCTAATAGGCTTCAGATGTGTCCCCCTCTCTCACTGAGCCAACAGTAACACTGATACTATTGTGTGCGCGTGTGTGTGCCCACATACATCCATATGTGTATGTGTGTCTGCAGCTTAACATAGCTTACACTCTGCCGTTGCCCAATTTGTACTTTAGAGATGTCAGCAGGAGATCTGGAAGCAAACATTTTTTCATTCTCTGTCTGATTCTTTTTAAATCCCTTTCTTCTGTTTCTCCTCTTTAACCCCCTTTCACTCTTGTTTCCAGTCCTGTCAGTACTAATCTTATTTTTAACCAAGTTGTTGCCCCTTTGCCCTTTATTACCAAATGCAAAATTGCTCTCGAGCGGTAATGCTGCCATCTGTTTCATCATACTAGATGTTTTCTTTTTCATCTTTAATCAGAAGTTTGATTACATTTCAGTGGTTCTTGGGTGATGAAAGGAGCATGCAAGCTCCCACATCAAACACAAATATGCAAATAAGCAAATAGTCTTTCAAGAGCAGTAGTAGACCTTACAGTCCACATGCCTCCCTCGCAGATTTGACTGACACCAGGGAATCCTGACTAAGCAGAACATTGACAATGTAAACAAATCTCAGAAGAGATTATTGCATATGTAACTTTGAAGTGGCTGAGACTGCACGATGCCATAGCTGAGGTTTGACACATACAGTGAAACCAGATGCTCTCTCGCGTGTCGCTCTGGTTTTGGCACGGCTGCTGTTTGTCAATGCAGCGTTGGCTGGCTGCCCTTAGGGAAACAAGACACATTGGAGACAGATGTAAAAGTTTCCCTATGGATGCTGTGAGGAATTATAGGCTCTTGAGACACAAGATGGATAAAAAGAGAGACAAGAGATAAAGATGCAGCAGCAGAGGGAGGAGAGACTGGAAGACGGATGGACAGACATGAGAGATGAAATTGAAGACAGGTTTAGAAGTGACTTCAAGAGAGGAAAAATGACACCAGAGAGGAAGTTAAAGATGGATAGGCAGAAGAGTTGGAGCGTGATGGAGAGTGGAGAGAAGTTGAATGGATAGGTGGAAGAGATGTGAAGCTGGATAGACAGCAGGAGTGAGAGAGGTTGGTGAGAGGTGAGACAGTGGTGTGGTTTCCACAGTGAGGCGATGAGCTGCTGGAGTGATAACAAGCAACAGATGGAAGCTGTTAGCTCACCTTTCCCCTCTCTCTGTGGGTGTGTGTGGTATTTATGTGCTTAAATTTTTGGTGTAATTTGAGGGAGATTTGTGTATACGGAGTGATTTACAAGAGGTGGAAAGAAAGAAGAGAAAGAGACATCAAACAGGAATCTGCTTCCAGGCCTGAGCGTGTTTATGAGTGTGTGTATACAGCATATGGGGAGACACAAAATGAAATGAACTACACTGTGCAAAAAAATGCGTGTGTAGGACAATGAGAATCTGATATATACTTCATTTTATGGATGAAAGTTCCGGTAACTGCAATACACAGAACCAAGCACCCTTGTGTTTAAAGACGAACACCATTTAGCCTAAAGCTCCACTGTGTCTAAGAACACCTTTACAGAGCTGCTAGCATTGCTGTAGACTTTTTAAGTCTTATTTCATTTTTGCACCTGCCACTTAAGATACATATAAGCCACTGCAGGCATGATGTTGCTTCAAAGAGTCGGAATGAGCTGTATATTTGTCATTTCTGTGACTCTCTCAGACAATGTGGAAGAAACTTTAAAGCTCAGTAAAAAGAAATGTCAAGAGCACTGAGCCAGGTTAACTTACTGTGCACAAAATTTGATAATCATGCCCTAATAACCTGACAGTATCCATCTTCTGCAATCTTTCCTGTCAAAACAAAGAGGTGTGCCATGAACATTACATCTTGCCCCAATACCTACAGTATCAGTTAAAGGTCTCAGCACACACCACAAGTTATTCTTCATCACTCACTCTCCAGCCGAAGGTCATCTCAACGCTCAGAGCCAGGAGGAAAAAGTTGAACTTGTGGAGACAGACAGTCATCAGCTGACGATTGTAGAGCTGCCTGCATGTTTGGCTGATAAACTGTGTCATGATAACGCATATTAGACCTTCCCGCTGAAATATCTGGCCTCTACACGTCTACTGTCAGTGCTCATATTTGATTTGTGCTACGTGGTGAGTTTTGTTTAAGTCGGTTTGCAGTAGCAGTGTAACTTTTTTTGCTTTTCATCAAAAAATGCCAATAACATTTAGCTAATTTTGTCATAAATAACCAATATATTCAAACACTGAGAAAATAAAACCTTTGGTATGAAAATTCATATCATGCAAAAGCACAGAGCTTCAGTATTTAATGTAAAACAGTTCCAATGCTTATCTTCTTTGCTCTCCTCATCATATTTTTTCTCTGCCTGCCATGTCAGTCCCAATAAATCCATCAGACGTTAACCACACTGTCTCTCTGTCTTGTGGCTTTCTCTGCCTGCCTCTCTTCCTACTCATTATTTTCTTACTTTTACCAGCTGCTAAAAGCCACAAGACCCCCCCCACCCCAGCTTTATCTTTCTTTCTCTTTCTTTCTCTAACTTCCTCCAACTCCCTCTCTCCCTACAGTATATCCCTGATGCCTTGTGTGTTTCCTCGTTATTCTTTCTATTTCTTTCTAACATAACTCTTCTCCTCATCACTGTCTTTAGAGGAACAACATTTAACAGGCTTCAATGTTGGTTGGCCTCAGCGGAGGAAAGTGTTTCAGCAGAGTTGCCGGTTCATCCTGCTTTTAATTTTGCTGCTGCAAAGACCCTATTAGAGAGACATATACAGAGAAAACATGATAACGTTTAAACTGTTGAAAGTGTTCTTCCCTCGCTGTAAAAGTTTCTTCTGCTGTGAAAATGAGGGTAATCTAGGGTGAGACTGTTTGAATGTGTGAGTGTATATCTTGTGTGTGTGTGTGTGTGTGTGTGTGTGTGTGTGTGTGTGTGTGTGTGCCTGCAGACAAAGCGCAACTGAAAAAAAAAGAGTAAAGATCAACTGAAGCATCTATTTGTATCAGTATCTCTGGTTTCAGCTTTTCAATTCTGCTTTTCTTCTGCTTTACATCATAGTAACTTGGATATCTGTGGGTTTTCTGAGTAATTGATAAACAAAATAATTCTTAGGAGTACGCAGATTTTTTTTTTGTGTGTGTAGGGGTAAGCTTATGAGTTTGAGAAACAGACATTTCTAATAAAAACAGATCATTTGTATGTGTATGTATGTGTGTGCAAGGCCCCACTGACAGACAAGGTGTCCCTGGTACATGGGGCCCCTGTGCTTTACTCAGTCAATACAGTACCCTTGCTGAGTGGTGAGTGACTGAGCCTACTTTCTCACCGTGTGTGTGTGTGTGTGCGTGTCATTTAGTGTGTGTAGGACCAAGCGAGAAAAAGAGTGAGAAATAACAAGCGCGACAGACGAGTGATGAGAGCTAGACGGAAAGCCGTTTGAGCTGAAAGACTCCTCCACCGAAAGTTTGGCATACCAAAGACGTCTTCTCACACACTTATTTCTGCCCTTGTCTCGTTACCTAGAGAGAGAGAGAGAGAGAGAGAGACGTGATGAAGAAGAAGAGTGAGGACAAAAAAGGAACGGTAGGAGAGGCAGATGTAAGAGGTGTTTGTGTGAGAAAGTGGAAGATTTCGAATCTGCGGGAGGCTGAGAGGCCAAGAAGCAGTGAGGTTGCTGTTGCTCCTTTACTGGTATGTGTGTGTGTCTGTGTGTGTGTGTGTGTGTGTGAGACACCCCACGTCTAGCTGAACTTCAATTCAACCCAGTCTACCACTCCTGCAGCGTTGTTGCATCAACCTTTTGACTTTGAAGCTGCTGCCAGATCAGAGAGGAGAGCCAGGTGCAGGTTGGTGTGTACAGACGGACTCCTGCTCTCCCACTGATGCATGTTTACTTATATGGGAGTGTGTATCGTGTGTGTGTGTGTGTGCTTGCATAAGGTCATGCACCTCACAGACTTAACAGTAGTGGTTTTCAACTTGTTTAGCACCACTGGATTCAAATACAGTAGTTATCGTGATGTTGACTTTTTTACATTACGGTGACATTCTATGACATATATTTAAAAAACAGTTAACTTTTTACGCTTCCTGTTGTGGTTGGTACTGTACATCTTTCCAGGGAACATCCTTTAATGTGCAGGAATGATGTGTTGAGAGGAGCAGGGTTGGAGACAAATATAGTGGAACAAACTGTGATGTTACATCTGGATTCCCACAGGAGAACTGAAAAGAAATTCAAAATGTAGAATTATATAATATATGTTATATGAATATTTTTTAGCTTCTTTTAAGTCTTTCTTTGCTCCCTCACACGCACCAGGTGCCAAATGTCAGTAATGCAGCTCATTCCAGGTCATGTCTGAAGCCGTAAGGAACATTAACATAGAAGTCACCACGTCTGAATGACAAGACGCTCACTTTAACAGATAGATGAAGCTAGCAATGTTACGTGTTCCATGAATACAAAGGGCTTCAATCTCACCTGGCCAATTGTAATCTGAAAACATCATTAGGGGGCTGGTTGTGGAGAGGGGACAACAAGCAGCTGCAACAAGCGAGGCTGATTATCTCTCAGTTCTTGGCACAAATTGCAGAAATATTCTCACACACAGCAACTATAAACTGCTGGAAGCTTTGATCATAACCTTATTTGTGAACACAAACAAAACAAATCAGAGTAATTCTCCATAATCATATGGCTTTTATAGATATTTGTTGTTTTGTCTTTCATCTGTTTTATTTTTCTGCTTTTTCGCTATGAGCAGTTTAGTTTTACTTGTTTAATCTTGTCTTTATGATTATATCCTCCTGCTGGGATTTCATGCTTTGTAGCTTAAGGGGAATTTCCTTAAGTTCCGTGAAAAGTGCTGTGAAATTAAACTCATTTATCTCTTTTATCATTATCTTCCTAACATTCCTCTCCATTTCATCATGTCCTATTTTATCTGATTTTCTTTCTCATATCCTGTGTGATTCTTTTGAATGTCATTGCTCATCCTTTTCTCTCCTCTCCCTGCAGACCTGCTGTCCACCAACAGGTCGTCTATCTTCAGCGGTCATCATGGCCAGCTCTCTCTTACCGCCGTCTTCCTGGATGAGTACCGTGACCGTCTCTTCCTGGGAGGCAAAGATGTCCTATACTCTCTCCTGCTGGGACCTGCCAGCAGCGAGTCCAAAGAGGTGAGTGTTTTTTCAAGACAGTATACAATATCAGTTAAAGTTGAGTTATTTAAGTATTTTAATGTATTTTACTCTCTGATGATGGAGGTTTTATAAAAGGTTAGTTACTGGGCAGTCTACATTCATCATTCTATTCTGAGCTAACTTGCAGTGACTGTGCAAGGGGGTTTCAGTCTTTAGAATGTGATATATGACTTTAAGAGATAGGCGTAGGATTTTGTATTTTTCCAGAATTCCCCCATTGCAGAACATCTGTTTAAGCACTCTCTGTCATAAATCAACCATTAAAGTTGTGACTCAAACCTCGACAGGCATTTTATTTTATATTACTGCTATTGCATAATCGCTGACACTGTAACAGAAAACCGTGATAAAAATATTAATTGAATCTTAAAGAAAGCTAATTTCTCAGGAACATCTAAATATCAAAATGTATGCATTTGTTATTTCTGACCGATCAATTCTGAACTATAAACATATACAGTATAAATGCACTACATAGAATACATTGTAAAATATGTGGATAAATGCATTAATTGCAGTAAGATAAGCTATTTGGGTTTGATTGCACCTCTTGCTCTTGTATCTTACATGCTTTGCCAAAACATTTCTACAATCTCATTTCCTTTCTGGTGCAGGAATACCTGTAAAAACACTGCTTTTAGCAAATCAAACCTTGTTTTTCCATCTACATCACCTATTATCTGCAGCAAACAGAGGTTGTGCTGTGAGAATTATAGTTTTGTTAACTGTGCTGCATATTTCCACAGTCATCAAACACTTAGAGTGGGACTAACAGAGCAAGTGAAGGAGCAGAAGTAATGCTTTCATGCTATTATCATAATTTCAGATTTAAAGCTTTGTTTTGTTATAACCAAATATAACTGTTTAAATAAAGTTTATTCATTTTGGAAGGATCACAGTTTATGTCACTGTGATAAAGCACTTCATCAGTGTGATGAACATCTTGTTTAATGCAAGAAGACCAGACACAGTATGTTTACAATTATGGAAAAATGTATATCTCATATTAGAATGGAATTCATATTTAATGTAATTTATCCAGTGGAACAGTAGAAACAAGTTTTGCTGTGATTTGTGGAGTTATGGAGTTATTATACATTTGAGTTATATCTTATGAGTTTTTATTGGAAGGCTCAACACCAGGGAAATGAGCAGATTTAAATTAAAACAGAATTTCATTCCATCTGCGTGTGTATCTGTAGAAGAATAGTTCTGGAAAATATGCAGCACATTTATTCATATTTTACTCTTCAGTATGATCTGTGCTCCATTAAACTGGTTCCAAAAATAACTCTAAAACCAAAAAGCTTGGTATGCTTCAGTTCCTTAGCTAAGAGCAGTAGCGTGAGTGTGTGAATGTGTGTGTGCCTGTGCTCACGCATAGGTCAAAGAGACTGCGATGAAACTCAGTGAATGAGTGAACATAGACACAGAACCAGATGTTGCCCACCTTATCCACCCTTTAATTACTCTTCATCACTCTGTCAACCTCCGCTTGCGGTTCCCTGTCTTGGCTGATGATCACACATGAAGGGTGCTGATCCTCTAGTTTGCTGCAAGCCGTTTAAGGCTTAATGCCCATCCTTCTATCAGAGCCAGTCGTTTTGAAATCTATCAGTGATGCCAGTTCAATTAAACAAAGGTTTACAAGATGACACATATCTGCCAAATACATAACCCAGGGCTCAAAGAAGGAGAAAAGAAAAGAAAAGAAAAAAGACAAAATAAAAATGGAATGAATTCAAACTGCTTGCCCTCTCAAAAGAACTTATCACTCCAAGAAAACATGATGTTAAATCCTTGCTGCTATGACAACCAGCGTCAGTGTTGAAAGCTCAAGGGCCTAGACTAGCGCCAACAGTCGATTAGCGTAGCTTAGCATAATGGCTGGAAGCAGGCAGAAACAGTTAGCCTGGCTCTCTCCCAGGGCAAAAAATATGTCCACCAACACCTTAGGACAGAGCTAGTTGTTTTAACTGCTTTCACACTTTAGGTTAAGCTAGGCTAACCACGTCTCTGCTCCAGTTCTAAGATAACGCAGCATGATAAAATTTCTTCTCATCTCCCTTTTTGGAAGAAAGAAAGAAAGTGTTACGCCTATATCCCAAAACTATTCCTTGAAATTTAGGGTTGGTTTAAATTTAAAGTGTGGGTTGACACTTTGTGAGTCAGCCCTTGTAGTTTCCAGCTCAAACTCTGCCCACCAGAGGTTACAACATGTCTTTGGCATAAAACCCTAGTTTGCCACCCTTTCCACTATAACTCTGAGCAACAGTATATTAACATTGGAAATGTCAGTAAGGTGTAATTCTAAACACAAGTCAGATGGCATTAAATCAGTGCACCCAATGTGTTTCTGTCCAAACTGGATCCAGTTCCCAATCAAATCTGAGAAGTGGAACAATTTGTTTAATGATAATTATCCAGGAAAAGCTAAAACAAATACTGAATTAGTTCATGTAAATGTTTCATAGGAAGGAGTAAATATTCTACTTTATCCTTGCTAAAACATAAACAGGTATGGTTGGTATTTGTTTTTTTTGGCCTGAATATGTGGTTGGCACCTGTCAAAGACTTTGTCATATGTTTCAGCATGTTCAGACAAGGTTTATTTTGTACAGTGTTCAGTTATGTAGAGTGTATTTTGTGTTGCTTTGCTTCCTTGGTGATTTTGGAGATGGCTTCTGTCCCACTTTACTTAGTAAAGCTTAATTCTGGAGTAATCTCTTTGGCATCACAATAACAAAAGGGTTGTGTTGAAAAAAACAGAATCTGTTTTGAAATGTAAACCTTCTCCCAAGGGACTAAATGTTTTTCTAAGTTAGTTTTAGCATTTAAGAGTGCAAAGGTTCTTACAATGTTTCAGTCCAGTATTTAAATCATGCAATTATAGCCTTGTTACATCCTGATTTCATCAAAATAAACTCATCACATCCCATGATTAAGACTTTTTGCCTCTGCCAAATTTTGCTTTGGCCCACTGAGCTGACAAAGAAGACCAATGGTTTCGTGCATTAATTACAACTGACTGGTACCAAAATGGAAAAGCATCTGCTTACATTAGCATGCAGCAGCATGATGTTGTTACTTACAGTAGCTTGTGTCCCAGATGTTTCACTGCTTCTAAGTAAGAGTTACAAGTTGAGTGCACAAACAAATATGTAACGTTTAAAAATAATTCATTTATTTGATATATTTTAAATGCACATTGTAAAAGAAACAAGAGGGATCGATCACATTTCCAGCTGTTTTTAAGTCTCTTTCCTCAGCTAGTATAATCTGATCTGAAAAGTGTAAAGTGTACTGGAGAGTTTTGATCTATTGCAGGTTGTTTAGCAGCTGGAACATGAACAAAGACGTCATTTGAGGATTTCTATCTTTCAATGACTTTGGCGGACTCCGAATGTTGCTACTGACATTTTTAAAGGTCCTGTTTAGTTTAAAAGATAAAAGTTACGATTGATTTCAGCTAGATGTTTAAAGGACAGCGTGTGTTGCGGACCATCCTGCTTGGCTTCACTGGTTTCCAGTTCTGAATAGATTGTTCTTTTGCTGTTAAAATAAACACTGTTCCAAGTTCAAAGATCAAAGATATAACACACAGAAAATTGAAGAGAACTCTGAAGAGGCAGTCACATTAATGGAGTGTCAAGAAACAGTTAAACAGAGGGAGGAACATGGATGGAGGTCGGCCATACTTCCTAAAGCGTGCGGAGCGGGACTCTTGGACGATGGATTGACTATTGCTGTACAGTGACTCAGTCCATTGCTAGCCAGGTTTTAGGAAGGGCCTGATTTCGCAGTATATCGGTATCAGTCAGTCTGGTCTAAAGCAGCCTGATAGCATGCCTGTGTGTGTGTGAGCCAGGCCTTTCGACAGGCACACATTTATATCAGTCCAGCAACATGCCAAAGAAAGGTCCCGAGATCTATACCATTTCAAGCCAAGTTTTAGACCGGCCCTAATTTATTTATTCATTCATTTCAGTCAGCCATGAAATAAATGATTGTTTCTAATGGATTCCCACAATTGCAAGCCAGGTTTTAGACAAAAGCAGGCTCCAATCAGATGGTGTGAAGGTGGAGCAGTCCATCAGAAACATTTATGCTGAAGAATTTCACTGATAAAATACTTATACTTAGAAACCCAATTCAACTGTGTTGTTCTCTTGAAAATCTGATGTAACTTAAAGGAATAGTTTTGCTTTCTTTAGTCATGTCCTCACAACAAGTATAAGGCTGCAGCCAGCAGCAGGCTAACTAGCAACAGGGAGAAACAGCCTGACTCAAGTTGCAAAATCTGCCTAAAAGCACCTCTAAAGCCGGAGACACGACAAATCCCTCCAATTCTGTGAAAACCTCAAAATATATTTAAATCTCCTTTAAACTTCTAAGAACATTCACAGGGTTGGTTCCTAAAATACTTTTTTTACACCATGGGTTAATATGAAATACCTTCTGTGAGCCAATAGGCAGTTTGCACTACCATGGAGACTTCTTCAATATTCTCTCAATTTATACTTTTTGTGCTCTTAAACTTACAACATATTAGAGTGGTTTAAGTATTTCCAGGCTGTCCAGTGTCACACCCTTTATACATATAGGAATTTCAATCTGTGATGTTCTGGGATTTATGACAGAAGAGATCAAATCTGCCTCAAACTTTTACTGCTGATATGAAATTCAGGATGTGATGAGCAAAAGAAGAGATCAGGGTTCAGTTTTGAGCCAATGAGGCAGAAACACTCACTCATCCTTTAAACTCAATTTATATCATCTCCCTACTTCTGTTACTATCACTTTATTACTTCCCATTCATACGCTCTCAAAAATCCCTATAGCGACCACAGTGGTCCCTTGACACACACACATGCTCTCCATACGCACTGAACATAATCAGACATATAATGCAAGTCAGAGCCATTTGTTTTCCTCTCTGGTTTCTATTCTCCCTGTTAGCCAAAACATAACCAGTTTCCTACTGGACCAGACAAAGACTTATTGTTTTAGAAAAACCCTCTGGTAGTCTGCACGAAACTACAGTATTATACACGTCATTGTGTAAATACTGAGTCAATCTTGGGCTTTCCTCTTCAGTAGCAATTTCATTTCATTTTTCATTTGATGAAAGCTGTGTGAAAACTATTCCCCACAATTTTTAATTCATGCTTATCTGAGATTTGCCTCTTCTCCTTATTGAATTGGCAGAATGAGAGGACTTTGGGGCTTTCCTAATCAAGCAATCTTGGATCTATACTGTGAGAACTTGAAAATTTCAAATTCTATTTATTTATATGTCTTTTTTTAGGCCCCAGATAATCTTGTTAGGATACTCTGAGGGTCTGGCAGACAGCTTTCTTGTTTGTTATTGCAGCCAAAAGCTTAAATTTATTTCCAGGCACAAAACAGAGGATTGACACCAAAGAGTCCCTTAAGATTGTTAAGTGGTATGATAGCAAAAGGGAGGGAGAGTAACATATCCCAGTAGCAAAAGCATGTAGCCTGTTCTTCTGGCTTTATGGGCAGTATGGTGTGGTAAAAACAGAGACTGTATCAACTGGCTATTGCCATCTTGGCAGTCCTAACTCTGCCGACTCCAAGGTAATCCAAAAATGGGCAAAGATGTGGAGTATGGGTGGAGCTGAGTTGGGCTAAATAAAGCCTGGTTTCTGAAAACCGCCACCTGTGACAGCACCCACCTGTCACTCAAAGCAGCCATGCCCTTAATTATGCATAACTTCAAGCCAAAATTCACACCCCGTATGGTTGTCATGAACGGGACAATTTAGCTATAAGGCCCGAAACAGTTTTTTTGTTTAAGACTGTAAACTCAGTGAATTTGGGTATTTTAATATGGGGCATTATAAAGTTAGACTCATTTCTGTTTCCAGCCGTTTGAGAAACTGCAGTTCCTGTTACTTTCGTGTTGGCTTCATTTGCCAGTCATTCAGGTTGTTGCTTTGGCACATTTGACAAAAAACATGATTTTTTAAAATGTATTTTAAAGTTGGTTTTAGCTGTAGAGTTTTTGAGGTACGTAGATCTTTATTCCAAAACAGTGGAGGTGAAAGGTCACTATGAAGTAATTTTTTCTGAAAGTAAATTAAGTTTATTGAGCACCACAAATATCAGAGACATATTATCTAAAAACCTGGACATATAAAATCTAAATGATCTGCTTGGCTAGATACCACTAGAGGTAAGCTAGAAAATATGTTTATTTGTAATTTGGGTGAACCATCTTTTTACAGTATATAACTGGAATGATAAATGTGTCTTGTCATATCTCAATCAAGGTTTCAGCTTTACAAGCCAAAAGTGAACTCCCAAAGTCTTTGGCTCTTTATTCCAAAGCCTTTGTTTCATCACATGTAGAAGATCTGTTCCGCTCAATTTGCCTCTAATTGCTCGAAAGTTACATTTGCAGGGAAAATAATTCAAATTTAACGACACATGCAATGAATATTATGTTTTGATTGCATTAACAGTCACATAAAGCCTGTGAGTTGAAAAAAGCAATTACATTTTGTAATATGGCTGAATAAGGTGTTTTTTTGCATTTATTAAAGTTATGAGGTCATTAATCATCGCACTCATATTTCTTCTTTCTTCTGTTTCTCCATCTTTCTTTTCCTTCGTAGATCTACTGGCCGCCGTTACCTGGCAACAGGGAGGACTGCATTAAAACGGGGAAGGAACCACAGGTAAGCAACTAACAGCTCATTCCTGCTAAGTTTTGCAACTCTCAGAGACCTGCCCTAGGCTTAATTCCTCCTATTTAGATTTGTGTCCACTTCTGTCTTCCCATTCATTTTGTTTGCACTCTTGCTGTTTGTAAAACTTGCTTTGTATTCAGTCGAAATAAACCCAGAGAAACACTCACTGTGTGTCTCTTCTGGACCTTTCCATACCTTGCTTCACCTGAACGCTGTCCTCAAGTTTCTTCAGAGATGGCATATACAGTAGAGGCCAGTTTAATTTCAGATTGTCAACTGTATGTTACTTTGCTGCTGTTGACATCAAGACGTTTCCTGCCTGTAACCAGCTCTCTTGCCAATGTCCTGTCTGTTTGCTGACTTTTGAATTTGTTTGCCTGCCCTGTCTTCTAAGCCTTTCATTCTACCAGCTGAGCCTTCGTGTCTGCAGTTGGATATTCATTCCTGTTTCCAGTAACTCTGACAGTATAACATGGTCAAAAATGAACCCAACTGACCCTGCTTTTTCCATAAATGAGGTGGCTGTGACCTATGCAGTTGAGCAGCTCTATACTTTATGCCAAAAAGGTTCCAGTGAAGAACAGAGAAACAGCTCCCAGCAAGGCAGTTATGTCCTCCAAACCCTGGCTTGTCAAGTTGGTGTTTGGGCTTCCAGAGACTTTTGAGTGCCAGCTGAATCCAGTAGTCACATCAGTCTCAACTCTATTCTTCCTTTGGTGGTTCTCCTGTATCTTCCAGTTCTAATTTATTGAAAGACATTTGAGACCCAGGATACAAAATATTTATGCACTTGCAGCACTATAAGGCCCCCTTTTTAACAGCAGTCCCCAAATGGCACATGTTGTAATGGGAAGCAGTATAGCAGACTAAGTGTACAGTAAATGGCATAGTCAGACAGTTTAGTACCTGCTGTGTTTTGCTGATACCTCAGTTTCCTACCCTGCAGCAACTGGTACCCTCTGTTCCCCCACCTCAAAAGATAATGTACACTAAACTTATAGACTATTTAAGGACTCGCACAGTCAAGATAATTTAATAACCATAATGAACTTATAAAATTGCCATGAATAAGGCCATTCTTCCTTAATGAAGATAAAGGACCGAGACGGAGAGATGCATGGAAAGAGAAACTTTTATGGTCCCTGTGAAGGAGGAAAGATAGGCAGGACTGTATCGCTTAATGAGTGCTCCAAATACAGAGGGAGGAAGGAAGAGATGGAATTAATGAAAATAGAAGGACATAGGGAGGAAAATGTAGGAGGGTTACATACAGGATGAGAGGGGAAGATGAGAGAAGAGGAAAAACAAAAAGGGAGGACAGTGTTCATCTAATTATAACCATGTTTACAACACGAGAAAAGAGAAGAGGGGGAATCTGAAGCAGTCACTGTGATGAAAAGGAACCAGTGCCCAGGAATGTGTCAGCACCTTGAGTTGTTTACCTCCTCAGAAGCTGACTCAGCTTTCTGTTGTTAGCCTGGAGGAGGTTGAAGAAGCAACTCCACATCAGATGAAAGAGAAAGAAGTAGACTGTAAGAGGAGGATAAAAGAGAAGATGACGAAGATAATGATGAACACAAACAGGAAGGAAAGATGTGATGAATTAAAAAAGGTCTGCAGTAGTGAGTTATAGCCATGCGAGTGGTGAAGCTGGGTTGCCAATGTCAGTCTGTTGATTGGTCCACCACTTTTAAATTGACATATCTCAACTACTGCATGGATTGCCATGAAATCTTGTACAGACATTCATGGACCTCTGGGGATGAACCCTATTTGTAATAAGTTTTGTGATCCCTAAACCTTTCATGTTCTATTATTATCAGATCAAATTTTTACTTAGTTCGTAACCAAATACAAAACTAATCACATTTCTATACCTCAGCTGTACTTGCTAGAAGACATTCTGTTCTGCAATATCGTTTCTTTGATGTACTGAGACATGGGGAAGAAGCTCTCAGTGGCTTTAGTGGTGCTCAGAATACATAAACAGGCACTAATTACTGGTTTATACACATACACACAAAATGAAGACCCAGTTGTAAGAGTTGTAAAAAGTATGAAGTTTTTGCCTTTTTTTGCTCATGGAGAAAAGTCTGACAGCCACCTCCATCTGGAATGGTTTAGAAGGTGTGTGTGTGGCTGTATGTATATGTTCTCTGTGTTTGAAGTGGCAGGTGTGTCTTGGGTGTCTTATATCAGTTTTATTAGGTGTTTCCTCTGCACGTTGCTCACAAGGCTCATACAGCGCTAGGTGTGTGTGTGTGTGTGTGTGTGTATGTGTGTGCTACTGTACTGTCCATAGTGGAGAAGAGGAGTCACAATGGATTATTGGACAGGTCTTAAAAACAGAATGTGTGTAACTCTACCTACTTGTGCCAAAGGAGTCATAAAGAACGTGTGTGTGTGTGTGTGTGTGTGTGTGTGTGTGTGTGTGTGTGTGTGTGTGTGTGTGTGGTGTGTTTGAGATTTGGTGAGTAACAGATAGAGATGTTTCCCTGCTTATGTTAAACTACACAGATATCTTTCTGCATTCCTTCACGTTTCTCTGTTTCTGAGTTTTTCAGTGTCAGATTAGATGGATTACTGCTGTATCCCGTGGCATCTGCAAAGCAAAAGACACCCACAGACACACAAACACGCTCACACACATTCAATCTTATATGTTTGCTGACAGCATCTGTTAAACATAACTGTGTTTGACAAAAAGTTGAAGAGGTTGAAAGGTGAAAGGTCTTCAAATTGTTTTCTGGACACACTTTTGTGTGTGTTTGGTGATAGAGAGAAAGACGTATAACAATAATACATTTGAGACAGAGACAAAAAGAGAGAGAGAGAGTTCCAGGCAAATTAAGGAAAGATGGTGAAATCAAAGATGCTAGCTGTAATAAATCCAGGTTTAATAATTCAAGAGAATATCTAAAAAAAACTATAACTGTAATTTACTGTGAAAAATAGATAAAGAAAGGAGATGTCGTTTTTTTATCTCTGTAATGAAAGCCTGTCTCCACAGTCTTCTACTGACAAGTGTCTACTACCCTAAACATGTTTTTACTGATAGTGTTTCCTCCCAGAGTCACAACCTCATGACCTCCACCATCATTAATTACAGCTCAGACAAATAAATAACAGGCTGAGGGGAGGCACTCGGTGAATTCAGCCAAGCATGCAATGTCTTGCTCTGGCTGTTTAAAATTTTTTCTGCTTCCTCTATCTGCATCTTCTGCTTACTTCCTCCATCTCCAGTGGGTTCAACTTTTGCATGTTGAGCGCGAATGAAACTTTCTGAGAACACAGGGAACAGAGATAGCAAGTCGGACGTTGAGTGTGTGGATTATTAAGCTTTGAGAAAAAGAGTCAGACATTGTGTATGCAAGTCAGGATTCTGTACAACTCTATGTGAACTCAATCGATTTGTACGCTCAGTTCTGAGCTTTGTTCTTTCACGACAAGCTTGATAGAGTCAGTAATCTTCCCCCATGGTTTGTCTTTATTAGTAGAGCTGTGATCAGCTCCACTTTGTATGAATGTAGTCCCATTTTCTAAGTGTAGGAAGACTTTGCTGTACAGTGTGCTACCCTCTACGTTCTAAGGGTAGTTTTAGTTGCCTAAACCTATCCACAATTCAACTTTAAAAGGCTGAGATTAATCTCAGACTGTTGCTGTTCTGTCGTTTAGGTATTTGGACTCTTTGAAAAGTAATACCACAGGTAAATAGACTGGAAACAAAGTAATCGAGGTGTGATTTAGAGAGAGGGCAGGAGTGGAAGCATGATATATAGTATATAAGTCACAAAAATAGAAGTTGATCATCTCTCCAAAATCGTCCAAATAAATTTGAAAACATACACTTTCTACGTAAGAAGGGTACATAAATATAACTATTCCTGGGTCTTTAATGGGACTAAAATATGACCAGTGTATTGATGCAGTCTCATTCTCCATATTGACCTGTGCATTAGTAAATCGTGTTTCAAGTTAAAGAAACTGTAAATCTCTTAAGTCTGTAAGTACAACTGTTTAAATTGTAGTATAATGCAGGACTAAACAGTAAAACATGTGGGCTCCAGATTTTGGACGATACAGCAGCTTCCCTTTATGACTCGTTATAGTTTTTTGTTTAATATTAATGAGAAAAAGATGCTGCAGAGGCCAGCGACACAAGTGTGGTCTGTCTCTGCCCATCTGCAACTCTTTTCGTTGCCAATATGTTGGTAAATGTTGGTTGCAGCTTTTGTGCCTGCCAGGAAGTCAAGTAGGTGATTGTGGTTTTCTATCCTAAAATGAATATTTGATTTTGCAATGTGGGAGTAGCTGGTAGATATTTCGGAAAAATCATCTCACGCACTTTGGCGAGAATCTCTTGCCGTGACTGAATGTTTTCAGTGCAGTCTGGAAATCAATCAAGAGTACAGAGAAAACTGGTGTCTTTGAGGATCAAATAGCTGCTGAGACCAAAGACTTAGAGAAGGCAGTTCATCCAGCTGTCCGGCTTTGAACTGCTTTTATGATGTTTGTGTGTGTCTGTGATTGTGTTTGTGTATGAGGTCCTGTTCACTGTAGTCTTGTACATGTGCATATCTGTGTGTGTTTGTGTGTGTACATGAATGTGTTGGTCCTCATATCCTGTTAGTATTACAGAATCTGACTTCTCTCCACTGAACATTGGCTGTTTATACTGGAAACTGCTCTCCATGTCCAAACTTGCCTCGCCCAGCCTGGGTCAGCTCCATGTTAGCTCTACCACTGTGCCCCATGGACATTGCTAATAAACTGTCTATGACCACAAAAGTGAATTCCTATCAAGTAAAATTCTCCAAGCAGCAGCTCATTGTTGGCCCAAACTTCCTTGATTCCCCTTCAGTGTTTGATACACGCTATGCAAATTAAAGCTTAATTGAGCATAAGGATAATGCTAGATGGTGGATGACGCTGATTCTAGGCATGCAGAGCAAAATCGTTTTTTCAGAATTAAAACTAAAAATACATTGGCATTTAGCTAAATGTAAAAGAGTCGATATACTTTGCTGGTTAGTTGGTGAATTGTTTCTGCCTCTTTTCCTCTGGGTCCCAGGAATTGATTGATACACATTTTAATAAACCCCTACAAAAATTCCATCATATGCATTCATCACTGACCAAAGAGGTTGAAAGTTCAGAGCTTTCAGCCTGCCCTGGACAAACTTGGAGAAGAAATAGTATGAGACACATTTTCCTGGTCCTTGAGCAAATTTCTTGAATGCATCTTTGTGTAGCATATTTAAACATTAATGTATCATCGCCACATTGTGGAGCTGTGTTATACTTACTGTAAACAAATCAGACCATGATTAAAATGATTTGTAGCCCATGGTACTCTTACTGCTCATATTTCTCAAAATAAAGACCACATTGTGCCATTAACCCTATTTCTTTTTGTCATGAAGAAGACATTTGTCTCACTCTTGATCTCTGGAGTCACCTTCTCTGCTTTTTCAGCGCAGGTTTTTCTCTTTCAATTGACTGAAAAACATACGACGTCTGTAGACCTGTTATCCAAGTAGTTACATTTCAAATAACTTGTAATTAATCCACTGGATTGGATATTGTTCCTCAACCAGCAGTACTGTACTGTTTTTGGACATGTGGAAGTGATTTTGCTGTTTCACACCTTAAACTGCTATTGAATTTGAAATTAAATTTTTGTTTAGAAGCATAGAACCATGCTACAAAATCCCCTAACACCATGGGAAATCAGTCTTAGTATTGCATATTGTAAAGACCAGGTCAGGCTACTAGAGGTCTTGGCAATGTTCTTATTTGTTTATGTTAATTAATTATATGTTTCAGAGCCAATGTAGTAATAATTGGATGTTTAAAATGCTAAACATACCTTTTTTAACCCCCAAGGCACAAAACTGTGGTTTTCGTGGGCAGTTTCAAAGTTTAAACTGTGTGACTGAGCAGCTTGTTATTGCTGAGAAAGAGAATTTGTGGTCAGTCATACTCCCCTTGATAATCCAAAGGTTAATAAATTAACAATGCAAGCTTTTGTTTCCACAAAATAGCCCTGACCTTTGCTGTTTATGCAGTGATTAAATGTCTCAATTTTCAATCCTTGCTAGATGTTAAGACAACTCCCTGAAATCTCCCAGTGAGAAGGACCAGATTTAGTAATCAAACTACTTCATTTTCTGTTTAACACCACTCCCTTTATTACCACTTAATCTCCGAGAGACCACACAGATATGTAAAACCCCAAATCACAGGGTGGGAGAGCAGAAACATATTTCCCCTTTTCAACATTTCATTCCACTCTTTGCTCTCCTCGGCCGCAGAGATCTCTAGCGTAACTCCCTGAGTAGTAGAAAAGAAACATAGGAGAGACAGATTTCTATTCATTCTTAGTCCACTTGGTAGGCTCTCCTAGACCTCATATATCTAAGTCCAGCATTTACATTTTTCCCCTCCAGGAGATGATTCAACTAGGCTGGATATAAATTTTACACTGGTTTGTCACACACACAATGTATGAAACCCAGATGCTCCTTTCTTTGTATAGATTCAATAATTTAAAAAATCTAAAATTTAGATTGATTGAAAGCTTTCTTAATACAAATGTGTTTTTGTGTAGTTTATTACCGGTCTGGTTTTGTTTGGGTAGAGACATGAGGCAGCAGTGAAGGGCAATATCATGATGTAAACTATGTCTCGTACTGCAGTGACATGGTTTACATCAGGTCTGCAGCGCCTCAAAGCACTCAGAGGAAATGGTCCATGTTAGAGTGTCTGACTCTGACTTTGAGAGGGACGCCGGCCACACATAAACCCAAAATGACAGATTTATTACACTAATTTGTTGCACACAACACATACACTTTTAAAAACACAAAAAGACAAGCACGCATGCAAACATCAAAGTCAGGAAACGACACACACACACACACGCTTAAACGGTAAAGAAACGTGCACCAATACGCTTGGCTTACATTCAACTCATCTCACTCGATATTTAGATATAAATACACAGTGCAGACAGACTTTTTATACTGAGACACACCAGACGCCTGTTAGGCACCTATGAGTTTGACCTTGCTAACTTGAGACAATGACACCTGGTCTGTCCTTCTCAGCTGACACCCGCTTTGTCAGCTGCTGTTGTTACAGACAGGAAGAAGGAAGTATTCGTGCCCTCCGCTTCCTCTGGACCTCTGTGTAGTACAGAAACTTCTTAGTGCTCATTTCCTCAGGCAACCCTTCTTTTGTCCTTACTCTTATGTGTGTCTGTGCCTGGCCTTCTAACATTGTCCACTTGAATTCTTCTCTTTGTCTTTATTTCTATCTCTGCTGATATGAAGTCAAATGCCTAATTAAGTATTAATAGTTTGTTTCTGTCTTTCTTTCTTTTTAAAAGCTCAAAGTTCATTTCAAAGTTATTGTTGGTGTCTTCATATTCCTTATCACTCAAAACTAACATTTCACATCATCATATTTTATTTTTTGGCACCCAGGCATTTCTCATGTTTTACAAATCTTGACAAAGTTCCTTTGACCCGAATGTGATGAAACTTGTTCTTAAACATCAGCATGTAACTTTTGTCAAAAATCCAAAACTCCAAGATACGAGTCCTATGTGGGACACTGAAGCTATCACATTTCATTGAATAAAGCTCTTTTCCTCTTGGCCCTCATTACAAACATGTGGGATCAATAAGCCTTGTTAAGAAGTCAATTTGGTTCTCTTTAATACTCTGAAAATCATCTTATCTGCCTTTGGATGACAATTACTGTTGGACTGTGTTATATGATTATTTAAGGGCCCTTAAGGGTTTGTGTGTGTGTGTGTGTGTGCGTGTGTGTGTGTGTGTGTGTGTGTGTGTGTGTGTGTGTGTGTGTGTGTGTGTGTGTGTGTGTGTGTACAGTATGGTATTTGTGTGTAACGTGTGCAACAACTTAAATTTACACATCCTGTACCTGGGTAAACCCAGGTATCCTGCTTTACCATGAAAATTTAATAAACAGCACTTTTATTTTTTTAAATCTTTCTGTGAAATGGAAAGTTATACATGGTACTTTATCTTTGTTCACAAAATAGTACAGGGACACCATAAGGTCACCCTGGTAGTCTTGAACTTCAAATAGACATAGCAAAACATTTGATACAACATATATTATACTATACCTCTTAACATATTTCTTTGAGATATAAGGTATTAATCTGTGTGTATGTATCTGTGTTTTGCAGACGGAGTGTGCCAACTTTGTTCGCCTCCTGCAGCCCTACAACCGTACCCACCTCCTGGCCTGTGGCACCGGGGCCTTCCAGCCCATGTGTGCATTCATCAATGTGGGGCACAGAGGAGAGGTAAGCTGGGTGTAGCGTGGGGGGTCTGTGGTGGCCTACAAAGTGTTTTGGAAAGTCTCAGCACATCAGTCATACACAAAAACATAAGCATACCACTGACAGACAAAAACACATATACACCCACAAAGACAAACACATAACTCCTTTGTGTGGGCAACTATATGCACAAAGTAACAATTATTTGGTGTTTTTGAGGAAAACTCTGTTATATATATTGCTGTCACAGATGTGTAGGACACATATTTTACTCTATGCTTACTAGATGTTGTTTCCATTTCCTAAAGGAAAAGTTTGGAAACTGTAAATTACATTTGCTTTTTATGTACTGTGTAGCCATTACAAAGGCTGGACTGGACTATAAGTTTTCCTCCTGAGGCCCAGTATGAACTTCTCCAGTGGTATTATTCTAGTTTATCAGTCATGAACTTCCATTTGGCAACAATAAATATAAATTTCAGCTGACAGTGTGATATAAAAGATAGTAAGAAATAATGCTGGACAATTTGTGAACAAATGCGGGTTGATACAGACACTGATTTATTCATTAAACTGAAGCGATGGTTAATGAAGCTATTTCTGACCACTAGGGGGAAGAATAACTCAGAAATTATCTTTCAGAAATATAGTACTGCTATACTACTGGCAAATGTTAACAAACAGCTGCTTACTTACACATCCAGGAGATGGGGGAACACTCAATCAGAGATGTTCACAAGTCTTTTTTTGCAAGTCCAAGTTAAGTCTGAAGTCTTTGGTCACGAGTCCAAGTCAAGTCTCAAGTCTCTAAAAAATAAAAGTCATATGTCTCTTCTGGTTGTAATGAGCCTTCTGTCATCTGCTGCTATCCGGTCTACTAAGAAAAATGCACAGCTATATCTAAGAAATTCAAAGCATTTACTGTATTATTATCACTCCTTTATCTATTAGCATACAGTATCAGTACTGATTAGTTGATGAGATCCTGTATTATGGATTCAGTAATGGCCTTCTGCCTGGGATGGCCCTGGCTGTATATCTGCACACCTGGTTTTGTTAAGAAAGAGTCAAGGCTGCTCTGTCCCTCTGCACTGCCACTGGCCACTTTTTTTGCTCTGTTGAATTCAGAAAACCTGTAGATGAACAACATGGAAAATTAGGCTGTTAATTATAGTAATAAGATCTGGATGATATAGCTAACATTTTTATGTGTAGCAAAACACATCTGGAACCACATGTTGAAAAACTGGATCTAAACTAATGTTGCAGGCTATATATCAATCTTTTATTTCTGATTATAGAGAGGGTTGCTAAAAAAAGATATAGACTAACTCAGGGTAACAGGAAAATATTGCTATTTCCTCAGGCCATTAGACTCTTGAACCAGAACTCAACTTGACCATTCCCCAAACCACCAGGACTCAGCCTGACACACACACATACACACATCCTTGCACATATTTTCATTTCTGATTACATTATTTAGATTATATTTAATTACATTATTTACATCATATTAGTTTGATTTTATTCATATTTATCTTATTTATTCTATTTATAAGGCCAGTTTAGGAGTAACTAGGAGACATTTCACTGCATGTTACTCTGGGACTTCTGTATGTGACAAATAAAGTAATCTTGTAATCTTGTTATCTTGTAAATCTAACATTAGTATTCATGCAATAATAACTAATCATCCAAGGTTTGCACTCTGGAACCGTATTGTTTAATTACACTGGGTCTCTAATGACACATTCCTCTATCCTCTCACTCAAACTCAGTGTAATGGTAACCTGGTAAACCTGTAACATTAACGTTACATGGTCAACAATTAACCTGTAACCTGCCTGTAAGCCGACAGTATAACTATGTATTTTTCTACGGTTAACATTAGCCAGTAGATGGTGGCAACGTAGATGATTAAGGTTACCCGACCTTTTTCTTCTTTTTAAGTCATGTCAACGCCACTCAATGCAAACAAGTGCGACAAGCAAACTCAGTTACAAAGCTAGTAGCAAGCTAAGTGAATGTTACATAGCTGATGCTGAGCTAACCGTCCATATGCACTAATGTGACTGACCTATCTGGGTGAGTTTTCAGGCGCCTGATAAAATTTGATGTGGTGGATCCAGCATCCTTGATTCGGGTACTGCAGACTTTGCAGTCAGCGCTCCTTTTGTTGGTGCCGTCCTGTTTGAAGTTTTTATAACCAAATGTAATCACAAATGGTACAGCAGCAGCTGCGTGCCGCTGGTCGCCATAGTCGTCATCCGAGGTACTAGTGCATGAGGCCACGAGGCGCGCACCCAATGCGTAATATGGTTACCATGGTTACCATGGTTACCATGAAAAAAAGGAAGGAATCACATTAAGCTCGTCAGACGTTTCAGAGTTTCCTCAATATTAATATGCCAAAAAAGAAAACACAATCCGAGTCCGAGTCGAGTCTGAAGTCTTTTGAGCACGAGTCCAAGTCAAGTCTGAAGTCTCTGTGTGTGCGACTTAAGTGCGCCTCGAGTCCGAGTCGCAAACTCAAGTCCCCATCTATGACATTCATGTCGAGAAAGTAAATCAAATATTCACTTTCATTTTAGCTCTGGTTTGGCGTCCACTGACTCTTTAGCTGAGAAAAGCTAAACGCTTCCCTATGTTCACCAGCAAGTTGTTCACTTTGTCTTTCTGCCTTTCAGTGTTGGATAAATAAGGTGCACAGTTAGCTTGCGTTTGTAGGAAACAGCTGCCTGCATGGATTTATGGTGTATTGGGGGATTGGTGAAAGCTGGGAGACTGAACTACACAGCAAAATGCAGTCCAGAAAACACACATTTATTTTAATCTTTTATGTGAAAAAGAGAAAGAAGCTTTGCAAATGCATGATCTTCAGGGCTGGACTGCCACCACAAACATTTGTGGTCCAGATTACTTTTAGTTGTAGGTTTAAATCAAATATATATTGCTTAGTGATGTTTGAAGTGTTACTGTAACACCAGATAAACTGATACTAAGTAAATGAATGCAGACTAGTAAGTATTAACTCAGTTGATGTTTAGTTAATCCAAAGTTGATAAAAGTCTGTATAAAGTAACAAAGGAATGTTACAAGGAATGGTTGGTAACTGGTTAAAAGTATGAAGAATAACAAAATGTTATTACTACAATAGAGACAGGATCCCACTGTACTGAACATATGAGATGATAAGGAATCAATGGGTGGCCTACATGCAGGCCAGTGGAGGAAACAGGGTAATGGAATGAAAATGGTTGGTGCCAAGATGTTTTTTAGAAAAACACAGCTCCAACTGGATCCCGGGGGCTCAAGGTTAAGCCTCAGCAGGCAGCTCTGCCATGAGTCTTTCTGTAGGGCTACTCAGCTGCAGCGTTGGGCCCTCTATACATCTTTTCAACCGCACAGGCTGGCTCTCTACACAGCCACTCAGCTCAGTGGGACCCTCTGCAGAGTCCCGCACTTGGAGCCATTTGAAAGACAAGAATCAATGAATGGAGCTATTAAGACAGACTCGTAGTTTGCTGTTTCACGGCAGATGGCAACCAAGTGTGAAGTCCTGCCTTTCCCAGCAGGAGGGGGTCAAACTGGGCATGAGGAGTAACGAAAGCTGGATATTGGCAAAGAGCTAAGGAAGGGAAGGAGACAGGGGGGTGGGAGAGTGCCAACCTTTTATTGGGAAGTCTGTGTGCTGGAATATGTGTACATATAAAGCACAGAAGGTGCGTTTAAGAATTTTTTTTTCTTGTGGATTTAGGTGCTCGTCACAATGTGTGTGTTTTCCTTGATGCCGTTTTCTGCCTCCCACTCAATCTGTCAACCTCAGTGTGGATTTTGGACTCTGGGTTTTATTGCACATCATGAAAAACAGCAAACGTCCTCCTCTGCTCGTGCTGAACAACTTTGAGCCTAGTAACAGAATATAGTGGTTTGCGTGGTTGAGAACAATGAAAGCAAAAACTAAACATGATGGGTGGTACTGAGCAGTTATAAAAAGTAGGTCACCTGTTTGAATCCTCTGATCTGCTGAGAACACAGTTGCTGTCCAGGAACTTTTTAGCAGACCCCTTGAACTAATCAATTGCTGGCAAACAGTCAAGCCCTGTGTGTATTTGTGCTGTTTTGCACTGATTCAGACTAATATAAAATGAGGCATAGTTTTGGAAGTTCAAGTGTTAAATAGTAATGGTTTAACCCTTTAACTTGATGTTTGTGGTGCATTTCATTCACAGATGTCTGCAGGTACAAGAGGAAAAGACTAGAATGACGTGTGCAGTTTAAAGTTTTAGCCGTGAGTTAAAGTATGTAATAACTTAAGATTATGACTGGTTTATCATGGTGGAGGTATTTGGTATTGACATTGCTGCATAGAGAAGTGCTTATGATAGAGACATGTATGCATGCATGCCCAGGTGTGTATGAAATGACTTCCAGGTTGTGTCAGCTGTATGAGTGTTAAAACCACCTCAGCTGTCTTGACTGACTGATGTTAAGATAGCAGTTGTCCTCCTGCTTGAGTGTGTACGTGTACTGTGTGTGTGTGTGTGTGTGTGTGTGTGTGTGTGTGTGTGTGTGTGTGTGTGTGTGTGTGTGTGTGTGTGTGTGTGTGTGTGTGTGTGTGTGTCCCACCATCACTCACACCACAAGCACATCCTTTCAGCTTGTCAGAGTGTCTGTCTAAATGGCGGCACCACAGGGAGTCTGTTCATTTATTTAACCAATCGTTAACTGGTGGAGAACACACACCCGTCTTGTTTGTCTGACCTCTTGAGAGGACCGGGCCGAGAGCCCCCGGACTCGACTCTGGGTGGGATGATCTTTGACCCTCTAGGTGTTTCATCTCAGTGAGGGGCAGACATACACATACTCTTTCTATCTCTCTCAAGCCACCTTTCTCTCTCCGTCTCGGTCTTGTGGTTCCGTCTGTCACACAGATTTTACTCAAAACGTATGAATGTAGCAAGAAATACAAGGGGAATAGGCTCATTTTGCATCAGCTGTGGTGAAGTGAAGAAATAGGCTCTCTTACTGCCAAACAATGTTTTGAAAATGTATTAGCATTGGACAAGCTGTTATTGTTCTGTGCTGCCAGCTAATCATCGCTATATTTCATGTTTTCATCGAAAGATGAAAACAAAGAAATGCATTTAGCAATATTCTAGTACACCAACCAATTGATGTAAACTTATGACCTAAGGGGCGTCATTAGTTGTCTGCAACAGTATAGTTTCTCAGAGAGCATCATCTCATCTACTTTATGGTTTATGGTGGTCATAGTTTATTTAACAAACGTGTCGCCATTTCTTTGTCATCAAAAACGGTTTTATATTTGAGAAAACAATCATCTTGAATCCTAAAACATATGAACCTCTGATCTGTGCTTTAAAACTGTGTGTTTCTGCCTCACCCCTTTCTCTCTCTCTCTCTCTCTCTCTCTCTCTCTCTCTCTCTCTCTCTCTCTCTCTCACACACACACACACACACACACACACACAAACTGAAGTCCTCATGGTGACTGACAGAGCTGCCTGAGCAGTGTCATAATAAACCACCATATTAGGTAACGACATACAGGGGACCACACACACACACACACACACACACACACACACACACACACACACACACACACACACACACACACACACACACACACACACACAATCAAACAAAACAAATGACACAAACTTGAACATATAAATATGCAGAGAAACACACACAAACATGATGAAAGACATGCACATTCAAACATATATGTATAAATATATAGAAACAAATGTGTAGAAAGACACACACACACACACATTGGGAAGCAGACATTTATAGGCACCCAATAACAACTGACCTCAGTAGAACCATATTGTAGACTAAAGCAGTTCGGATGCTCCATTTTTCAGTCAAAGTCCATTTTTACTTCAGTGTTCTGCTTTTTGGCACTTAGAAAGAAACTTACTGAGTAGCTCACTTGCTCTCACTACGATGGCAGACTTCCATGACAACCTTTGTAAGTGCTACATATGGGACAGTCCAGTGGGGAAAAAGCTCCTCAGCAGGGCCAGTAGCATTAATGTGGATAAAAAATGAACCAAAAAGATTGAAAGCATAATAAAAAATGAATTACTTGTAAATCACTCTTTCATTTTTCCCACGCATGTTGCCTTTGGATCAAAGCCCTACAAACTGTAGAAGATTTTTTTGTTGTCATTTTTTCTCCATTTCTAGTTTTCTTACTTGGCAATTTATATCTGTAATTATTACCATAACTCTTAATCAGCCCTGGTCCTGTCTCGCTCCGGAATGAAAAGCAAAGAAAGCTTGAGCTTCCCATGCTGTCACCAGAGTGAGAACTGAGTGGTGAGAGAGGGAGCCCATCCATTATTTCACTGGACAGTGAGGAAAAGGCCAAGCACAACAGCATTTCAAATGAGGTCTGTTGGTTGGCCAAGTTGCCTTTAAGATGCTTGAAGTGAGTCCAAACTGTAGAGGTTTAGATATTTAACATTTTTTAAAATCAGACTACTAGAATTTAATGGCATCCCCCAAAGAAGACCTGCTCCCTCTGTAGATAAAAGCAGCTCATTCTAAGGCAATGAAAACACAACGATTCCTATATTTAGGTGAATATACACTAATGAAAGCATACCAATGAATATTACATTCCATTTCTGTCAGTAGACCCTCCAAAATGTTACACGAGAGACCTTTAATGTGTAGCTAACTTTTATCCAGTGAACTACAAACCATGGACAGCTAAAAATTGCCAATTTGTGAACTCATAGATAAAGGCCTGGATTTTATTGCTAATTAATTCCAACTTTTCACATATAAAATTGGAAAAATGGTCTATTCCTTTTTTTTATTTACATAGTCTCTCTTTAAGGCAGCAGATTTAGGTTCGAGATTGTTAAATGATACATATGTATATGTATGTGTGTCAGTAGTCACTTGTCTCAATGGTTTTGTAGCAGGGATCTGGATGTATTTTGTTTGGCACAGCTGAGTACAAAGTGGCCTGGATGTCTCTCTCTTTCTGCATCGCAGCACTTGTGTGTATTTGTCTTGGCAGAGTTTGGCCAAAGTGACTCTGACAGTCTAATCAGCTGCATAGGAAGCCACACCATTCCTCTGGATCATAATGAGATAACACAGACACACACACACACACACACACACACACACACACACATATGCATACACACACACACACACACACACACACACACACACACACACACTCACACAACCACTGTCTCTTGCACATTTAAATGCAGTGAAAAATTGGGCACAGAAGTGCACAGACACATACAGACACTCACAGTGTGTAAAAACACCCAGATCACACACACACACACACGGGGCAGAGATGCAATGACGTTTATGTCAGAAACAAGACAGCGAAGAGGTGCTGAAAGAATAAGGATGACTAATGAGTGAGCTGAAAGTCCTCGGCAGAGAAAGAGATGGAGAGCAGAAAACAGATGGCAACAAGAGCAGAAATTCAAGATTCAAGAAAACGAAAGGGATGAGATAAATGGAAGAAATTAGTGTAAAGGTTCAATGACATAAAAAAAACACTACACATTTACAATATGATATATGTCAATCCTAATAGAAATTTTCAATGTTCAGTATCTCTATGATATAAGGAAGTATGAAACCACCATTTTCTGCTGTTAGTAACACACTTTTCTTCAAATGGTGGGTTTGCAATTTTGGAACAAAAAAAGTACACGTGGCAGAACTTTACAAGCGTAACCTAAAATAGTCATATCGTGCCTAGACTCCTGTGAAAATTATGAAGGAAATCCTCATTAATATACAGGACTGGAAGAATGTAGAGCAAGACAAGATTCAGAGTACTTTTTGAATATCCATCATTTCAAATTTAATGAAGTGTGAGCATGTGCGTGCTGGTGGGCTGCGCATGTTCACTTTGACACCTGTAAAACTAATTCAAACCTCTATATGAGCATTCAAAAGGCTACATGTAGATCAAATAAGAAATTAACTGTCTCTCCTTATTTCCTGAGACCTGTTGGACATGCCAGTGTATATATAATCTTTGTGTGTTTCTGACAGTAGCAATTTGCTGTGTCCATGTTACTCAGCACGTATTATTGCACGAGTGAGTATGTGCTGGTGCACGTACAAAACTTAATGCGTGTGGTTGTGCATATTGTCCACTGTGTTTCTTACAGTATTTTTATCCCGCTGACTTCAATGTCATCATCTCCCCTGTGATCTCCGTTCAGTCGAAGACTCACCCTCCCAGTAACAATACTCCATTGTCTATTAGAGGAACAGAGACTCATGCACACTGAGTTCACTGTAAGGACATTTAAATCAGTAAAATGGGCTTGAATCAAACACGAGGTCTTACTGTTGGTCCTGTCGCCTTACATTCCCTTTTTATCCTGGAAAGTCGCATTGATCTCACCCAGGCTGCTCTGGCAGAGACAGCCTGGTACACTCATGTCGTTGAAGTGGGAGTAGAGAGTCTAAAAACAAAAGGCCTTTTGTCCACAGTGACCCTGTCATGACCTGACAAATCACACAATCCAAGGATGTGGCCAGTGTTCGTCAGGTGAACTTGACTAACTGGTGAATGACGAAGAAAGAACCAGTCTGGTAATTTAATTGCTTCCTTACTTCTTCACTGCCGGAGTAAAAAAAAGGATTTAATGCAGTTTGATGTAAAAGGGCGATCCATGAAAGATTTATTTTCCTTTTTGGAGGCATTTTCAGGCTAAAAGTACACGATTTTTTTTTTTGGGGGGGGGGTTCTTAATTTTTTTGGTGACTTTCCTTCTGGCACTTTTTTATTACTTGAATTTTCTGTTCAACGTGAAAAGCTGAAAAGTTCATTTTCCAAACTGTCTATTGTTGCTGTTGCTGGAATATACTAAATCACACCACTTCCTGTGCTGCAGAATATTTTTCCCAGAGAAAAACACACCTGCTGCCAGGCGCTTCTCACAACAAATTAAATGGGTTTGAAGAAAAGGGTATTGGTTCTCCCAACCAGACAGACAGAGTGGAAACATTTTCACATGTAAATGTCATGGATTATGACTTTATATGTTTACTTGGTCAGTTACTGCACACTATGCGTTGAGTGAGTTTTATGATGCTGTCATTAAACCTGTTCTCATATGAACCATCAAAAATATTTCTCTGTTGATAAAGTTTGGTTTTTAAGTGTAGTTTTTATTTAATAACAGTGTTGTGCACTTTGTTTTCCTTTGTAACCCTGCTGGCTCCTCAACACAGTTCAGCTCTTAGGGTTGATATGCACTGGGAACCGGGTGGGAAACTTGTATGAAATCTGGCAACTGCAATGATCCTGCATTTCCTCGTTTCTCAGACAGTGTCTTTAGTTCTCAGACAGATGCAGAGTTCAGTGGAAGGACAAATAAATCTGAAACACAGGCTGAAACTGGAAATAGCTCCAGTGCCACTTCTTTGTGTGGACAATGGAACAGAAAAGCAGAAGAATATCCTTCCCAGTTAGTGAAATGAAAACTTTATTAAAGGTCTGTGTTGGTGAACTGTGTGGCCATACCTGAATGAGATTAATAATCTCAGGTTCTCCAGTGGACTGAGCCTATTCCTCAAGTAGAAAGTGAAAAGACTTCCCACATGCAAGGGTTGATTAAAACATAGTACAGTTATTCATTTCTGTTTCACATAAAAGAAAAAGATATTTGAGGAATTGATGACTTCTATGTGTAACCCATCCATGTGTCTTTTTTCCCCCACAGCATGTGTTTACGATGGATCCTACGAATGTGGAGAATGGACGAGGGAAGGTTCCACATGACCCCAGCGTCCCCTTTGCTAGCACCTTCAGTGGTATGTCTTGTGTTTGTGTTTTGTCTATATTTCTAAACAATTTGTCAAGTTATGGAGCTAATATGGCTAGGGAACCCGTTTCACTCTTGGTTTCTGTCTGCCTCTTCACTGTCAACCATAAGGAAAACTGAGGACATAAGATCCAAAGAAGTGGGTGTTCTTTCCCTTTGCGCAAGTTGACCCAGTGTGACCAGGCTGTCAAATTAACATTGTCCTTTTTGGTATTCGTTATCTGCCACATTAATCTTTTTAAACTGCCAAACACAGGTAGTCTACCTTTCACCTCTCTGCACAGATCTCTGCTATGTTTTGAAATGATAATAATCTCAAGAACAGCAACCAGGGAAACCTTCTTTGGCTCTGACATACACACACACACACACACACACTGAAGCTTTGCTGACTATAGGTGAAATAGTGTTGGGTGTTTCTCTTTGAATGTCATTAGGTATTAAGCTTAAAATGAAACAACTCTGATTTATAACAGTGACAGACAATCCTGGGAGCCGCTGAGGTGTGTGTGTGTGTGTGTGTGTGTGTGTGTGTGTGTGTGTGTGTGAATGCATAACTTGATCCCACCTTTCTCTCTCTACAGCTGGGTGCTTTCAGCATCAGTATTTATCCCACAGTGTATCGTATCTGGCAGGAAAATGTTAAATTATAGCCAAATATTCAGTAGTTTGAACCTCAGCAGAGATATACGGTACAGTGGACACATTAATACAGAACAATAAACACAAAGCTGTTGAGGAATGCCATTTGCCCTACAGAATCTCATTGTAGAATGACTGCTTGATAAAAATTGATTTTTAACATACATGCTGGAATAGAATGGTAATTTGTTCAAGGTTAATGCACCTGCACCAATTTAAATGTCACTTTCAATGTAGAGAAGGTTCAAAACGTTGACTCAGCAGATTTGTTGGCCCCCTCAAGGGCAGAAGGATTGTGTAAGATGACCAGACGGCGGGAGTTTAAGCTCCTGCCACAGGACTGTCCCTGAGTCTGACTGACTACTATATGACCGTGACCACTGACCTCTCTATGGATTTTCCCCATCAGGGATCAATAGTGTGCTAAACTCTGAATGGTTCTTATTGGCCCTTGATGTATACCGACACTCCATCGTCCTACAGACACAGCCACACAAACAGAACTGGACCAACATATTAAAGCACATGATGAAAAAATAACGAAAAAGAGATTCCAAGAATGAAACAGTAAAACATGATGAAAGTCTGTATCATCAAACCAATAATGTTTTCCGCTCTTCAATATCAGGATCTTCTCCCAAAATACACACAGCTCAACAGGCTCTGTCATCACCAATTTCTACATCTATGTGTGTCTGTTTATGTTTGCTTACTTGAACATGATTTTGAATTTACTCTGTCGTTGCGTCTGTTTGTATGGTTAAGAAGGATATGTGTGTTTCTAATACCATTATTACAGCCAAATCGGAAGATTTTGATAAGATAAAGGAGAATTAATTTACACCTGTGAGATCACTGAAACAGTCTCTGGCCTGATTCAGTTTCTATATGGCTCACTTTGCTGGGAAAAATGTAAAAAACAAATAGGATTATTTTGAAAAACTATCACTCTCATAATTCTTCATTTAAAAGTGGTTGTAGAGATTTCTGTCCTTGGCTGTTTCCAAGTTCTAGACTAATGATGGATAGTCCCGGCTACTAAAGGGTTTTCCAAGGTTCATGTACGAGACATGCCACAGGAAATATTTTATTTCTATTTGCAGGAAAATCAATTTTCTGAGTTGTTAAAATGTAAAGTGAGTCTATGCCTATGGTCTCAGTCTCAGTGAAGGATGTACTGTACCAGTCTGTTCTTTATTGGATTTGTTCAATATCCTCTTTACTTCCTCTCCTCTCCCTCATTTGCCTGAACCCCCCATTTTTTCTCTGTCACCCATGATTTCCTTATTGTTCGACTCTACCAGACATTTTATTTTCCCCAATCTCTTTTCCTTTATTGCTGCTGTTCCTTTACATTCTCATAACCTTATTGTCCAATCCTTTCCTCACCCACCATCCACTTAACCTGACTGTGCCAATGGTTTGTTACACAGAACTATCTGGGAAGTCAGTTGGAAACTGTTTGGAAAAGGGAAGATATTTTCAAAAAATACTCTGCAGGTGATTGGATGAACTGGATGATTAGATGATCTGTCCATCACAATCATCTATCACAAGCAAACTTCAACCAATCATATCAATAAACCATATAACCAAGTCAGGAGAAGACCAAACATATCTTTTCCATCGAGAAAAGCCTTCAGTGCCATTCTTTGCTCTTCTTTCATTGAAGAAATACTCTCCAGTTCTGATATAATTGATGCTACCAGCAAATATGCTTACCTCTTTAACAGCTGCCAGTGTTGTTTCCAAGCAAACAGTCACTTCTCACATACGTCACACACACCTAAGATTAAACCACATGCATAGTTTATGACGTAGCTGCCAACAATTCCTCATAATTTGCGTGATTTCATCATCTTGTGTGTCCAGCTGCTTTGCAAGGTTACCATCCACTCTCGTTCCTATATGTTGGTTTCCTCTACCGCTTTCTTTTAAACATACTCTCTATCTCTCCCACTACCTCTGTCCTTGCTTTCTATAGGTGGGGAGTTGTATACAGGACTGACGGCTGATTTCTTGGGTAGAGACTCTGTGATCTTCAGGAGTATGGGAGGTCGCTCCATTATGAGGACAGAGACTGACCAGAAGCTCCTCCATGGTAATGTTTCACTGTTTTATTAACCTCTTACATTTGATACAGAAATAAGAAAATTAAAATTAAACATTGATTTCCATATCAAGAGATCTTGCAGTGTGTTATTATTATATTAGGGTATCTAATCCCAGGTTAAAAGAAAAGCTGTGTTCAAACCTGAGCTGCCTGTGCAGAGTAGACTTTAATATAAGATGGAGACTGCAATTGCCAAGTGCCATATGTAAGATATTCATATTAAAAACACTGGTAAGATCATGAAAAACAAACTATCTACGACTATGTTGCATTTTATATTATGTGTCACCAGGTCACATTGGAAAATCTTCCAGACTGATATATAGTCTTAGGTATTTATCATTTTGATGATATTATGTGTTTACATCCACATCTCTCCATCCTTACATCTTCCTCTGCAGACCCTAAGTTCATTGCTGCCCACCTGATCCCAGACAACGACGACAGAGACAACGATAAAGTGTATTTCTTCTTTACCGAGAAGGCCACAGAGGCAGGGGACAGGGAGGGGGCCATACACACACGTGTCGGACGAGTGTGCGCGGTGAGAAGCTTTACTGTTTATGTATAGTACATGATGATATTTCTGTTAAAGATGCAGCAGGTAACTCAACAACTTCTCATAGCAGTGGGTTAAGTAAGCTTCAGCATATTTTACTGGCCAACATTTTGAAACATCTATTGCATGTGAAAATATGTGCAGAAACAATGTCCCACTTACTCAAGATAATAAGACACCAGACACAAGTTAGCTACAGATACAGATACACACAAAAAGATTTTCTTTTGGCAGGTGTCAATTGAGTGAAGCCAGATGGGCAGGAGAGCAACACAATGCACTTCCTTATGGCCACATAAATATGCAGTTCCAGGAATGAGACATCTGCAGGGGTGTTTCACTCCAGAACAAGGTTGTGGAGTTTTGATCTGGGAGTCCTTTTGGGCTTTCTTGTTTTCTGGAGGATCCGTTATGGACCTCAAATTATGAGTCAACGCCAGGCCTTTCAGTCTGATGTATAGATTCACACTCCCACTGGAAAAGGTTATATGAGAAAACAAATACAGAGAAAAAGTGAGTTAAAAAGAGACAGTTATTTGATTTAAGGGTCTGTTTCGACATGGTCACATACAAATGTCTGCAGGATTAACTTCCCAGGACAGGAGGCAATGGTTTTATGGGTTTATCCTTCTACTGTGACAGTTAAAAACAATGTTTGTGGAAAAGACAAATGTCTTTTGAGGTAATCAAATATTTACATTTCCCCAAAGGACTGTGAAGGCCCCATGATATTCAAAATCATATGAATCCTTTCTACAAAACACACAGTTGTCAAATTGCCAAACTGTGATCCTTGTCTGCTCGGCACGCTCTCCCACATTCTTTCACGCATTGATTTAACTTATAAAACCATATGTGGGCTGTATGTGCCACATGCAAATAAAGGTCTGCATAGAAGAACACACACTCACACACACAGCTGCAGGATTTCTGTAGAGACTGTTCAACTGTGCCAGAAAAGTTTGCACAAACTTCTCAGGCAGAATTCCACCTGAACCTTCAAATTATTACTTTCTTTGTCATCCTCATATCCATCCGTCCTACTCCTCTCTCTCTCTCCATCTGTCTTCTTTTCTCTCCTTATACACACGTATTAGTATAATATTTCCTCTCCAGCCATCTTTTTATCCCTCAGGCAAATCTCAAAAGTTGTCATCACTTTTCCCTGTGGTGCTTCATGCCAAGAAGCCAATTATCACTGCTGATCCTCATCACACACACACACTCACACACACACACACACACACACACACACACACACACACACACACACACACACACACAAATGTCCATGCATGCTGTCATTCATATACGTGCATGCACACATAGATGTTGATTTCTTCAGTTCTGCCTTCAGAGACAGTGAAGGATACACACACGTGCACACGCTCCCTCAGCATCTATTGTGAGTGCTTACACATTTATTCTCTGCAAAACAACAATGGATTGTGTTCACAAAAGATTCAAAAGAGGTATAGTTTAGTTTCATCCTAACAGCATGTGTCTGTGCAGTTGTAATGTACAGTAGCAGTAGCTTCATGTGAGGTAGTGCTGACTTTCAGGTTTAATATGAATTGATTTAACATCAGATACATTGTGTAGGATTGCAGACTTTTTTTTTATACACAGTCCTTCAAATGTAGGTGCCAGTTTCACTCCCACCTTGTTTCAGGGGCTTTTTGTCTTAAGTTTGGTCTTCAACAGTAGTTCGATGGAGGTTATATGACAGACTCCTTCATTGCCTTGTCTTTACATTTAAGTAAAGTCCTGATGTAAATGTCCTAAAATTGGGAAATTATGTAAGAAAATGGGCAACAAGTATGCTCTGTTTTAGCCACTTCAAACAACCTTAAAGCTCCTTTAACTTCCAATCCAATCCAAATCCCTTGTGCTAGAGTACAGAGCCAAAAGAATGGAACTGTATTTGGAAATGAATATGCAGCTGTGTTTTATAGATTGTGTGTACTGTATTTCTGTCCTTCCTGCCAGAATGATGTTGGAGGCCAGAGAGTACTGGTGAACAAATGGAGTACTTTCATCAAAGCCAGACTAATGTGCTCTGTACCAGGACCTCACGGCATCGATACACACTTCAACCAACTGGGTGAGGACCTTTTTTAAAATAAACTAAAATGATGCTTTTGCATCTGCAAACATCCAGCAGCATTTCAGGTACAGTTGCACAAAACGCATAGGAGCTTAAATTCACACATTATTCTCTATGTAACACACATATTAAATGGCATTGTCTTTTTTTGTAAAACAGAGGATGTTTTCCTGCTGAGGACCAAGGATGAAAGGAACCCAGATGTCTATGCAATCTTCAGCACCATCAGGTGAATAATGTGTTTACAGGTTAACTACACACTCAATACTACTCACGTTTCCTAACACTAGAAGGTCAAACAGTGCCATCCTGACTGATAGAGATGCTAAAGCCTAAGTAATTGATTATTTGCAATTTGGTATAGTCCCATGGTGGTCAAAATACTGCAGTAGAGCATTACATGCATTACATACTGCAAATGTTACTGATCCACTTGCATTTCTTGTCAAATATTTTATCTAAATAATAAATAATAAAACGTTCAACTATATATCTCCCCTCTCTCCTCCACAGTAATGTGTTCCAGGGTTTTGCTGTGTGTGTTTACCGTATGGCTGACATCAGAGAAGCCTTCAATGGACCCTTTGCCCATAAGGAGGGCCCTGACTACCAGTGGGGAGCCTACGAAGGGAGGGTCCCTTATCCAAGACCAGGCGTGGTGAGTATATCATCTCTAACCCTAAATTTATTCTTAAGTGGCCAACCTTAATCATACATTTAGCATACTGTACTTACATTAATACATTTCTGCTTGGCAACATCAAAGGACCAGTGTGTAGGATAGTTTTTATAGTTACAGAACTGACAACTTGGGAATGAGACATGTTGTGAAGTGCACAGGAGAAACTATCGTGGCCGTGAAACTCGCAAAAAATGCACACAAAAAATGGAAAAGGCCCTTTCTATAATAATAATATATAATAATATTATTATATTCAGTGTGTAAAGCCCAGTTCAGACGAAAGATTCTCAACGAGATGAGTTGAAACGCTCTGTTCAACATTCTGCAACCTGGCCAGTTCACACTAATTCAACTAGATGACTAGTTATAGTGAATTATTTGCTACAGTTGCATTTTATTGATGAAACAATGAAACTCTCAATAAAATGGCAGATTTGTGAATTTGGATCTGTCCATGGGTGCATGGGTACATTTAAAGGCTTGTGCGAAATAGACTGATGAGGTGATCCTCTCTTTCCTCTGTCCAATACTCATTGACCAGCTGTTTGTTACTGACTTCACCAGCTGACTTCGCAACCGTTGACAACAGGTGATGTACCTTACGTTGAACTTCAGTCCGATGACTTGTATTCACGTTTCTACAGACATAATGTGGAGAACATTGTATTTTCCCTTAAACATATTTAGCTAAAGTCATAAAGTTGTGTACAAATTATTTAGAAGCGGTTGTCCAGGCCTACTGTGAGTGCTGAAACAGAGAGGGGAAAAGAATTGCAAATAGAAAGGTGATAAAAACATTCAAAATGAGGCATATAAAGTTTCCATATCAGTAAAGTAAACTACTGTATGTGGTAGTGCAGCTGTGGTGACTGTATACAGTACAGACCCTTCTTCTGGTTTATATCCCGACTCTCGGTGGAGCCCTGTCATGTTCTCTCAACCACATCACTGTAACTCAGGCTTATTATACTCACAAACACGCGTGTGTAGGCAACACACATATACACGATCATGTCGCGTGTGTAATTTCAACTCATTACCAGAGTGAAGGAGAGCGTATGGTGGCAGAAGGAATATGAATAATGTGAGAACAGAGCAGACACCTCTGTGGTTTCACTCCACTGACTCTCTGATTAACAGGAATGTTTTGGCCAAAAACTGAAAGTGAGAGTGTAAGAGAGAGAGGGAAAGAGGAAATGGAGGAAGAAGAAACAGGGGAAAAAGCTGATGATTCAGGGTAGGCTGATGAAGAGGAACAGATGGGAAGAAGAGAAGGAGTGAGAATATAGAGGGGGTTGATTTTTGCTTCTTTCTCCTTGAAATATTCAGAAAAACTCACTTGACAAAGATGCTATCCTACCTGATGTTTAGCTAAGGTAAAATATTATCTTGTAAAACAGTTTCAAATCAGTGATAATGACCTAGATTTGTCTATCTCACTTGCACTAGACAGAACATTCATTTCATTTACCTGGATTTTTCATTGTTACAGATTTAATCTTTTTAACCATGTAATATCCATCATGTCTCCTTACTCACCGGTCAAAACTGAACCAGCAATGGAAAATAAAAGTTCAGTTTCATCTTCCAAAATAATCCCTTTGAGAGATTTGTAGGATTTTCCTCCCTTGATGTTTATCTTGGATTGAAATATTACTGCACATTGTTTAAATTTGTGTCAGAACTAATTCTGTAATAGAGGAAATGATGGGATAGTCTCTTTATTGCAGATTTACCAGAGCTTCACTGGTAATCCTACCTGGACCTTGGCATTACATTACATTTTCTTTTTGATGTATTTGTCTGTCATCCATACTGGCATCCATTTTCATCCTAAAGTCTTATGTTTGATAGTTAAATATCAAACTTCTTGGATTGCTACTACTCATGTTTTGTCCTTAATTTACCTAAGTGTTTCTCTTGGATAGATTTTTGACATGAAAATCAACCACTATATTGTGCTGTCTCCTTGACAATTGGAGCATTGTCTGCATTTTTCTGCCTCCTGCCTGAACTGACTGATTTGATTCAAAGTGTCATATTTCCAAGGGTGAAGCGAAGGAGTTCCAATCTGCAACTGCACCGCTAGATGCCACAAAATCCTACAAACTGGTCCTTTAAGTTTTATTGTCTTTCAAAAGGTTATTACATTTACATTGCAATGCACTTTAAATGTTTAAATGTTCAATTAAAATAGCAGCTCCAGTGCTATTTTATGATTAAACTATATTATGTGCTATTACAGATGAGTTTTTTAAAACGTTGCAAATGTTGGTCTCCTCTGCTATGTCTGTTGGTTAAAATGGACACATTTCAGGGCTCACACGATGCATTCTGTGCTTAACACGCATACATGCAACCACACTCACATACGGTACATACACATACAAACACATACATACGCAGTCATAATGGACATGAATAGATGTCTGCCAAATATGCTCACCTCTTCTTTCTCTCATTAATCCTCCCCTGGTTGTCAGCTGGAGATTGAACACAGTCGACCTGTTGCACCAAAGTTTGGATGAGTTGACAACAGATTTTGGGGCTGTTCCAGTTTAGGTTTTATGTGTACAGATGAGGAATAGTTTAGTGAGCAGTTTAAAACAGACTGACATATCAAGGATGTTCCCTGAGAGCTGCACAAGTAGTGTGTAACTGTGTGAAAGTTGAAGTTACAAAAGGAAAGTGCATTATGTTGTTTTGTTTCTGTGTGTAAAAATAACAGTTACGTTGATTTTAGCATAGAGTTTACCCATTTTGAATAATACACAATTCATGCACTAAAAATCATATTTACATTTTTTGGAAAGCATTTGAAGTTAGAGAGTTGGAGAACTGAACTTGGATTTGCTTAAACATTCCACACCTTCTGGAATAAATTATAATTGATACCATTTATTGAACCATACTCAGAGGAATGTACCATTAGACATCAATAGTTTGTGCATTTTGAATCCAGCGTCCCTGCAGAGTTCAGATCCCCTCTCTGAAATTGAATCCAGACCTTACAGGGCTATTGTGTGTATCAGTTACTGTTGTGATAAGCAGAAGTAACAATATTTCTACCATATGGAAGTACAGTCTGGAATAGCTATACCAGGCAATGAGATTTACACAAATACCAATTGTTCAAATGACTAACGGCTCTCTCAAGAATCTCATCTGTGTAAGGGACTCAATCTCAATTAAATTCTACCCTTTTCTGAGCCTTAATTTATGATATTTGGCGAAGATGTCAGCCTCACGACTTTGGCAGATGTTTTCATTTTAGTCAGTTGCTGCTGGAGTTTTACTTTTCTTTACTGATGGAGCTTCCCTCTGCATCCCAGCCTCCCCCTTCATGAAGTGATCAGTTTGTCAGCCGATGCAGGTTATTTCAAAGTAATATCCTTTCTCTGTTCTCTCTTTACTTGTCTTTTTTTTGTATACTTGAGTAAAAATATCATTTACCACTGAGTAGCTAATCTGAGTGTTACTCTTGAAATCATCCCCAAAGCAACCTTTTTATTGTTCTTTCTTTGGCCAATTAAGACTACACTGGAGTCTTCTGAACTCTCCATTGCTGGAGGGAGAGCATTGCCACTGCATTGCATTGATTTTAATTTCACAAAAAGGCAGGTTACATCATCCTTTAATTGGGACATGAAGGGGATCCCAGAGTTTAAGAGAATCATGGATAAAGTGTGAGTGTGTGAGTTCTGAACGCTGTAAATCTTTCAATGGAACAATAGACAAACAAGCCATCACTCACGGTTTTGGCCACCAGCAGAGACAACAATAGAACTGAACAGCTGGCATTTTCTAGCCATAGTTGTATTAAACAAAACAGTTGCAGTGAAGACGTAGAAAAAAGGAGCTGTGCGTGACAAAGACTTTGGCTCCTTTGTAATGAATTGTTGATCTGAATCATTAGCAAACCCAAAGGTCATATGGTTGGCGTAAATGCCTTCACTTGGACAGTGTTCAACCCTCTTAATTATTTGAGTAATGCAGAATTTCAGCCAAGTACCAGCACATGAATTTTCTCATTACTACAGTGACACAAAAAGGAGGATTTTTAACTAACAACAAACTGCTTCTATAAAGCTGCTTTCAAACACATAACTTTACAACAGTGGTTGTGAACTTTAATCCAAAGTTTTCAGGCACAATAAAACTACTAATGAGGGTTCTTTGAGAAGACTTTAAGACCATAATTAGGCCACAATTCTTTTAAAGAAAGCACACCTCCCAGGGTTGGAAATGGTGGGAATGTAGAGTCAAGGTGGAAAATAGCCAGAGTTTTGCTTTAAACTCTTTAAACCCTTCTGTCTTGCTTCTGTTTGTGTATCCATACCTCCATCCATTTTTTTCCTCATCAGTTCGCCAGCCAAGAATTTTACCAAAACAGTTCTGCCTTAGATAACCCACCTCCCTTTTCCTTTTCCTTTCTCCACATCTATCTCATTTCCCCCATCCACCTTTCAAGTGCCCCAGTAAAATCACCAACCAGCCAGGCAGAGAGTTTGGAAGCACAAAGGACTTCCCTGATTCAGTGTTGCAATTTGCCCGTAACCACCCATTGATGTGGCGGCCAGTGTATCCTGCCCTGCGCCAGCCTGTGCTTGTAAAAGCCAACATTCCTTACAAGCTGAAACAAATCGTGGTGGACCGGGTCGAGGCAGAGGATGGGCAATATGATGTCATGTTCATTGGCACAGGTAAGTGTGTTTGTGATTCCAGAAACCAGAAACCAGAAACTTGTATTGCCATGTACTGTCACTTGATTTATTCAAGTTAGATTTGGTCTAACAGTGAAATGCATTTGGGATTTTAAGGATAAAACTTGTCACTTACAATATGTCTACACTTGTCTTTCAGATATTGGTACAGTATTGAAGGTCATTGCCCTGCACAGTGGAAACAGCCTGGAGACCGAGGAGATCACACTGGAGGAGCTACAAGTGTTTAAGGTAAGTTTTACTCATCAGGTCTCTCTACGTTTCTCTCTGCTTCCTCCTCAGTCATTTTTTTGTAAGGCCAAATAGGAGAAGCCTCCATTCACCATTAAAGATAACATTTCGTTCAGTGTGTCTCTGTCTGTGAACCACCACAAAAGTTATTTCAAAACCTAATCAGATTTATTCTCCTCATTTTTAAAGAATAATTCTTTTTAATTTACTCCCCTTTCACATTTTGGGTTTTCTTATTGCAAGCCTTGTCACACATTGTGAGGTCAATTATTTTCATTATTGCAGGTGCCGACTCCAATTACATCAATGGACATATCTGTGAAAAGGGTAAGCTGATTTAACCGTGATTGCTAGCTTTAAAGGTCACTTATATTAACTTAAACTTTTATCTTCATTATGCCTTACTCCCTTTGTTATTCCTCTCATCATCTCAAACAGCAAGCCCTGTATGTGGGCTCTCCAGCAGGTGTGGCACAGGTGAAGTTACATCGCTGTGAGACTTATGGAAAGGCCTGTGCTGAGTGCTGCCTGGCCAGAGACCCGTACTGCGCCTGGGACGGATCCTTGTGCGCACGATACGTGCCCAACAGCAAGCGCCGCTTTCGCAGACAGGACATCAGGCATGGAAACCCTGCATTGCAGTGTGTGGATCAGAATCTGAGTGGTAAGAGTGAGTGCTTTGTAATTATGCAGGACTATTTCTTGGCCAGGTGAAGTGACTTCCCTGATTCATCACAGTGGTGACGACACTCCGGGAAGTTACAGCACCTGGCCTAGCAACTTGTAAAACTGCAACGTTTTTTTTTTGCTGTTTTTTTTATGGATCAAACAATCAAGATATAACTTAACTTATTTATTAGTGAGCTTCAGAGGTGCTGACAGCATGATAGCAGACTAGCTGTTCCCCCCTTCTTCGGTCGGCAAAGCTATTAAGACATGAGACTGGTAACAATCTTCTCATCTAACGCTTGGCAAGAAAGTGAATAAGCTTCTTCCCAAAATGTTGAATTCTGCCTTTATTAAAGGGTTCGTTGCTGGGAAGATTAAGGTTAGGATGCTCCATCTGCTCCACCCAAAAAAAAAAGTTGTACCACATTTTTCCCAGGAAACTGTAGATAAGCATTACTTCTTGTATGGTCTAGACAAGGGTGGTGCTCTCCTTACACACTCTAAACTATTTAGCTGTGGATAGGAAGAATACCAGTGAGGCTCCATTCTTGTGTATACTCTACATGAGTCTGTAAACACCTTGAGGTCCAGGGGAAGATGCTATTGGACATGTGCCAACCGTTTTTGAATGAAGACTGTATATGTGTGTTTGTGTCTGTAAGGGTCAGTGGACGTCTTTGTGCCTCTTTCTCAGGATGGTTTGGGAGAAGTCTGATTTGTGCAAAGTCTGTCAGTTTATCCAAGCTGTGTGAGACAAATGTTCAACAGTTTATTAGACAGAAAATGTATGTTAACTCTTCAACAACACGTGTCTGTTTACACATTACACATTCAGTGTATGAAGAACACAACATTGTACTTATTTCACACCAGATCTTGCATCTTGTATGAGACTGTGTTAATGGAAGATGAGAAATTATGTTTTTGCCATCATTGGTCCTTTATAACGTTGGTGAGAGGATAGGAAGACAGAACGAAAAATGCTGGTATGTGGGTGTGGGGAGAGAGAGAGAGAGAGAGAGAGAGGGAAAGACCTGACAGATAAGCTCAAAGTGTCTGTCATCAGCAATCATATAAAAAGCAAGAGCAAATAAAAGTAGAAAGACAAATGAGTGGGAGAAAATGGAAGTAGGGGATGTGGAGGTGAGATTGAGAAAAAGTGTGAAGACAGACAAAGAGGAGAAAAATTAGGCTATGGAGCGGCAGGGATGAAGGGTGTGTGTTGGCTGTGTGTTTGCTCACCTGAGTGTAGGTATGGTGCTGAGGTGATGAAGTATGCCGCCCTCGGGGCCTTTGGATGAACCCACGTTTTTACAAAGTTTCTTTGTGCCAAAGTGTCAAGTCGTTGAGGCATGTGTTTCTCTTGCTAAGACTGAAATATCATCCTATTGTTTGCTATTTGTTAGAGATTAATTCTAAATGTGTACTCACATGAACTCAAGTGAATGTTATACAACAAGCTACTGGCAAAGATACTGCCTGCTTTAGTAGCTGTGTCTCCATATCACTATTATAATCAGACACACATCATCTGTTTTCTGAGGTTTTCAGTTCAGATTGCAACTGTTCCTTAGTAAGTATTTGGGATTGATGTCTCTAAGAAACAGTTCAACATTTCCCCTTTCATTTTCTTCTTGAGAGTTGGATGAGAAGATCAATACTGCTCTCATGCATGCTAAATATAAAGGTGAATCCAGCAGCAGGTTAACTTAGCTTAACATAAAGACTGCAAACAGGGGTAAAGAGCTGCTGCTGGGTCATAAAGGTCTTGTTCAAAACACTATAATAAATAAATAACTTCCAAATTCACAAAAACAAATATTCACGGACTCATTGGCAGTGTGCAAGCCATACCTTGGCTTTCTGGGGAGCTCATGCTCATCTTTTTTTCTTTCTCAAGAGAGGACTGACTGACTCACACTATGCTGACTATAAAACAGAGCAACAAATAAGTCAGTGGCTCTGGTCAGTTTGTTCAGTTCAGTTTAGGCTGTGGCCACTGCGAGGTTGCTGAGCCCAGCTCCATTGCCCCTCTCCAGTCTTGGCAGTCCAAAGCTCCTGTGCTAGCGGTGTAGACAAACCTCCACGGTACTTTGAGCTTGCAGTCTGGGTACAGTCGGCTGATGGGATAGCTCGTAGCGCATGCACCAGTACTGTGTTACAACAAAAAAGGTCCATGTTGCAACAATCCCCTGATACTTTCGTCTCAGTGACAAGGCACAACTTCCGTTTGACACAGTTTTTTTTTCCTGTAGATATCCAACTAATGAAAAGTGCGTTGACTAAAACTGTGAAATGTGCATTCTCCAGACATAAAAAAGTTTATATCCTTTCTTTTTTAGGATTCACACTACTCAGATTGTTCCTGTAAAGGTGCCTTACATGTACATAGTCGAATGTGCCACTCAAGAGGACTTTTACGCATAGAATAGGTGTCTGTAAAGAGAATCAAACCCATACCAGGAGTTAAGTCTGTTACTTTTGCAGTGCTGTTTAGACTTTATTTTCATTCTTTCACAATCTTTCACATTGTCTCTTTTTCAACCAGAAGAGCTCGATGTGACAGAAGACAGGGTGGTGTATGCGACAGAGAACAACAGCACCTTCCTGGAGTGTGTTCCTCGCTCTCCACAAGCTACTGTTACCTGGCTCGTCCAACGTGACGACCACAAGGAAGAGGTAAGATGATAAGTACATAGCCATCAGATGAAAGTCAAGATGATAAAATGCCATACTGTTCTAATATATTATGGGTGGACAGTGGGGAACCAACAGTGGCCAGAGTTACTACCTTTAAAAGTGAGATTTGTGTGTGAATTTGGCAAGTGGTTGACACTTTTGACAACCATTTGACATATGGTTGAAATTAAGCAGTTATATTTCAAAGGAAAATGTACAACTGCTCGTTCTCTTGGATAAACAGAGCATTCTTTGCAAACCTTGACCATATGCCACTGAAAGCTTAAGTGTCACTCAATGTCTACTGTGACTTAAACGCAGACTTGCAAAGTCCTTTTAAAGCGCTACTTAGAAAAATTATGTTGCTCTATTTGCCCACACCCACAGTAATCATTCATTTGTTTGAGGCTATGTTTCTCCAAGCTTAACCTAGTGCTTCGGTCAGCCATGCAAGTATTAAGGCATTACCACCCCTCTCCATTTCCTTGCAAATAAACATTTGGCTGCCACTCCAGCTGACAAGGCTGCCATGTTTGTGTTGGCAAAGAGGGATAGTTAGACAAGCAGAGGGATGGAATCTAAAGGGGGGGGGGTGTACAGAAGGTAGATTGAGAAAAGAGGTATAGCAGAGAGACGTGGGGTGGAGGTAGGTAAGGTAAGAAAAGGAGAATGAGAGGAAAGAAAAAGCTAGAGAAAGTAAAAACTAACAGTGACTGGATTTCATGGTACATTCTTGCTGTTGCAATTCAAGCTGAGAAAACAGTTCAAAGAGCCCCGTTCTCCCTCTTTCTTTTCTCATGCTACAAAGTGGATTATTTCCCCCAAATTTTCCTGATTTATTTTTTATAGTTTGGTGAATAGGCTCAACACAGTGATGGCACAATTTTTACAGGGATTTTTCTATAAACAAAGTCTTCTGCCATCAGAATAAATTGGAAGATAAAGATGATCTCATAAAGTTTTGATGTAACAGAAGTGGCTTTAAAAATCCTATTGTCATGGCACTCGCCATGTTTTGAAACATTTATGTACCACAAAAGCCATTTGCGACATCAAAAGCATCAAATTTCAATTAATCTTGAAAAATAAAAATTTGCTTAAAGTTTTGCAAAGAAACCTTAACCAATTTAACTTTGCTGTATAAAGGTGTAAACTATAAGTGTGACTCATTTGTTTTCTTTTGTATACCATTGCAGTGATATGACTATACAGTCACAGTCCAATCTGAAACCAAGCCACTACAATTCAAGTGAATGTGGTTCTTATTTCCTCTGCATCATTAACCATATGTCATATACGAAAAGATAGAAACGTTTTCCCTTTGCATCACTCAGGTGAAGCTGGACGATCGTGTAATGTCTACAGAGCAGGGCCTCCTGTTTCGTCGCCTCTTCCGCCAGGACGAAGGCGTGTACATCTGCCGCTCCCGAGAGCACGGTTTCACACAGACCTTGGTCCGCCTCACCCTCGAAGTCCTCCAGGGGGAGACTGTGGACGAGCTCATGGCACGTGACAACGCCGGCCTCTCTGATTCATTTAAGGACCGGTCAGGAGGCTACAGGGCCTGGATGCCATGCAGCACATACAGCAGGGGCAGCTCGTCAAGCCAAATGGGTCAGTCACGTACATGGTTTAAGGATATCATGCAGCTGATTGGACCATCAAACCTGCCGCACGTTGAGGAGTACTGCGAGAGGATGTGGTGCAACGACAAGCTGAGGAGGAAACACAAGAGCATGCTGGAGAAATACCGCCAGGCGCAGGAGAGTGCCAGGAAGGCTCGTAGCAAGAGCTCCGGAGAAAGGAATCGGACACCGAGGGATCTCAGTGCATGGGAGGAGTAACAGGGAAGAGGCGAGTGGGGGAGAAAGAAGGCGAAAATTGAAGAAGAAAAAAGGGACAAAGATTACCGTATAGGGCAGGATGAATTGGGCAGCAAAAAGGGCGAAGACCAGCATCAACTCCTAACAGTTGAAACTCTTTTAAGAATAAAGTAGATCAGAGCTGAACCTAACAGAAAAGATTTTATGAAATGAGTGCATGTATAGGTCAGGTGGTTCTGGATATGGCCCAAAAAAGACAGAAGTGTTTGGTTGTCTGGAAAGACAGACAAAAGAGACCACTACTGAACTGAACAGGTTGTTGCTGATGTAATGAGCTTGATGAAGAAAAGATGAGAGACAGTCTTTCAAATACACTCAGAGGACGCTTACCAAGGATTCCTCCCCCCTCTCACACTTGAGATTACACTTGTATACTTCTACAGTTATTGAAATGACAGACACTGCTTTCATTTCATCAAGTTATATAAAACCTTCAAAACTTCACAAACCTCAGATTTATAAAAACATATGCATGCTTTTGGACTGACTTTCCTGGCAGCCTTGTGGACTCTTTGATGAACAGTTGGCTCCTGGCAGATTGGGGCTTCAAAACAGATCACTTTTATTTACTTTGCATCTTTGGATTACAAAAAAGTGCCAATCTGACACACATGGACACATACGCTTTCTCTCCATTAGTTTTTCTCACTCCCAAGCTGGACAAATTTCTCACAATGAAATCACTGGATTCATCAGTTGGTATTTAATGGTCCATGTGTCTTGCCTTGCTTTTTTAAAATCAAATATTAATGCATGACTTCAGCTCAAGACATAACTGACTTTGCAGTATATTTATAAGAGGCATATGCAGCTAATGCACACAGACTCTTATCTCGCCAGTGTACATGGATACAAACACACACTCATACATAAACTGAAATCCCACTCACCCTTCACACTGAACGCACAAGCTCAACTAGCTCAAACTGGAAGCTACCATGAGACGACTGTTGATGGTTCAACAGATTAAAGGCACATTGCTTTGTTTTTACTGCTGTGGGTTGAACGTTCCATTAAACACCAGCTACAGATAAAAACTCCCCCCTCAGCGACCCTTAAAAAAGGATATTTCACGGGGGCTTCTTTTCATGCTTTTGGGTACATACCGTAACACCTCCTGGAATGTACCTAATGGCCACAGTCATGGCTCCGATTCTTACTTCCTTGGAAAACTAAGTCTGTGACATTTAGATCAATCCAACCAGTTTTTTCAAGTCAGTAAAAAACCAGCCAATAAAGGAGAAAACATATATCCTGACCCCTCAGTGGTATCCTCGCCTCACACTTTAATCATCCACTAAACTCATTTTCCCAAGGTTTCTCTGTGTGCCGTAGCTCTCCAGTGAAAATAGAGGGAACAATAGAAGGGGTCAGCTGTAATGGCCGAGTCCTCTTGTGCTTTCTGCTTTGTAAACACTGGTTTTAAGACGGTTCATGGTTTGAACACATGATAATCCACATTGTTATTGTCTTTAGTTTTGCTCTTATAATATAACTTTTTTCACAAAAACGAATAACAGGTTTCAGGTTTTCCTTCTAGGCAGCAGGTGGAGAAGAGAACATGGGGTTTTGAGTAGATGTAAGCATTGTAGCCTAGAGTCAAATCTGGCTTCAGATGTATAAAAGAGAAGTGTAGAGGTCAGGGCAGAAAGAGAGCTTCGGTTTCATTGAGGGGCTATGTGTGGATGGGAGCTTCAGTAATAATATAAAATATTAGAAATAACCACAAACTGAAGAAGAAAGATAATGTGAATAGAATTGTGTAAACAGATTTTTTGACTGAAAAGAGTTTTAAGAGTTGCTTTCAGCTGTATCACTTATATAACATTAGAATACATTAATGGAGGCTTTTGACTTGCATTACTTATCTAGAAATCTCCTCTGGCCTCAACATGGATGTCCAGTGGAGATCTGTGTAAATGATTGCGAAATATAATACACCCAATAAACAATGGAAAACATGTGCCTATATGTCTCTATAGTTTAAAGCTACCAGATTCATATTTTTTTAATTGTGTTTAACTCTTTAATCTTTGTCCCTGTCTGTGTACAAGTCCAAGCTGAGATTACTATTTTTACTGTGACTGAGGAAATTCTAGCGATAAAGTGGTGAATTAATCAGTTTCCAATTATAAACCATACAAAGGGTAACCACGGTTACTGGATTGATTTGAATATAGCTACACACATTTAGAAACACAATCACCTGTTGCTAATAGCCTGTTGTTGCCAACAAACTGAGGACCTTCGATATGGGAGCCAGAGAAATCTCAGTAATACGTGGACATATGGAAGATGGTATATCAATTCTGGGAGCCCACTCATTGTTTAAAATTAGACAGGAAGTAACATTAACTCCAGTGAACTTGGTGACCTTTTTGTAACCTTCATGGCGTGTGAATGGCTTCTCAGAGGAAAAATTTAAAGAGAGGAGGAGTGAAGGGAGAAGAAAGGTGAGGAAGATTAAAATATAAAAAGTACTACAGGCATCTTGTGAAGGCTGTATTTGCAATTTAAAAAAACCCCAAAATCAATTTTTCCAGAGTTCCATCAGTAGAAGTATTTCAAAAAGTCCAGTTTGTACAGCACACCTAAACACGCGTTTTACTCTAACAAAGTTTATTATCTTAGTTTCAGCATTGTGAGAGTGGCTATTAGACTCCACTTATGGTGTTTTCTCTAATAATATTGCTTATGATGTCTATCTTAACTGAAAGAAAATGACAGGAGGACGGTATGCATGAAACAGAGAGAGAGACAGTTAGCAGGGTAAAATAGGGTTAAAAATCCCAAAGTAAATTTTTTCTGTACACAAGTACTTGGTCTGGTCTGCTTTGGTCTATGGTGATGATAAAAAACTGAACCACTATCATCAGAAATTTAAATTTGTGTTTAAGGTATAACTTTTGTGACTGGTTGTAAACTTAGTGTGTAAAATTGTCTAAAAATACAAGTTTCCTTTTTATAGCAACTGTCATAAGATGGACCGGCCAAACGAAATGCTGACACTTTTTTTGCTGGACAATGTTTTTGGGACACAAACGTCACCTTAGGATGACATTAATTTGTGCATTTGTGTGCCAATATGGAATTTTTTGTTAAAGACAAATATGTGCATCACTGATTTAAAGTAGTTACTGCATGTTCAGAGTACACATTGTAAAGACTTCAGATGCATTTCAGTTGTTGTACAGTTGTACAAAGTGTGTTGTGGTGTTGCATATTACATTTACTTTAACTCTTAAGCTATAGATAGTTAAGTGCAGTTTGTCAACTTTTTAACTTTTATCTTAGACACGTGTTCAATTTACAGCACTTATCCTGCCTTAACGTTCAACTATATTATTTTACAGTATTTATAAGAACAACGACTCAAACATTCATCAGTGTGATCAATGTATTGTGATAATTTTTGTAAAACTGGGGAAGGATTTCACTGCAGCATTTTGGGAAGTCAGCAGTCCAACGAGCACACCATAGCCGTTTAAATTTGAAGGGTTCAACAAGCACGATTTCCCTGCAGAAAACAGTCTCCCGGACATACAGGCAACAACACTCTCAATGTATAATATAGTGTAAGGGTCCTTGGATTAAAAATGAACAACAACTTGGTGAACTGTCCCTTTATTGTACTGTAAAATTGTGCTGGTTGTAGGGTCTCTGACAGAGCCTAATTTAAATGTGTATTTAAGTTTTATTTAAGTGTCTTTCTACCATGCATGCTATGTACTTGTATGCTATTTAACGCCATTAAAAGTTGACTTTCTAACATAAAGGAGGTGACCTCTGACTGAGTGTTTTAAAGAATTTTACTTGTTGGGGGCAGAATGGGAGTCTATTTAATGTTTTGGCGGGACAAGATTAATGGCGCCAGTGACATAAACACAGACAAACAGCAGTGCCCTGAAATGAGCCATTTTTATAAACCATAGCTTTTACTGTACTTAAACCAAGACATGCTCTATTTAATGCTGAATCAACAACATGCAGTCTGCACACCTGCAACAAGTCTGTTTGGCTTTTAATGTCAGGGTGGAATTGACTGGCTCTACTGCTTTCATTTATTATTTTTATTTGTGTGTGTTTATGTCTTTCTATACATGTGAGGACCAAAATATTCTTGGCTGAAAGGCAAAAAAATAACTTTTACCTTCCTTGGCTCATAAGGGTTAAGTTAAGGTTATGGTTACCCTTAGGGTAATCCTAAAGTTACAGTAAGTTTGGGATAGAGTTAGAAAACAAATGCAGTGAAGGTCCCCATATAACACAAATGTCTATCACTTGTACTTTCTGTTTATGTATGTGTGTGTGTGTGCACTTAAGTGTTCATATTAGCAGGCGGACATGTGCATGCCTGTGATTGCGGATTTACAAACCCAGTGGTGACACATTACGTTACCCAGTTACTGGGTCTAGCCATGCATGTGATTGGAAGGTAATTGGCCTGTTACATCTGTGGAAATTTGCAGTAACAATGGCTGCTTGTCGCTTCAGCAAACTCACCATCACATAAAAACCAAACCTGCCATGATGTCACACCTTGACAATTACTGCAACCATAAAAACACACACAAATGCAGGTTATACACACAAGCTTTGCACACACAGATGTGGAGATGTCATAAAGACAAACAGACGCATTGCCCTGGATAAAACCCCAGAATGCAAATTCTGATGTCAGTCTCCACTGTATAAAAGTAATTAAAGTGGGCCCTGTGTTTGTTCACAGTTTAGTATGGGTCAGGCCTCAATTTCTTTTATATGTAGGCCTTCAAATTAGTTAATTATACATTGAAGGGGAAAAAACACAAACTGGAAGTTCTTATATTCTAAAATAAAAATGTATGGGTCATACAAGTCATAGGTCAAAGTCTACTTTTCAGCACTGCATTTAGACTACATTCAAACGAGTTACGTTGAAAATGAATGAAATTATCTAACACTGTGAAGTCCTCACTTTTAAAGAATGAAGATTTATTGAAGCCTCTGATACACAGAATTCAACAAAATCACACAAAGTCGCAGTGGGAAAGTAGCCTAAATGTAGTCAAAAAACTGACCTACAGGTAACAGCCACACTAGACTGACAGTTTGTGATGGAAAAACTGGATAAACTGAGCAGGTAGAAAACTTTTGAATGTCAGTGTTGGTGGGCCTTGTGGAGCAGAGTAACCAGTGCATGCTTTACCCGTTTTAAGGTTATAATATATCTTGCTTAACATTACTGCATGGTGTTTCCTCGATACTTCTTTTTCCACTATATTATTTGCTCTTTTGGATGCATATTTTTGAAGTATTGCATACACAAAAATATATTATTTTCTGTATACAAACAGTAGCTCCTGGACTAGAAAAAAAACAGACTTCACGTGACTTTCGAAGCCCTATAAATTAAAGTGAACTGGACTAAATAAGGTTGCCTTCTGGTTCAGACATCCGCATCTGTTCATTTATCTCAGCCACCTCGGTGAATTGTGCTAATGCAGAATGAGCTGTGGCTTTAATTTTAATAATTTGTGCCGTGTGTGTGTGTGCTTGCCTTAGTCACACTTCATTAGGCAGCAGCAAGCCTCAGTTTAAACAGGTGTCTGAGGGCATGCTGCTCAGATTTTCTTTCTGTCTAAAAACAATATTTTATGACAATTTTTTACACATTTGCCACTCTTGGGGGGGACACATATTTTTCCTTTTATATGGATAATATTATTTTTTCAGAACATTAAACGTAATGTTCAGACTCATTCTCTTCATCAATAAAGAACAACAAATCACATGAAGTAGTTCAAACTGTATCAAAACATATCTTCAGTGTTTATAAGGAATGAAATGCACCTTAAGACCCACAGCTAATGCAGTCTCCAGCTGGTGGGCACCAAACACAGAGGTATCCCACAATCCTCAACTCTGTAAAATGTTTTATATACATGCCCAAACACATGTGTACACCCAGCACAGACACATAAAAAACCCAAGTGCACACAATTTTTTCTAACCGAGTTACACACAAACCAAGGCAAACACACCCTACGGCTTTTGGTTATGGTTGTTTTTCCTTGTGTGTTTACAAGTAAACTTTAGAATCTGGATGTGAAAGATAACATGCAAAACCCAGGACCACAGGACAGTGTAAATACATCGAAGAATTCAGAAGCTAATCAGAGCCCAATTTGGGTTAAGTGGGGGATTTCCTGTCCACAATCCTGAGGTTCCTCTAAGGATATTTTTATTTTCCTTTTGGTTTTTTATTTCTCATCACCACTACATCTGAGAAATGACACTAAATCCCAGCAATAAACAGTGTGTTTGTTTTTAAATGCTGGACAGTTTGTAATATGAGCGACTCCTGAAATATCTGCAGAATCATCTGACAGTTTATCATTGCTGTGCTTATCAGAGATTTGATATGCAGTTGTTGCTGTAATACTTATATAAAAACATGTTGCTCCTAGTTAATAGGCAATTTGTCAATTGTGGGAAAGTAGACTTCCAATTTCCATGAGAATTTTAAGCTTTTTAAGCTGTTTCTGCAGCTGTGCTTGATTTGATGATTGGGTGCATTTTTACCAAAAACTCTTCACACAGGGCACCTTTTTCAAATCCTATATGATATTTCAGTCCTACTTTTTTTCTTGAGTTATCACAGCTGAACAGCAAACCCATTATTTCTAGATATATGAATGTGACATGTGAACTCTACCAAAACCACAACTTATTTATAGTTGTAAATATTCAATATGTCAGAGATGTTGGATCCTCTTCTGACAGGTCTTCCATGTGATATTGACACTGTGACCATACTGCTACTACTACTACTTGGGTAAGGAACAGAATGGTTGGTAAAATCAAAATCAAGGGGACCTGTGGTTCCGTTGTGTGTGTCCAGTACCAGCCCCGTTTAGGTTTTGTGGATGTGCACAGGGTTACTCTTATGTTGAGAAGATTCATAACAAAATACAGCTCAAGTTTCTCTCCATACTAAATTCAAAATACTAACAAACTCTGATGACTTATCATATTTGATCTACTTAGTTTGCATTATTATTTGTATGGGAAGAAACCCCATATTGGTGGTTCTTTCTGTTACAGTAAGTAGTTGAGGTTGTTTATAATTACATATACATTACAGACTTGTTTGGACTTTAAATGGAAGATCAAACTCCACTGGGGCCATACATCCAGGTTTAGGCATTTTAAACTTAAGTGGTAATGCACAGTCCTCTTGTGCTGTATAAACTGTAAGAAACCATAAGGAAACACACTGTTTACTATACAGTCACATGTAAACACAGCCAAAGATCTATCAGGTTAACTCTCATTAATGGTATTAAATGAGTCAATTTGGATACATTTAATAGACATAATGGCCCAGACTGAATGGACCTAAATTACTTTAATGATGCCATATTCATTGTTTGGCATTATGTGGGATTATTGCCAACGCAAAGCCTGATAAGAGAAGAGTTAAATTGTTTATAGAATGATACTTGACAGAAGCAGTGGATAAATATATATAATGATGTCTAATATCTGCTGAAAAGTCTGTTGCTGAAAGCTGGATGTTCCCAGGACAATAAACATCTCTTGAAAGTTGTAAAAGTGACAAAACATGCAATTCCAAATGTTGCATGTATACATTAACTCAGCAGTGGTTTACCCTTCTTTTTTTCGCCTCCACTGTTTCCTTTGCTAAGACCAAAAATATGCTGTGTTCCTGTCTCTGGTGTGTTCCCAAGACACATGAGGCCACAATCCTGTTTCCCAGTGTCAGTTTAAATGTATTCAAATACGTTTTACATTCAAAGCTGTGGGACAAAGCAGCTTTATAACCTCTGATTTAGGTTTATTACAGCACCTCACAGCATTGTTATAGCCATAGAGGCGTTTTCCCAGTTGACCTGTTGGCCTCTGTTGGTTTACTTTACTCCTGGTCGACTACAAAGTTTCCTCTTGTTCTGCTTTTTTTTGTTCTGGTTGTGAACGTACCCACTGGAGCAGTCTGTTGAACTCATTGATCCTGATTGGAGGCATGAGGTTTTCTTTTTATGTCTGTGTGCTGGAAAGAATCATTCTCACACAGACTGCAGGCCCTGCCCTGCACAACAATGTTAGAATTTCCACTACATGTATTTCACTATCTCAGTTCTGGCTAGTGAGATTGTTATTGTAAGTTTGTTTCACCTGGCTTTGTCTTCAAAATCTGCACACACATTTACTCATGTTGTTAGGGTAAGTTTGGGACTGGATTATTATTATTTACATTTTCTTTTTTTACTGTTTACTAGTTTTTACTAGTCATAATATGCCACATTTCCATTGTAATTAGTGTATCTTTTGCACCGTAATTGACAAAGAGTGATTGCAACAGCTTCAAACGTTTGTATCTCTGTCTAAAAGCATGGTAATATTGGCTGTAGGTGACGTTAATTGACTTTCAAACTGTTTTCATAAGGGTTTGTAGGACATATGGTCCAAATCTATACACTACAGCACTAAAAATACCCCTACAATGAGTGCAATGATCAAGATGACTAATAGCATACATTTGTTTATGGTAATTATACAAATGTATGATAATTCCTTCCACAATAATCAATTGTTTAAACATTATATATATATAGCGCTTTTCTCAAGTGTGGGATCGGGTGAGCACCAGCACAGGGAGTGAGGAGCAAGAGGAGGACAGAAATACTGAAGTGGTGATGATGAGAAGGAGATGAAAGGGGGAAGAAAGAAGGAGTAATAGATGGGAAAATGTTGAACAGAGATGTGGAGGGGAAGTGATGATGAAGGTAGAGGAAGTTGAAGGGAAATTAGGAACTGTCTGGAGACAGGGAATCCTCACGGGGAGAGAAGGCGAGTTTCGTCATTAATCTCTTATGTTCAGTCCCACTCATCCTCTGGGACAAAGAAATCTCTTGGTGTGCCACAACCTGTTAGGAGTCTGATGGGGCTGTTATGGCATGTATTGCAGGCTTAATAATACAGCTCATTACTCATTACACAGATAGTGTCATTCCTCCACAATCTCACAGGACACATAGTTCATGCACAAGCTCAAGCATTATATGACCCACTTTCAGGGGGACCGTATATTATTTATCTTTCAGTATTCAGACCAGCGTCATTTATCACTCTCCACTTGATTTTGCACACAACCACAGAAACCCCACTCTCCTTCATGTTGAAGTGCTCATGGTCTTCTAGGCTTCTTTTTTTTAGAAACCACAGAAGAATTCCCGACTGCCGCTTGAAACGAGGCTTAACTAGAATGGTGTGGACATTTTTAATCCACAACAAAGACTTGATGATCTGTGGTTTTGTTTACAAGTGAGTCCCACAAAAGCCTAATTCTTGTAGCTCCAAAGATAATAACAAAAAGTCTGGCTTTGTTCCACGTTCCTTAAAACATTTCTCACATATAGGGAAAACCGTTTAAACACTAAGGTGGAAAGAAACACTTGGTTCCCCCAAAGAATACACTGTTGAATGACTTTCTACTTCATGATTAATGTACTTGAGTCAAATTGTAAACTTAATCCCAAGCCACAGTGGTGCAGAAAATGGGGAAGAATAAACTATATTTACATGAAAAAAAATAGTACATAAAATACAACTTTCCTTATCTAATAAGATTAGTCAGTCAACAGTTGTTCACAAATGTTAGACTTCATTTCAAATGATGAATAACAAGAATTCATTGGCTCTAAATGTACCTTCACAGGAACATAACTTCCATCAAAGGTTTCCCCTCAATACAAAATCATATTCAGTAATGGAAATAGACTGATTGCTGCAACCTCTGCCATGAAAAACACTAATCAATTGCCAAAATATTTTCTGTTTGACAGAATTTTGTAACCCTGAAGTTACAACAACTTCGACTATGACGAAATCTCAGAATATGATTCATGTTTTCTGTAGAGGCCAAGCACTCAACTGTTTTGCATTGCTGAGGCCTCTTGAGAATTCTCATTTACAATCACAAAGGAAAAAATTTCATAATATAGAGAAACAGTGTGGTCTTGGAATCAGTCTTAGTACACACTCTTCTAGTACTTTAATTATACTTGATGAAATATTAAAGACCTCTGAATCTAAAACTGTCAATACAATAAGATTTAGATAACAGAAATAATATACTTTATTCCGTATCTGCATGTGCATTCTAAAAAGCCTTCCTACTCTATTTTATTAGTGAGGCCCATAAGCGTTAGTATTGCAAAAGCCCCCATTGCCAGTACCTGAAGTATCTTTAACAGTGACTGTGTATTCTTTTGTTTTCTTTGCTTTGGTTATGAATATAGTATGTTCATTGTAATACAAGGTTGACACAGATCAGCTGTTGCACATTTGTTATACAGCAAATGCAAGAGTAACATTTCCATATTAACACGTGTTTACTGTCCTGAGCATGAAATGGAAGTCACAATTCAAATAAGTCAAATCTGATCAAAATAACTGCAGTCACTTGTTGGTTTATATTCATGGTAAGCTCATCAGAAATCCAGCGAAGAATGTTTAGC